>NC_083235.1:27163875-27469768 GCF_032191835.1 Heteronotia binoei
TTCTCCCATAATCTGGCACCCATGCAGGGCCGGCCCTAGATTGTCTGGCACCCTAGGCAAGGCTAACTTCTGGCACCACCCCCCGGCACTGATAACGTCACAGAGTCACATGGGGCACCCAATTCAGCACCTCCAGAAGGTCATCACCCTAGGCAATCGCCTAGTTTGCTTAGTGGCAGGGTCATCCCTGCACCCATAAGCCTTATAATGTTTTTGTTCTTGTCTGACCTTATTTGCCCTCCCTGGAGGGGGAGTCTCCTTAACAATTCCTGTCTTTTTGGTATGAAATATTAAAAACAACCCCCCTCATCCTGTTCATACCACACTTCTTCCCAATTTACAGTTTGAATTCTATGGAACAACACAGACGGCTTGTTTTTGCCTGTCTTTTAGCTCTATGAGTCTATAATTCAGGCTTTAAAAGAAAAGTCTTCCACAAATTATCTAGTTGGAGCAAACAGAAAATGTGAGAAAACTTTGTGCTTTACTTCAGAAGTGTACCTAACAATTCAAATGCCAGTTGTAACACACAGTTGCTTATTGCTCCAAGGAAAGGTACATTTTTCTGGTTGTTTTTTTAAATAAAAAGAAGTTATAAGTGGGCCCAAGTTAAATTTCCATGCAGGGCTGAAGCTGAATGTAGGAGAGAGCTCATCGGGGTGAATCATGGAACCTGGATCGAAAAGCAGAAGTTAAGCATACAACACATGGGGAAAGAATAAAGAAAAATGGTGTCTTTGTGCATGTGAAGTTAACAGAACCTTTAACTGCAGCCGGGATGCAGCTGGAAACAGTATTTGACAGTGTGACATGTACAAGTCAACATTAGATGATCATTCTGAGGAGTGCAAGTTCTAGGGCTACTAATTCCAGGTTTGGAAATTCTTGGAAATTTGGGGGCAGAATCTGATGAAGTTTGCAGCTGGGATGTGATGCCCGGAAGTCTCCCCTCTGCAGCTGCCATCTCCTCTAGGGGAACCGATCTCTGGAGTTGTTCTAATTCCAGGAGACCTCCAGACCACATTTGGAGACTGGCAACCCTGGCAAGTTCACAGTATAAAATTTGACCTTTAAAGCCTGAAATGGTTTAGGATCACACTGCCTGAAGGACTCATTACTCCAATAATATAGAGCAACGTAACATAAAAATAGAAACCATTAGGAATAAAACCAGAAGACGACATAACACGAATAGAATAGAATAGAATAGAATAGAATAGAATAGAATAGAATAGAATAGAATAGAATAGAATAGAATAGAATAGAATAGAATAGAATAGAATAGAATAGAATAGAATAGAATAGAATAGAATAGAAGACCTAGTGAGAAAGTTTGCCCACCTTCTAGACTCATCCTGTGGAAAGCTGGATCCTGGAATAGAGATCACTGGTTCATATACAGGGGTCATTTTGTAGAAAAATAGGTGATGGAGCTCATTAGCATAATTCATTGGCATATGCTGCCCCCTCATCGGCCAAAAGCAACCCAACACAAGAAAGGAGAGCCTGGGTGAGTGAGGCCTGCTTGGGCTGGCTAGAGATCCAGCCAGCCTGTTGTGTCTTGCATTTCAGTCCCGAAATTACAACACAGTGGACGCTACGGAGGTGACCAGTGGAAGTCCACTGGTTTCCGGATGTAGCTCCGCAAATACGCTCTGCCAATCAAGATCTGTGGCGGGAAGTTTAACTGGCCAGGATTGGACCTGGCCAGACTGAGGGTTGTTCCGGGGTATGTATATAATTGGGACCCGGCCCGCGTTGCCTCGCCTTGTGATGTACTCACTAATAAAGCATGTTGCCTTCAGCACGTCTCGTCACTCAGTACATTACACAGCCCAAGCAAGCCTCACTCACCTGGGGCTCTCCTTGGCCACCCCCCCCCCCACAGTCAAAAGGCCAGCAAGCCACCTGCTGCCCAAGATCACATAAGAAGTGGAGAAAGGGTGGTGTGGGCTTCTCCAGGGGTTAATGAGGGCTGCTGGGGGTGTGGCAAAGCTCCTGGTGGCTGGCTGGCTGTACACTCTCCTAATCCAGGGATTGTTTTGCATCTGCACCTACAATTCAATGGACAAGGTAGGTAAGTGGGGAGAAGGGGAGGCATCAGAAAGGCGCAGGAGCTACGCTCCTGTGAGTACCTGCTGAATTCAAGGCCTGTTCATATCACAGCAGGCATATGAAACTGAGGGACAAGACAGACTTTGAAGAGCTGTGACCAGTCAGAACAGACCAGGGATCCCTGACCTTTTTGAGCCTGCAGGTAAATTTAGCATTTTAACACATGGTACTGGGTACAATCAAAAAATGGCAGCTGCAGAAAGCAGAGCTAAAAACACACCCAGAGAAAACCCAGGTTTCTGACTCTGGGGTGACGTTGCTTTCACAGTAACATTTCACAGCAGACTTTTTATGGGGTTGTTTGCCATTGCCTTCCCCAGCCATCTACACTTTCCCCCCAACAAGCTGGGTGCTCATTTTACAGACCTCGGATGGATGGAAGGCTGAGTCAACTTTGGGCGCAGCTACATGAACCAGCTTTTGCTGGGATAGAACTCAGGTCGTGAGCAGAGAGTTCACATCACAGTACTGCAGTACTGCCGCTTTACCACTCTGCACCACAGGGAAGAAGAGAGGTAATTTAAAGACCACACTGGGAAATATGAGCAAGAGACAGAATAGAATCAACAGAATGGTGGCAGCCAGGGCTTTTTTTGTAGAAACCCCCCAGCATTACCTCATTTGCATACTAGGCCACACACCCTGACATCATTGTTTCACACTGGTTTTTTTGTAGAAAAAGCCCGGCAGGAACTCATTTGCATATTAGACCACACACCCCTGATGCCAAGCCAGCCAAAACTGCATTCCTGTGCGCTCCTGCTCAAAAAAAGTCCTGGTGGCAGCTATCACCCAAGCAACTTTGTTTTAATCTTCACAGCCAATCAGATCATTAGTGGAAATTCAGAAGCCCTGGTGGGCAAGAGCCCCAACAGCCCCCCCACACACTCTATCTAAAAATATTTAGCAGGTGCCAAGAATGGTGTAAACAGGTGACCACGGGCAATATGTTGGGGACCTCTGGAACAGACAGCACAGTGCTAGATTGGTCAGTGGACCAAGTTAGCACAAGCCAGTTTCTCATAGCTACATCCTGCCAGATCTTTTTTTTTTTTCATAGATGGTACAGAGTGGCAAGCTGTAGTATTGCAGTCCAAGCTCTCTGCTCACAACCTGAGTTCGATCCTGGCGGAAGCTGGGTTCAGGAAACTGGCTCAAGGTTGACTCAGCCTTCCATCCTTTCAAGGTTGGTAAAATGAGTCCCCAGCTTGCTGAGGGGGGGAGTGTAGATGACTGGGGAAGGCGATGGCAAACCACCCCGTAAAAAGACTGCTGTTAATACGTCGTGATGCGACGTCACTCCAGAGTCGAAGACGACTGGTGCTTGCACAGGGAACTACCTTTACCTTTTTTATCTATGGGTGTGAACATTGAACAATGAAGAAAGTGGACAGAAAGTTGATTCCTTTGAAATGTGGTGTTGGAGGAGAGTTTTATGGATACTGAGGACCACCAAAAAGTCAAATGAGTGTGTTCTAGGTCAAATCTCTCCCTAGAATGCCTAAATTGAAGCTATTGTACTTTCGTCACATTATGAGAAGACTCACTGCAAAAGACAGTCATGCTAGGAAAAGTTGAAGGCTACAGGAAAAATGGAAATTCCAACACCAGGTGGGTTAATTTGGTGCTTGCACAAGGGACTACCTTTACCTTTTAATCCCCCCCCCCAGTACTGTTCCGGCCTCCCAGGAGGCACATTTTTAGCTGTAGTAGAATGGGGCCGGGTGGGGAGAGGAGAGGAAGCCCCTCTCTGCTGGCAAAAATTCCAATCAGCAGAGATTTCTTTTCCTGTGGTATCCAAACTGTTGTATTTACTTGGCGACTTATGAATCAAACCAGAATGCCGAGATGGCATCTTTCAGCTGGGCCCAAGTGTAGGAGAACTTCATACAGGCACCATATTCATTGAGTTGCCAGGAAAGAGACCTTGGCAGTGGCATCTGGCTTCCCCCATATTTGAGCACACTTTGTCAAGGTCAATATTTGGAGACAGATGGCACAACTGGACCCTGCTTTGGGAAGGGAGAAGCACCACTAGAACAAGTCCCTTTCTTTCTAAGGGGACCTTGTTTGAAGGAAAAGACAGTCAAGGCTGTTATAGTTCTGTAGCACCACCATGTCTTTCCTGCAACAGCATGTATTTGATGCAAAGTAAATAATGCATGGTGGTTTACTTTCTTTGTATAACTCTGCACCAATACCTTGCTATGTTTTGTATTGTTCTCTGCCTTCAATACTCAGTTGTACTTTTTTTTGCCATCAAGTCATGGCAACTGCCTAGGGCAGGGATGTCGAACTCATTTTTTATGAGGGCCAGATCCGACATAAATAAGACCTTGTTGGGCCAAGATATAAACTTTATATAGGACACAGACAAACACAATTAGATTTTTAAAAAAACCCGTTAGGACTCTTAAAAGTGCCTCCTTTGTATTTCTCCCATGGGATCCAGGGAACTGGGCAAAGGAAGCTCTGGCTCCTTCCTTCCTTCCTTCCTTCCTTCCTTCCTTCCTTCCTTCCTTCCTTCCTTCCTTCCTTCCTTCCTTCCTTCCTTCCTTCCTTCCTTCCTTCCTTCCTTCCTCCCTCTCTCCCCCCCAGGGGACCAGAAGGGGGAGGAGCCTCAGCCAACAGAAGGAAGAAAGGCTTGGCTCAGTAGCTCTGCTGTGTGATTATGACAGCCAGGCAAAGCAAGCTCTTCCTTCCCCACCTTCCTCCCCAAGGGAGGCGCCTCAGCCAATGGAGAAAATAGAGTTTTTGTTCTGTAACTCCTGTGCGATTGAGCAAGCCTTGCAAAGCAGGCTGTTACACAGAAGGAAACAAGAGAGAGGGAGAAGGAAGCAGATGACAGCCAGTTGCTTGGGGGCCTGATAGGAGCCCTCCAGAGGCCTGATTTGGCCCCCAGGTCAGATGTTTGACACCCCTGCCCTAGGATTTTCAAGGCAAGTGACGCTGAGAGATGGTTTGTCGTTGCCTGTCTCTGCATAGCGACCCTGGTATTTGTTGGTAGTCTCCTATCCAAGTGCTAACCAGGGCTGACCCTACTCACTATCTGAGATCTGACAAGATTAGGCTAGCCTGGCCTATCCAGATCAGGGCTCGGTTGTATTACACTTACCATAAAACCCTTATTGGGCTGTACCAAGTTCAGACTGCAGTATGCAGCTGCCTTGCTGAATTCATCCTAGTTTGCCTGGGAGAAGATAAAGGGAGAACTCTTCTCTTAAGTATATATTAAAAAAGCTAAGTACCAGATTTTCTTTGTGCCAACACTCTATTTAACGATTTTCCATAACACACGGTAGTATCCAGGAACCGCCTTCTCGTCTAGCCAGTTTGGTGTAGTGGATAAGTGCGCAAACTCTTACCTGGGAGAACTGGGTTTGATTCCCCACTCCTCAACTTGCAGCTGCTGGAATGGCCTTGGATCAGCCATAGCTCTTGCAGAGTTGTCCTTGAAAGGGAAGCTTCTGTGAGAGCTCCCTCAGCCCCATCCACCTCACAGGATGTCTATTGTGGGAGAGGAAGATAAAGGAGATTGTAACCCGCTCTGAGACTCAGAGTGAAGGGACAGGGTATAAATCCAATATCTTCTTCTTCATCGTCTCCTGAATTGGGCCTTAGCAAGTATGTCACACCAACTGTCTTAACATCTGCTTCAATCTCTCGGCATCTTTTCAAGATCCTATCTTCAAATTTCTGATTTATGCAGCAAGGCACACACACACACAAGAATCTGCCTTATACTGAATCAGACCCATCAAGGTCAGTATTGTCTACCCAGACCGGCAGCATCTCTCCAGGGTCTTGGGTAGAGGTAGTGCCTAGTCCTTTTAAGCTGAAGATGCTGGGGATCGAACTTGGGACCTTCTGCATGCAAAGCAGAGGCTTTTCCCCTGAGCCTTGGGCCCCTCTGCTATGGACACTTGTTGGCAGCATCCAATCCCTCTTCAAATCTCTTACACATTAACAGACGAAATAAAAATTTGATTGGGCTATGCCATCATCACTGCAAGGCAGTGATACACAAGCTTTTTGAAGGGGGGCTCACTTCTAAACATAGTTTTGGGACTCAGTGCTGCAGCACTAGAATCTGGGATTCTGCTTCGATCTAACGGCTACTACTGTGGATTCAGGAAGTCAATAGAATGTGTTACACCTATTGCTGTCCATGCTGCTATAGACAAGGCACCAATAGAACCCATGTGGCCTAGCAGACTGGGGCTTGGCTCAAATCTAGCCAGCATAGATCTAGGCACAGGCGATTTATTTATTTTATCAAATTTATATCCTGCCCTCCCCTAACGGGCTCAGGGCAGCTAACAACAGTTAAAACCACAAAGAATATTAAAAACAATATACAATACAATCAATTCCACACATTTTAACCATAAAATCCAAGATGCACGTCAATGTTTCTGAATATCTATATGTGTCCAATGGGATTGTCAGTGCTGTGGGACATTTGCTTCCTCCCTTTAACCATTGAAAGCAAGCTAATAGTTCGATCTTACAGACCTGGTGGAACTGTGGCGGGTCCCGCAGGGCCCTGATGTTTTTGGGGAGGGCATTCTGCAGAGCTGGGGCTATTGTCAAAAATGCTCTGGCTCTAGTGATGGATAATCAAACTTCTTTCAGTCCAGGAATCTGAAAGAGATTTTGAGACCTGAATGTAGGGCTCTCTGGGGCACATATGGGGAGAGGCGGTCCCGAAGCTAGACAGGTCCCAGACCATATAGGGCTTTAAAGGTTATGACCAGCACCTTGAAATGAATCTGGAATGCCACAGATAACCAGTGTAATGTTTCCAGCACAGGTTGGATGTACTCCAGTACAGGTAGTTCCAATAACAACCTGGCTGTTGCATTTTGCACCAGTTGCAGCCTCTGGAGTTGAGTCAAGGGCAGCCCCATGTAGAGGGCATTACAGTAGTCTATTCTTCAGGTGACTGTCACATGGATCACTGTTGCCAAATTATGCTCCAGGTTCGGAACCAACTGCCTTAACCACCTAAGATGATAAAATGCAGATTTGGCAGTGGCTGCTACCTATGCCTGGTGCCTCCTGCATCACTGGTAGGGCTGCCAATTCCGAGTTGGCAAATATCTGGAGATTTTGAGGGTGGAGCCCAGGGAGGGATGTCAGCAGGGTATAATGCTATCCACCCTCTGAAGCAGCTAGGGGAACTGATCTTGGTCGCCTGGAAATCCATTGTAATAGCAATTCTCCAGCTGCCACCTGGAGGCTGGCAACCCTAAGAACAGTGCCGGAAGGGCATAGGAAGAGGGGGCTGTGGCAGCACTTCCAATTACCCCATTTCTTGCTGCTGGGAAGGAGGAGACTCGTAGGCTCCTCTCAGGATCTGGGAGCCTCACAAGAAGTGCGAGAAAACTGCAGCTCGTTGTTGGAGCCACAGCTACAGGGACTCTTAAAGCATGCATTGGTTTAAAGGAGGGATAAATAGTTCCCATATTTGAGCAAAGGTTAGGAACAGGCAGAAGGAATAAATGGAGCATTGTCTCTTCAGCTGAAGGCATATTTACAGAAGTTGCTCTGTCCGTGTGTGTGTGTGTGTGTGTAAAGATTAAAAATGGTAATGACTACTTGCTTGTAAATGTTGGTAAAGCCCTTGCTCATGTTTAGGGAAGAGGCTGAAAAGGAAGAGAGTCAACATGACCTGAAAATCCCTAACCAGCAACAGCTTGGATAATACCGTATTATAAGAGGAAGATCAGAATAGATGCCAAATGCATAGCTTTGGGGAGCCAGCCCTTCCTGTGTTGAGAGCCGCCCCCTTAGAGCTTATACCCTGCTGATGTCATGAAGTCTCTAGCCCACCAAACCTTTCCTTCTCTTGTACATACAACAACTCCATAAGGCTGGATGGTTCTATCCAGGCCTCGGATTCAGCAGGAGCTCACAGGAGCACAGCTCCTGAACTTTTCTGATGGTTCTCCCTCTTCCTCCCGACCTACCTTATCCATTGAATAGTAGGTGCAGCTGCATAACAATCCCTGGATAAGGAGAGCGGGTAGCCAGCCAGTCACCAGGGGCTTTGTCATGCCCCCAGCAGCCCTCATTAACCCCTGGAGAAGCCCACACCACCCTTTCTCCATGTCTTATGTGATTTTGGGCAGTGGGTGGGTTGCTAGCCTTTTGACTGGGGGGGCAGCCCAGGAGAGCGAGACCTGCTTGGGCTGGCTGGATCTCTAACTAGCCCAAGCAGGCCTTGCTCGCCCAGGGCTCTCCTTTCTTGCATCGGGTTGCTTTTGACCAGGGGGCGGGGTGGCACATGCTAATGAGTTATGCTAATCAGCTCCGCCAACTATTTTTCTACAAAATGACCCTTGGTTTTATCTATGGCACAGTCATGCAAAGATAATCCAGGCTGGCCATCTAAAATGACCAAGGGTTGGAACACCTTCTGATTTTTAATACTTAAAAGGAAACAGAACTTAGTAGAAATTTATTGAAACTGTATGACTAGAGAGAAAATTTTATTTATTTATTATTTGCAATTTATAGCTCGCCCTTTCCCAAATGGGCTCTGAGCAGGTATTTCCCAAATTGCTCTGTTTTATAAGACTACAATGTAAGATCATCTAGCAAAACTGATTGCTAATAGGATGAAGGAAGACAGACTAAAGTATAACTTTACACACTCAATCACTAACTTATGCAACTCCCTGATGCAAGATACAGGGCAAGCCAGTGTAGGTGAGTCTTAAACAGAAAGTCTGAGGAAATGAATAGACAGACCTATCAGTGGCTGTTAGCTCTGACAGCTAAATTGAACCTCTTTCTATAGAGAGAGAATACCACTAGATATCAAATGCTGCAGCCATGCTACTGGGTGGGGGGAGTAATTTCTTCATGGGGAGTTAACTCCCCCCCAAAAAAAAATTGAGGGGGTTTAACTCCCTCAAATAGTCGAAGCAGCATCTGTACCTGAAAGAAATGGATGGCCTTTGAGATTTCAGTGGCCATTATAGGGGTTGCTAGGCAACCACAAGAATATTGCCAGCCTAAACCTTGGTTTCTATCAGTAAAAGGCAGAGGGGATCTCAGGGGGATCTGGGAAATATACGTCTGTTCTAGTAGAGAACTAATGAAGATTAGAAGACAGGTACATATAGAGATGGCCCCTTAAGTAGCCAAAGCGCCTAACTTTGTACAAAGCAAACAAAGATGACAGCTACTTATGGGCTCACACTTGCTTGCTTTCTGGCTTTCAAGACTCACTGCTTGTAGCTGTATTAGTTCGGGAATAGTGGTTGAAGGCCCAGTGGGGAAAGTAAAGGTATACAATATGGTGAAACAGACTTTGTTGGATCTTGATTGGGGTGATTTAGGTTCTAATCCCTACTAAATCAGGCAATTTGTTACATTGTATGCTAACTCATGCTTGGCTTAGCCTACCTCACAGGGTTGAAGATATGTGAAGCTGCTCTGAGTTTTTTGGCTGAACACAGGATGCAAGTGTACTAAAATGGGGAAATGACAATTGTTATTTGCCAAAAAAAGAGAGAGTTAATGTTGGCTATCCTTTTTCATCTCAGACTTCATGTTAAGCAAACAAGCACATCACTTGCTCAGTCTAACAGAGCACACTCATAGCCTAACGAAGGGAACTGAAGGATAGAAGCCTAGGGTTATGACCAGGGCCGGCGCTAGGGTTTTTGGTGCTCTAGGCGAGCTGCCCACTGGCACCCCTCCAAAATTAAAATAACAGAGAATTGTAGGAGAAATGAAGAAATCTGAAATTATTTACATTTCAAATTTACATTTTTTATTTTAATTTTTAATTTTTTTAAAAAATGTGACATTAAGCAATAAAAATGGTGAGAATACTACTTGATCCTTTTAGCTGGAGGTGCCAGTGACAAGACCTTGTGCATGCAAGAAAGATGCTCTACCACTGAGCTATGGCTCCCACCCTATGGCTCTGTTAAAGTAGAGTAGGAAGCATACAACTTCAGCAGGAGCCAATTTTTAGAAACTGTAGTTGTCTCTTCTGCAGCTTTTACAATTGGTTTATTTATCCCTGCTGGGCTCTGAGGAGTGCACTGCGCAGGCGCCATCCACTTTCACGCTTCCCAGGTCTGTAATGCGAAACCAGCTGGGCAGTGTCTGTGACCCATGGAGCCTGCTTTCTATTGGGGAAGGCAGGCTCCACGGAGCACACATGCTGCATGTGGGGAGAGGGGGCACCTAGCAACACCCCCTAGGCCAGGTGGCACCCTAGGCGGCCACCTGCTTGGCCTATTCCCACACATTGGCCTTGGTTATGAGCAAAGAAAACCTTACTAACATACTAAAAAGGTAAAGGGAGTCCCCTGTGCAAGCACCGAGTCGTTACCAACTCATGGGGTGACGTCACATCATGACATTTTCTTGGCAGGCTTTTTTACAGGGTGCTTTGCCATTGCCTTCCCCATTCATCTACACTTTACCCTCAGCAAGCTGGGTAGCCATTTTACCAACTAACACATACTGATTTCTTTCAAATTTTACTAAGTTTAATTATTGTTTCTCAACCTACTGCGGAGAGAAAACGAACAGAGAACTGTAATGACTGAACCTCAGATTTAGGGGACTTTTTCAGCCTTTTGCCCATTCCAGAACTTTATTTCAACAGTTCTAATACTATACTTGCCCATCCCAACATTCTAGTTCCTAAGATTGTGGACAAAAACCTTGGATACTACTGCATATTAAAAAGTTGCATGTTCGGCTGCAGAAAAGGATGTTCCTACAAGCGCAGCAGCAGTGCTGCAACATGAAGCTTGATACACTTAAGGCATT
This sequence comes from Heteronotia binoei, assembly GCF_032191835.1. Classification (NCBI taxonomy): domain Eukaryota; kingdom Metazoa; phylum Chordata; class Lepidosauria; order Squamata; family Gekkonidae; genus Heteronotia; species Heteronotia binoei. The sequence continues at coordinate 27,174,793 of NC_083235.1, forward strand.
TCTTGAAGAAAAAAAATACACCTCAGTGAGAATGTTATTAGCTGCTGCCCCCTACCCATGGCTAATGTAACTGCACACCTGGGGCAGCTCAGAGAATTACCAAATCTACGGATTTACAAGGGAAGAACCAAGCAGGGAATTGACTAATCATTGAACCCATATTTAGCTGTACAAACTCATTGGAGTTATTATGAGCTTTTACTACAACAAAGGAGGCTTTCTTATAGATCCGGCCCTCGAACTGTTTGTTAGTAAAGTGATTTCACATATATTATATGGTGCTGAACTTTGAGGGTGGAAAGAATAAACACTATACAAAACTTCTTTTTAAGGCGTATTTTGGTACTTCTGAAAGGAGTGCCATCTGCCCTATTAAGGATGGAACTTGGCCTTTCATCAGTTAGGGCACACATACATTCAGCCATATTAAAATCTCGGAAGAAATATCAATTGGTACAGTCACTTGGCAAACTTAGTTACTTAGTATTAAGGAAGGATAAAATCCGTGCTGATTTCGTTAACTACATTTCTTGCTATACAATTCCAGATGATCTATTGCGAGCTGCAGGGAATAATCATTTGTGTCAACGGGTGTTTAATGGGGACACCATAATAGCCTATTTGCTAATTGTTCAGAAAAGATCTGCCCCATGGTATAAAAATATAAAGGACCACCTAAGATCTGTATATCTGGTAATTATTATGTGCAATGTTAGATCAGCATTTACAGCTCGCAGTTTTAGACCATGCCAACAGAATATCTCCTGGGATGATACTCTAAAACAGGAAGTGTATTTGTATATGCAAAACTTCTGTGGAGGATCTCTTCTATTATGTTATGGTTTGCCCACTGTAGTCAGAACCTAGACGCAAGTTTCTGACTGAAATAACAGATCAATTGTATATGGCTTCTGATATGGATAAGCTAATATTTCTGTTGTCAGATACTGACTCTACGGTCTCTTATAAGGTAGCACTTTTTGCTTTGGCTGCTAGCAAAATCAGGACAAAGGCCCAGGTAGACAGTAAAATGTTAACAGGACAATTGGAGCCTGATTATGGAATCACGGGGACATTGTATGTAACTAAGATTGTGAATAATCTAAATTTGAATGTGTTAATTTTAGAGTCCTTGACTGTTTTTAACTTGTAAGTTGCTGTAATTGTAACAGCCAATGGCTGTATGCAATAAATTTTACTACTACTACATATTTAGCTGTAGGATAGAACTACATTTTTATAAGAAATTTGGGGTTGCAGTTGTGAACAGAGAACCCACATCAAGCCCTCCCTTTCTTACAATGTTTAGACTTTCTAATCCACTGATGTTGTTTGCCCATCCCTGTAAACCAGTGATATAGACTGGGCTAGGAAAGCATTTCCCAGAATGAAATCCGAGCACAAAGCGAGATGCAAGAAGCAGCAAATTCAACATAGGGCGGCCATTTTTAGAAGCAGCCCTGTGTTCTTTCTCTTCTCAGGACGTAATTATAAGCCAGGACTGGGGGGAGTGACCAAGGGCAGACCAGACTTAGTTTTGCTTTTTTTTTAAACAGCTGTCTTTATTATTTAAGAATGACACATTACCAAAAAAAATATACAGTTTTCAGGCTTTTAAATCATTACTTGCAGAAAAAAAACATAGAAAAAAAGGTTACCAAAGAGACTGGTATAAAAACACACAAGACAGATCAAAAAAGATACAAACTTGTCTAGGAAGAACACAACCAAGGGGAAAAGGCCATGGGGGAGGCAGTTTGTACAAAACTACTGTTTACAGGTATAGAATATATAAAATGTTCCCTATCTGATGGCAAAAATACAACTGGACATTTACTTATTTACTCTTTAGAATTAGAAAAAAAAGGTACACTAAGAGGTAATGTGTGGCATGTGACCTTGGTAAGCAGCCCTGTAACCTTCAGAACAGAATTTGCAGCTGCACCCTAACTTGACTAACAGCAGATGCAACTATCAAGAGCAGCTGCTATGCAACACCCGTTCATATAACTGAGGCACCCACTGAGACAGGCTGTACGGGGACTGCGTACAGAGGACTGCAGCGCTAGTGGGCCGCTGGGAAGCAATAAGATTCCCCCCCTCCAAAAAAACCAGGATCCATGAGAGATTGACAATGACATTCTCAGCCAAGTGACACCCTTCCGATCTTGTTGACATCAATGGAGGGTGCTTAGGATGTCACTGCGAGAGTCCCCCTCTTGGTAAACTCCAAGATAACTCTGGCGAGGAAGAATCAAGTTGCTTTGGGCTCTGCAAAATGTCTGCCTGTTGTCTGTACATACACAAAAGCTGCCATTGGCAGCACACCTTAACGTGCATTTCATACAGAATCCAAATCGATTCTATATGCTGTCCTGCGACACCAGACGGGTCTCCGTAAAAAGCAGGCTTGGAGGAGGAGGAAGCGTTCCAGCTTAAATGGTCCTTCGACTCCATCACTTATGGCTATCAACAACAAAAGGGGGGGGGAAGGTGGAGAGAACTTCATGGGGAGAATTTCATACAGTACATACAATAGCTGCAAAGCCCAATAGATATATATATTTATATATATTTGTTCACTGCACCAGTGGGAAAGGCTTATAAATATATTTACCGTATAAAACCCCCCCAGTTTAACCAATAATTATAAAAAAGAGCTTTAAACAAGCCATATTGTACCTAAATTCTACAAAGAAACACCCTCTTCCATTGTCGGTCAAGCATTCGGTCAACCGATAGCTGCTTCGCTTGCTCACAAACCCCAGGGAACAGATCCTTTCCTGCTCCTGGGATGCAATGCGACAGTCCATCTTTATTTCAGGATCTCCTTACAATTTCGTTTGCAGGCCGAGAAAATGAGAAGAGGGGAGGAAGGTTGTGTGCTGGCTCGTATGGGGCTGACTCCAGGCAAGGCCCCAAAGTGCTCTGGCCTTCTTCCTCCACTCAGATTCCATTCTTACCCTCTGCCTGCGAGAGGCACAGACTAAGAAACCTCTCTGGTAAGTAAATATCATATTGTTCCAAGGGACAGAGAAGCTGGCCCGGGGCTTCCGGAGAAAGCGCTAGTGAAATGGTAATCAGCAACTCACTAGGGCAGAACAGATTTAGATTGCTACAAAGAACTTTCAACTGAACATCAGTGAAAAGGGGATCAGTCCTTTGCCACCGAGTGTCGCTTGTTGCAGAACAGAAGGGAAGGATATGCCACGATGGAAAGAACAGCAGGGGGCTTCTCGTGTGCTGGTGTGTCTATCCGAGCTTTCCATGCTTTAGCGTTCCCTCTTCCCACCTGGGCCTCAGAGGATTTAAAAACAAAGGAGTCGAGCTTTGTCTTACAATTGTTGTGGGGAAACAACTTGAGCTATCCACAGCCAAATACAGGACATGTGGGAATTAAAGTAAGCACACGCATTTGGGAAATGTCAGCCGATCAAGTCCCCAGATGTGTGGTACATGAGTGTTTAAGTACACAGGGACAAGGAAGCTTTGTGCTGCAGAAGAAAAATTGCTGGTGTGTGCTGCAGCAGTGCTCATGTGCGGCACCTGTCCTTACCAAATGCTGTGAAGCTAGCTTAAGATTAGGGCAGAAATGGTACAACCACCCAAGTGCTTTTGTGCCATCCTTTCCCAGAGCTTGGCAGGTCTTAAATCATTTGCACGGATCAGCTGTTTTTAAAAAGGGCTCAGAAGTTTTTTTTTTAAAAAAAGACCGCGAGAACTCCAGGGAGATCAAAAGATGTGTTTGTCAGCACTGGAAAAAACAGGGTCTCAACACGAACAACAACAACAAAAGGCAAGTGTGCTTCTAAAAAGGTCCCACAGCGCATGGGTGCATGAAATGGAATTTAAAAATAATCCAGACTTCTTTTTCTTTTTTTACAGTGTGTTAAGTAGCGATGGGAATCCCATGCAGTCTGTATCTGAGATGGCTGAGAAGGGTAAAGGCCTATTTTAGTCTCTGAAGGGTCCTGTGTTTGACGTGAAATCATAACAGCTTCCGATGGAGGATCTCCCAGACCATCCGCTTCCGGAAATAAGGCATGTGTTGCTTTAGCAAAAAGGAAAAAGAAAAAAAGTAGTAAATCAACAATTCAAAAATTGATGCCAATGTCAGGATTTAACACACACTGGACTAGTGGCAAATATACTGATAGTTATATTCTGATGCACAGTTGCCTGGGCCTTGGGAGTGTGAGAGCCAGTTTGGTGCGTTGGTTAATTGTGTGGACTCTTATCTGGGAGAACTGGGTTTTATTCCCCGGTCTTCCACTTGCAGCTGTTGGAATGGCCTTGGGTCAGCCATAGCTCTCGCAGGAGTTGTCCTTGAAAGGGCAGCTTCTAAGAGAGTTCTCTCAGCCCCACCCACCTCACAGGGTATCTGTTGTGGGGGGAGGAAGGTAAAGGAGATTGTAAGCTGCTCTGAGACTCTGATTCAGAGAGAAGGGTATAAATCTACGGTCTTCTTCTTTGGAAATATCCATTTTCTTATTAAGTTTTGATCAGGCAACTTCAGACCTACATTCCCAAGTCTTACACATCCACAAATTAAGCAAAGTTTTCAGGAGAGGGGGGAGGAATCATTTGCACCAAGATGTCATTGACGGCATTGGTCCTTACAGCGTGGAATCTGGTTCTAGGTGGAATGAAAGGGGAGAATGATTTGTCACACTCTAAATGAGTCTGGAGCAACAGAATGAACATATTAAGATAGTTGAAATACAACTACAGTATCTCAGGCACGTAAGAAATATTACTACTGTGTTCAGAAGGATGACAAAATAAAGTTGAAAAGTGATTTTTGACACAATAGAAGCAAGTGCCTACCAACGGGGGCGGGGATTGGTTGTGTTCTCAGAATTGCATTTGCTTTATAGGGCAAACTTGCTCATCAATATCAAGCCCTTTCGGACTGCCCAGGAACAAGGGTCCTGCCAGGGGGGGTCCAATTAGATGGGTATGCAGAAGTCTTCCCCGTGGATTGTTAGATCTCTCAATGTTCTCTGATCACTTTAATTGCTTTGGGCTGCTTAAACCACGTGGCAGGAGTTGACAGGGCTATCCCTTGAATGGTTTTGTCTGTTTTTAAAATCTTGCAAACACACAGAATGCTGTGTCATCAGGAAGGAATAGTCTAACAAATGGAGTGGCACTTACCTTAACAGATCAGGACTTAGTCCTCTTCTAGAGAAATGCAAGGTCGCTGCTGTTAAGACTACTTTCTTTCATTTGCACCTAGCCTGGCAGAATCATCTCCTTCTAAACTGGGTTGACCTCACTAGAACTGATCCACGCTTATGGGACTTCCAGGTGTGTTGACTGCAATCTGCTCTACATGGGGCAACGTGGACCCTTGGACTGGTACAGAACACTCCCGCCCCCCGCTTGCTGGAAAGCACACACTCACATGCAGCTTGTTCTGTACCAGTTCATGGCCCAGGAGCCATATATCAAAGGTCCACTGTCCCCACCCTGCATATGTACCAATTAATCAACTGAGATCAGAACAGCAGGCTCTCCTGGCAATTCCATTGATCTGCTCTGGTAAGATCCTGTTCTGTGAGGAATGGGCCTTTTTGGACAGCTGCCCCTTCATTCTAGAATAACTTCCCACAGAATATGCAGAAAGGCACATCTCTTCCATCTTGCTGCAAAACATGTTGGTTTCAGTTAGCATTTAGCAAGCAAGTTTTTATGGTCCTATTCTGCACTTCGATGATTTTATGGTCTGTTGCAAAAAGCGTGCTGCTTTATGCTGTGTTCACTTTTATCCTGCCTGTTCAGTAGATCTTACTGTGTAACTGCTTTAAGGGCAGGAAAGAAGGTGTAAGAATCTTTAACACAAAACAAAAAAAAGTCAGTCCTCACTATGCAGTCTTATAGTAGAAGCATTCCAATCCTTCCTTTCTCCATTCTCACTGGTTTTGCTCAGAACATTACTTGAAAATTGGAACCTGAATTGTACAACATAACCATATCTACCTTTAATCAGACTCTTATTTTGTGTACAGAATTTGCATTTCCTTGATGCTTTAAGCGCAGTCTTGATTAAAGACAGAAAGGCACCACTGAGAACACATAAGCCTGACCCTTCTAGCCGCAGAGTGCCCACTCCACCATTAGGCTGGCTCACCTGAGTGAAATTGATTGGCTTGTCTTTGGTAATGTAGTCAGCATATTTGCAAGCAAACATCCCACAGTCACTGCCATTCATCTGTTGCGGGATCTCCTTTAAAGACAAACAAACCCAGCCCTCTCTGTTTAGATGACAAAAAACCTCATGTTAACTTTATCACATACCTGTGCTATAAACAGCTCCAAGTAATGGAAGGTTTGAGAAACCCAAAGAAGCCCCTCCATCCTCTGGGTGTGGGGATGATATGAAAGAGCAAAGACCTCTGAATGAATGCGAACAAGCAACCCACTATCATCCTGGTCAAGAAGATGGCTAGATTGGAAATACTTCACCTTGACTAATGAGGAAGGGTACAGAAGGAGAGGCATGTGCCAGGCGCCACATGTAGAGAAGCCTCCAAGTACCAGCACCCCCTTATCAGTAACAGCAGCAGCTACAGGTAACGCTTGTCCTCCAGTAGGGCCTCACTACTTCTAGCTCAGTAGTAATTCCCAGCTGTTCCCCCCCATCTTGTTCTGTCACTGGTTGGTTTTGCCTGCTCTTCTAACTGCAGGCAAGCGCCATGTTCTTCTTTGCCAGAAGCAAGAAGGTGCAGCCTGAAGGCACATGAGCAAACATTAATGGCAGTTCTGTCTGCGAGGAGACAACTGGAAGAAGTCACTCCAGTTGCTGGTGTTTGTAGCAGCCTCTGGAACAACTAATTGCCTCAGGCACTGAGAAGCTTCGGCATACATGAAGTTTCAAATCATAGTTTCTATCAGCCAGATCTAAGACATGAGTCTTTTCAACTGTCACTCATGGCACATACAGACCCAAACAGCTGCATACAGATGGGTAACAGGCTGAAGAAAAGAGGCTCTCTGTTTTCCCCTAAAGAGCAGTGATGTGAACACAGGCTGCAATTAATCACATACATTATTTTGTACCCTTTTTGTGCAGATCAAGCCAACGTACCTGGCTCCTTTTACTCAGCAGCATCCAGCCGTTGGTATCAAATTCCTTTCGTTTTTTGTCCAGGCTTTCCTGCTTCAGGTACTGCCTGCAAAAGTTGGGAAGGAATGAGAAAGAACGTGTTTAGCAAGTAAGGAACGAACAATTAGGTTATTTCACTAAATTTTCAGAAATGCCTCTTTCACAGCCCAACTTAAAAGCTCAACGCAGTCCCAAAAACATCCATCGAGGAACAGTTAAAGCCTCAAAAATGTCAACAGAAATCTCCTGGAAAGAGGTTAATTGAGAAGAACAAGTGGGTTCTCTGGCTAAAAAGCTTCCTGAGCACCGAATTTTGCCAAGAATTTCAACTCCCTACCACATCCTGCTGTTCTCAGATCAGTTTTCTTTCTTTATAATCTAAGGCTACGGCTGCATCACTGACTCCCCCACAGGTAAGTTACGAAGCAGAAGCAGTCCTGTGCACAGTTATTCCAGTTTAAACCCAATGATTTCAGTGTGCTTAGACTTGAGTAACTACATAGGACTGCACTGGGGAACTCTTTTTTGGCAGTGGTGGTGGTGGGGAACATGCTAATCTGGCCGCTCAAGTGTTTCCAGAGTTAACGTGGTGATTAACAGCAATCTCAGTGCCTGAGCACAAGGTCCCACTGTCCCAAGTACTATCATGGAACAAAATTGGAGTCCAGGAGCACCTTTAAGACCAACAAAGTTTTTATTAGGGTTTGTAGAATCTTTCGGGCTCAAGTGCCGTGTTCTACCGGAGAAAGTTTTTCTTCCAGATGTTTCGTTTTCGGCTGGAAGAAAAACTTTCTCCAGTAGAACACGGCACTTGAGCCCGAAAGATTCTACAAACCCTAATGATGTTACCAGCCGTGAAAACCTGAAATCTTTGACAACAAAGTTTTGTTCAGAATGTAAGCTTTCGTGTGCAGGCACACTTCATCAGATGATGAAATGGGGTACAGTTAGCAGAGTTACATATAACTCAGAAGTGGCCAAACTGTGGCTCTTTAACACATATTGTGTGGCTCTTGAAGCCCCCACCACCCCATTGGCCAGCTTGGAGAAGGCATTTGTCTCTTTTAAAAAATTCTTCAAGGCAAGTTAGCTTCTTTCCTTCCTTGCAGCTCTCATATATCTGACATTCATGTCTTGAGGCTCTCAAACAGCTGACATTTATTCTATGGGGCTCTTATGTTAAGCAAGTTTGGCCACCCCTGATATAGCTGGTGGGCAGGGATTAAGCATGCAAAATAGTACCAAGCCAGAATTCATGCCAAAATAATATAATTAACAAACTGAAAGAACAACCAGTCTGGTTTACATACCATTTGTTCTAGAGTTAAGAAATAATCTACTTGGAGCACTCAATATATCTAGAGATAACATGGAGTGCAATAGCGACTAGTGGGATGTATTAGTTTATTGGGATACATTATATATAACATTTCTATGCTGCCTTTCCACCAAATAAGGGTTGCCAAGGCAGTGAACATTAGAACATTTCCACCATTAAAACATTTAAAACATATACAAAATATTTTAAAAAAATAAAAACAAGTAAATGCACGAACACCCTCAATGCTATACTTCACAGATTATAATTTCTAAAACCCTATTTTCTACATGTTTCCACAATCCTTTTTCCTCTACAACTTTACCCAGAATGTACATGCTATCACAGAAAACCCAGCTGAATGGCAATGCTTGGATTCTTGAGGGGGACCAGACAGGGCCTTGGCCCCATTGTTTCTTCCAGATACTGACAGAGATCAGCTGAACAGCAAACAAGCTAAGCTTACATCCTTCTAAAAACTCAAAAAGCAACTGAGGCATTCACTGCCTTCATTTGGTATCTGTTTCTAATGGCTTGACGCTGAGATGCTGTGCCAAGCTTCCAAAGCAAATAGGACCCATTCAACTTGTTGCTGGTATGCATCCTGCTGGATGAAAGACCTGTTTGCCAAACACAATCCCCATCCCAAACCTACTTTACTCCAAATAAATGTAGCCCATTCAGCCTAGTTATGCCTCTGATAAACAAAGTTATAATTATATGCTGTATAGTTTGCAGGCAATTTTTGCAGCTCATACCCTGCAATAATGGTCTCGGGACAGATTTCAACACAGCACTTCCACACAGGGCATGTGCGCTTGTAACTATTTCTGCTTCTCCTGGGGACTGCTCCTTTTCAAAAACACACTCTAGATTGCATTGGCCCTTTCTGTCACTGAAGTGAACCGAGAGGTCAAATGGGGTTGCTCTTCTGAAAAAGCCATACATCTGATCCCATACACCCAACAGGACTTTGGGCTGTGTTTGCTGAGAAGCATTACCTGCATCCCTCAAAGCACTAAGGCAAGCTATGTAAAACCTCTCTCTTCCAACAATAGACCTTTTTAAAAAACAAAACACTAGATCTGCATAAATTGTTCAGCGGGCCTACAGTAGGTCTTTGGGATCTTGAGCTCTGCATTTAAACAGCAATAAGGATGTTAACTTACAGGTCACACAGGGAGCGGAGTAAAACAGATCATACACATGGGTAGTAAGACAGGTCATATAGCAAAGCCAGTTCTACAGTTACAGCAACTCCAGAGTTGTCTCCTCTCAGATAGAGAGAAACCACAGTGGTAAACACACATTACCTCCTGTGCCATTCAGAAGACATCCTCCACATGCCAACGCAATGAAACCTTTCTGTACAACTTGCCCTTGCTCCTCCTTTTGCACATTAGAAGTGCCACGAAGAAGGCAAATATAAAAACACCTCACATTGCCCACTGCTAAGTTAGGCCATTGATTCATCTAGCCCGCAATGGTCTACTTGCGACTTGTGGTCATTCTCAGACAGAAAAACCCCCTTCCCAATCCTTGCTACCTGAAACCTTTTCAATATTAATTTCATTTTGACTCTGCCAGCAATTGGGTTATGTGACTTTGTAGCTACAGATTTTCAGAAGAAAGAGATGCATTTTTTTTAAAGAAGCCAAAAAACAAGCTACGAGATTTATGGCAACCCCACAAATCTCTCCCTTTTCTAAAAAGGGGCAGACGAATCATTCCAAACTCACCAAAATCAGGAAGCTCTAAAGATTGAAAGCATGAAAGGGTCACTAACCATGAATAGGACCTCCGTCCCCTCTTCCCGGTGTGATCCTCCCACTGCATTCAACCAATTAAAGCCTCCTGAAAGGAAATAGAAAGGGAAAAGCGATTACAGGACGGGCAGCAACAACGAGCCAAAAGCCCGGAGTTCTCATCCTACCTGTGGCCCTAGCCGTCCTGCCAAACCTTACAGGTACCGTGATTCTAACTATGCTGTCATCTCACTGAATGGAATCTGGGTTTGTTTGGCCATCGCTATACCTTAGAATTGTTCCCATAACTTCAAGAACCCTTTACGGATGGCAAGCAGTACAGGAATATGATAAGCAAACTAATGGCTGGACTGGCAGCTTCAGAGAAGATCATGTGGTCCCTAATGTGGTATCCATAGGCGCTATGGTATCTGCTGACACAAATCAGCAAGTCCTTAACCTTGCTGCGGGTCCACTCAAAACAGCCACCAGTTTTAATCAAAAGTGCTTACCATGGAAACCTGCTAACTTTAGACAAGACCCAGTAACCATCTGCCTGAGACAGCAGTTGCTAAAGGATGCCTCATTCCTGTCCATTTCCTATACAAAGTGAGCTCAACCGCAATACATCTGGCTTAAAACACAGATTACAAACATTTCCAGTCTCTCTTCTGCTCATTATGCAGCATGGGAGGCTGAAGTTACAGCTGGAAAATTAGAAGAAACATGAACAGCACAGGAGCTAATGCAAGAGTCAAGATGCTGTGGGATCAATTCTCCCTCCCGTTCACAGTTCTTAGAAGCCAAGTCTATGTCCATAAACCATCTTTAGCAGAGAGAGGAAAGAACTTTTGGAGAACTTTCTCCATGTGTAGTGCTGTAGGAACAATCCATTTCTGAAGTGATGAGTGGAGAATGCCTCTTCGAGGAAGGGGTCACCTGAAGACTGGCAACAATAGTTCCCCAGGAGGAAATTGCTGGTTTGGAGGGTGGAGTCTATGGCATTGTATATGTCTGAGTTCCCATTCCTCCTCAAACCCCACCATCTCCAAGTTCCACCACTCAAATCTCCGGGAATTTACTAACTTAGAGTTGGCAACCCTCTCTCCTTCCCAACCATCAACCCACCTTTATCTGCACCTTTGACTTCAGCTTTCAATCTCCTCTCCCCTCCCAGCAGCCTTTACCTAGGAAAAGGACAGTTTTTCTCTGCAGCTTACTAAAGCAGTTTACATAATTCTCCTCTCCCCCTTTTGATCTGCGCAACAACTCTGTGAGATAGGTTAGACTGAAAGTATGTGAGTGGTCCAAAATCACCCAGTCAGCTTCCACAGTAGAAACCTGGGTCTGGCAGACCCTGCTCTGAAATGCTGACTGCCATGTCACAGTGACTGTTGTTAGGAGGGCTGTTAGGAGGGCTGCTACTGAACAAGAGCAAGCAGCCAGGGCTAGTTAAATCATGTCAGTCAGGTGGCATCAAGTCATCCAGAGGGTGCTGTTAGACCTAGGGTAGGAAACCTTCAGGTGGAGGCTGAATATCTCCTGGTATCACAGCTGACCTCCAGACAACAGATCTCTTTCCCCCTGGAGAAAGTAACTGCTTTCGAGGGTAGACTCTATGGCATTATATTCACCTGGGACCTCTCTCCTCCCCAAAGTCTGGCTTCCATAGACCCCACCAAAAAATATCCAGGAATTTCCCAATCTGGAGCTGGTAACCCTAATGAGTGCTGGCCCCAATGAATTCTTCCTCAAAGGTCAAAATAGGCCTTTTATTGACAGAACCAAGCTTGGTTGTAGGGTTGCCAGGCCCAACTCAGAAAACACCTGGGGACTTTGGGGGTAGAGCCAAGAGACCTTCCCATTTCCGCCCCCCAAATGTGGCAATTCCACTGAATACAGTCTTCATTTCCTCAACCCCCCAGCAGCTGGCTGCACTTCCACTAAATGACAGTGAACATGCACATACACATTCTCACAAAGCAGCCAAAATAAACACAGTCTGCAAGCAAACACTTTTGTGATCTCACTGGGGCACTGTACTCACTGGAGTTGATTAATGTAATCACCTTTTGTATTTTAACCAACTTCTTCAGACTAACAGGAAGATAAAAGCAGAGCAGTCTAGGGGGTGGAGTTTTCCTCCAAACAATCAGAAGGACTGTTCTTGCTTCTCTTCCTTTTACACACTCGCCAGGAAGACCCAGGTGGCTCTACCTACTCGCCTCACCCATTCAGCTTTCCTTTTGGTTTCCCATCCAAGTATCTCAAATCCACCTTCCTTGCTTTGTCATACTAAATATCTCTAGCAACACGCACTGAGGGAAAAGCAAAGGCAGCTACCCCAGTGGCTTAGTCTTAAACACAGGACTCCATATTCTGTCTATGTATACCTAGAATAAAAGGGATGCCTTTTTTCCTCTCTGTCTCTCTCTGGCTGTTTGGTTCCCCATAGGAGGAGGGATAGGAGCCCTCAGCCAACAGGGAAGGCTTTCTGTGGCTGTTTCCCTTCTCTTCCTTCCCTCAGGCAATGGAGGAAAGGGCTTTCTTTTTCTCCTCTGAAAAGCAATGCCTCAATCCTGAGCCAATGGAATGCATTGAGTAGTGGTTGATGGGCCAAATGTTGATGGAGTGCACACCACAGCCAATGGGAGACCTGGATTTGGCTTCACCACAGAGCTTTTATATATATCGGATTTTCTCTCTCAGACTACTGAATCAGAAGTACACAAATTTCTCTTTAGAACCATAAAAAACTATTTTTTTATAAACCTGGATGTTAGAAACCATCTGGATGTTCTGAGCTTATTTCAGCCTGCTTGTTTTTATTGACATTTCTTTGGGATGTCTTGGAAATAAAGATATATCTCTTTGTGCTGTTACTAACCTGAGCCCCGTTTTCTTATCACCCTGTGTGCTTAGTCCCTCAGACTAGGAAAACCTGAATGCATGGATTTCAGACCTAGGTGGTCTATAAGGCCCATCCCACTGGTAGGCCTATGTAAAATATTCTGGAATACTCACAACAATATCTTGCAGGCTTCACTGTTCATTCCACCCATCGAATCATAGTATGTGATGTTTTTTTTCCTGTAGTCTATGACCTAAAACAGACAACACACACAGTTATGGCATCTTTTCATGTGTTTTCTCTCTCCACAATATTTTTAAGCTGTTTTCAACTGCATGGCTTCCATTTTTCACTTCTTCTGAGCATATCAGGGATGACACCCAGTGCCTGCTGAATCCAGCAAAACATTCTACACAGGATGCTGATTAAAGGACCTTAAAATCCCACTCCACTCCCCCCTCCCCATCCAGCCTGAAAAAAGGGTTCTGGAGAACTCAAAACTATACATTAACGTGGTTTATTCTACTTGGCTTTAAAAATTATTACATGGGTTTTGTTTTGGAGTTTTGTTAAAGACCATCACAATTATGTACTTTATATACTTATTCAGGTATATTTAGGACATAGATACACAGATCTCAGGCACACATTCCATAGGATGCTTGTAGCTGGTGACCAGAGAACTCCTTAATGTTTCTTATTTGCTGTGAACTACTTTTAAGGGTCTGGAGAAGAAATCTAGGCTGCTTTTTCTGGTTGCTCCTGAGCAGTTCAAAGGATTTTTAAGCATGTCTGATCTGATCTACAAAGAGCCATGGGCAAAGCAAACATTCTACATTTTGATGAGTTGCCCATGCTGGATTAACAAGTAAAGTTGATACCTCTTACTCCACGAGTGAACATCATAGTGTGAGTAAGGTCTATTCTTTGTATGGTTAGTTTCTTGTATTTAATTGTTAAGTTAATGGAGAGGTCAGTTTGATTTGTACTACTGAAGGCCTTGTGATGAAACACGTATGGCATTGGTTCTTGCATATGTAGGACAATATGTACTTTTAAACCTGTGTTTTTGTAAACTTGATATTTGTCTTGATACTGAAATTAGGGATTTATTATGCTAAACCACATGTTTGTCATTTTTAATCATATTTCAGAAATTCTATATGTATAAATACCAGTTTTATACATTTGTATTATGTTCATAATTATATTTTAATCTCTTTTTCATAATTCCAACCTCTCTGGTTAGCTTTCTCATGTAGGGTTGTGTTTTTCTCCCTTTTTTGGTTGCACTGAGCATGTGACCAGCCTGGGGTGTTCTTGAATTGGGGTTTGTGTTTTGTTTATTTTAAAAAAACCCCAGCAAGTGTTGTGGCCAAGAATGCTTTCTATCACTTACAACCGATTTCAAAGCTGACATTCTAGCTACATTGATACATGCTCTGTAACCTACGGGTTGGACCACTGTTCACATGCTGTATGTGGAGCTGCCTTTGAAGGTAACTGGAAATTGCAGTTATTGCAGAATGAAGCCATGTGCCTCTTTGACTGGTAAGGGTACTATTGCATGTAAACTACAGATTTCAGGACTACTGCAATTGCTTCAAGTGGATTTCTGGACTCAATTCAAGGGGCTAGTTTTTACCTATAAACCTTTCACAACCTGGAAGCCACATTTCACATACCTGAAGGACTCTCTCTCCCAGTCCATGTCTGAGTGACATTTAAGATCAACACACTGTCATTTTTCCATGGTTCCCTCTTTCTGGGAGGTTTCCCTTCTCTTCTACCAGGGTTACTTTTTTCCTATGATTACCCTCACTTTGCAGAACACCTTGCCAGAAGTGATGTGTACCTGGCCTTCTCTGACAAGACTCAGGAAACTGCATGAGGAAGCATTGCTTCATTGGTATGTGAAATTTGAGTTGATATGCCCAGTCTTTACAACGGAGAATAACTGTTTTTTGGGGGAAGGGGGAAGATTCTGATTAGGGGGTTCTGAGATAGTTTAGGGTTTAGAGTTATGAGATTAAGAAATATGTAAATTAATAAGATTAGTTCTAGACCAAGTATTTTGGTTTGAAGTTTGTACATCTTTGTTTTATTTTAGCTTGTATATTCTTTAGACGTGATTTTTATTTGTGATGTAGGTGTATATTTTGCTTTCTTTGCATGTCATTTCGTGCTGTGAAGTAGTAGGAGGCAAATGTTTTAACAAATATATTTTTAAAAAACCATACTCACTGCTAAGCACCAATGGACACCAAGGTGAATAGGCACTAACAAGATATCCACAGAAAATACGTCCACTTTTTTAGTCCAACGTTTTACAGCTTGATAACCAGCAGTTTTTAACTTGGTGAAGAAAAATGTGTTGAATGCATGAACAGCTGGAAACCCTTTCTGTTTACTTCTTTCCATCAACATGTTCATGTAGAAATTGATGATCTGACAGGGAGGAAAAAAAACAAACGTCGTTAAGACAGCTGGGAGAAAACTGGTAAATTTTCAACTTGTCCTGCATTCTTGGAAGAACATTTGTTGGAACACCAGTGCAAATGGCAGAATTCAACCTCGCTGGCTGCTAAGCCTGTTCCTCCAATAACCTTGTCTAACAAAAACAACAATTGCTCATTAACGTAGATGCTAAACTTTTGAGTATTTAAACATTATGCATGTACTATGTACAATACTACGTAAACTATTAAGTATTCTTAATGTTATGCAGCCTTGACCAAGACAGTCTAATCTCATCAGAGCTTGGAAGCTAAGGAGGGGCAGCCCAGGCTAGTATTTGGATGGGAGACAACCAAGGAATACCAGGGTCATGACACAGAGGCAAGCAATGGCAAACCACCTCTGAATGCCTCATGCCTTGAAAACCCTATGAGGTTTCTATAAACCTGTTGTGATTAATGGCAAAAACAAACATGTGGATCTGCAGTTTTTTTGAGATTTCAAAAAATTCAGGTAATTTTGACCAGAGTCAAGAAGAAAGGGCAAGAGAATCAAGAAGTGGCATGGTATGGCAGTGACACCTACTAAAGCCAAAGTTTTGGGTGTGATTCATGAAGCTGCCTTATACCACTTCAAACCACTGGTCTTTCAAGGTCAGCATTGTCTCTTCAGAGTCTTTTGCCTCACCTGATCTTTTTACAACTGAAGATGCCTGAAGATTGAACCTGAGATCTTCTGAGCAAAAAGTAGATCCTCTACCATTGAGCTTCAAGGGCATGAAAGGCTACGGACTTGAACATGTTGTGGTGCAGGAACAGTACTTTTAACTGCAGGTGCGGGATTTCTAATTCCATGTGCAAATAGGGCTTGAGCGCATTTGCAGAAGAGGCAGGAAGGCACTTAACCTTTCTCCTGCCTGCCAGTTTTCTTCCAAGACTTCCAGCTGCTGCTCCCCTCTTGCCTCAATTTTCAGACAAAGTAACGGCAGACTTTACCGTGACATCTGAGCATGCTTGTTAATATCACCACAGGGTGGAACCCATATTATATGTTAAATCTACAGTGCGATTCAGCAATACCACATTCAATTCACTCTCTCCTGCTAGCAAAACAAAATCCCACAGAGAAAAAGCAAAACTGGGAAAGTTTGGTTTACTTATTTTTCACTGTTTTTAATTTAGAACTAAAGTAGTTGGCCAGTTGGATCCAAGGGCTTCTTCAAAAAGAGTGATTTGTTGATGATGGTGATTTTTTTTCATCCTTCTGTGATAGATGGGCAAAGGACATGCCCCTTTCTGTCAGTCACCAATCCCGTCTGGTGTGTTATGCGGAGTTGGTAATACCCAATCAGGGCCTACAAATGGCTGAAGGAGCCAGATGACAGGGGGAAGTAAAAAACCTGTTCTATTTTCAGTTCTTGTCAGAGAGGGTTTGAGCCTTCAGACAGTCACCAGGATTACGTGAGCTGGCTCCTACTGCTTTACTGAGATTTTATACAACCATCACACAAATACAGAATACAAAAAGCCCAGCATTTAGGCACAGGATGGGGTTACCTCATCATTGAGCCAGTTGAGGTTGTTCAGGGTGTGAATGTCTTTTCTAGTTATTGTTAACCGGAAGGCTTCACTTAGCATGTCGTCCTGGTTCCCGCTTCGCAACACACTCTTTATTTCCCTTTCCATCTCCTAAAGGAAATAAAAGGGATGAAAATTTCCCCTGCTTTATCCAAAGACTTTAATCCCAGCACAAAATCAGATTACTAGTTATAACTGCATGTAAAAACCTTGTTACAAAGGAAAATAGCTTCAAAATGTTGACGTGGTTTTGAATCAGGAATGCTGAGAGCCCTGCTTTTCACTAAGACTCCCAAGCCTGCCAGCATCAACACAAGACTTACTTCGGTGAGCTCAGGGAACTCCTCTTCACCATCAGATATCTTTGGTTCTTCCGGGACAATTGTAACAGGAATCTCCTTCTCAAGAGGTACTCGCAGATGTAGGTCAACTGAATCAGGTATGGAAAACTCCTGCTTCTGCAGTCTCTGCAAGGGACATTTTTAAGATAGTATGATTTCATTTTACGACTTGGCTTATGCACTTTTGGAGGGATGATGGACAAACAGGGTTCAGTCACTAGATTTATTTAGGGTCCAAAACATAACTGAAAAATAAATCAGCACTGAAATCCTACTATTTCCATTGCATTTCTTCATTTTCAGTTTGCAGTTCAGTATTTAATAAAACTCAAATCAAGGCAGCCTGGCAGCAACAGTGGCATCTCTTTTCTTATGGCTTGCAGTTGCATTGATCTTTACTATTCCTACCAAAGCAGGAACTTGGAAAATTGGGCAGCCCTTCCCAGCTCAGTTTTAAACCCAACACTAATGCAAGAAACCAAGAAATGAGCTCCTCACCTGGCTCTGCAGCTGCAGCGCCAAAGCCTTCTGCTCTTCTATTTGTCTCAATCTCTCACGAGCTCGGGAATCGTACACGCTGGTTCTTTGTTACACAGGAAACAAAGTGTTCAGCATTAGCAACGAACATGAGAAAAGTTTATGAACACTCCCATTAGGAAACTATATTCACATTATGAAACTGGAGGACTCAAACGATCTTTAGCTTTTTAGGTACTTCACTTGCTACCTCTATTGGCACAGCCAAACTAGTAGTTTTTTACTGATGATTTCAGAGAGTAAAAAGGGGTTATGTATCCCTTGAGTATGGCAAAAAGCCACAAAGTTACCTAGGCTTACTGGAGGGCTTAATGCTCTTTCTGAAGGCAGGTGTGACAATGCACCAAACACTAAATGAAGGGGAGAGGGAAGGACGCCCATGGAAGATGAAAACTTAAGTGACATCACCAGACAGGAGTCTGCATTTCAGGTATCTCCAGTAGCTGGCTCTCCTATGCAGGAAGATGAGGGGGCAACAAAGTGGTGGAATGGACTGCATCACTTTGGACTAAGCAGGAGATTCCAGCTTTCAGTGTCCCTTCGCATTACAAGAACCCCATGCAAACATAAATAACAAAACTCTGCATTATTCTAGCCAGAGCTGCCATCAAGCCCACCTCATCAGATAAATGAGGTAGATCTTCACATTCATAAGGTATGGTGGCAAAGAAGGTGTAAAGCGTGTACCATAGCACTTCTGATATATGTATATATGCTTGATCTGTCAATTGTGGATCCCTTTTAAACATCTAACAAAATGGGCTCTAGTCCAGGAAAGTTTTCACTACAACAAACACAAGTTCATCTCTAAAGTGCTGTAAAATTCTAATTTGCTTTTTTGCCACAGACTAATATGGCTACCCTTCTGGAATTTGTTTCTACAGAAACAGAAAACAGTAACAGTGGGGAGTTTTCTTTGCCTGCTGCACTGACGTCCTATTTCTCTACCTGCATTCTGAAAAGAAGTAGTCCATTCTTCCATCTCAGTGCCAAGAGCCCTGACACTTAGCTCTCTGCCTTCTCCCTGCCCTGAATGTGTGATCCAGACCACAGCTTCCTTGTATCAGGAAGATGTCAAAGAGCTTTTGGTCCCTAAACACCAAACGTTGTATTCTTATGCACTGAAAGCATTTAGGGAATTATTTTTGGGACAGCTCCGGCCACTCCCTGGAACAAGCCATTAGGATGTTCAGCTTCAGGAACCAAACATTCCCCTACTTGTGCCCTCCCTCCAAATCCTCAAAATACCTGCCTAACAATAACAAAGTAGAAGAATGCTAGAAGGAAAGCATCTCAGCAGACCAGGAAAAGCCCCAAGGTTATTTTGGCAGTGGTTTCATAAATGGTTCCAGAGAAAGCATGGCTGCACTGACAACTACCACCACAGCTTGGAAGAATATGTGAAATGTTTATAGAAAAGCATAACACCCAAATACTCCCTGTCCTATTCTGAATCAAAGCAGTAAATATTCAAAACAACAAAACACTTACAATTCTTTGATCCATAATTCGGCCTGGAAGAAAGGAGTGCTGAAAGAGAGACAGAGAAAGAAAAGAAAGTGTAAATGTTTTGTCTGTGTGGGATACAGGAGACTGCTTTAGCTGAACTAAACAGAAGAATGCAGACAATAATCCAGCGCAGTTACATGCACTGCTGCCAGATCAGGAGAGAAGCATCAGCTTAAAATGATACTGGGACCTTAAGAACCTGATGGGGATCAGAATATTGTCAAGAACGGAGTCTTGCCATGATCATATGTAACCTGCCTTTATGATTTTTAGGTCTTATTTCACCTTTGTTTTAGAAGGCTCTCATGTCATCACGCATAAGGCATTATCACACTTTGATTTGCTTTGTCTGTACTCTGTGTAATTTTATATAAATAATCTCTCTTCCCTGGACAGTTAGACCTGCTCAGACAGCTTTGCATTCCTCCCTGTGAAGGTTGCCTGTTATCTTTTGTACTAGAATCTCTTAAGTTTCAATTTTAAAGAACTGTCTCAGGAGGACACCGCCCCCCCCACTTCCTGGGAACTATTTTGAACTTTAATTCCTGCTTTATAAACCCATCAAAAGCTTGCCTACATAGCAGGGGTGGCCAAACTGCTGCTTGGGAGCCACATGTGGCTCTTTCACACATGTGAAGCCCCCACCATTATGTGGAGAAGGCATTTGTTCCTTAAATCACTTCTCCAAACCAAGCCAACCAGTGGCTTGAAGAATTCATTTAAAGTTGCTTTCTTTCCATCTCTCCCCCTATCTATTTTCCTTCCTTCCTCTCTCCTTCCTTGTCTTGCAGATCTCAAACATCTGACAGTTATTCTATGCGGCTCTTACATTAAGCAACTTTGGCCACCCCTGCTACATAGTAATGGTTACGGTGATAATATAATTGTAGGAGCATGCCCCCAAGGGTCAGTTCTTCCAACAGGTAACATGTCTCCATAAAGTACCTTATTTGTTTTGCATCACAGAGGTGTGCTTAATGAGAACTGAGCAGAACTGGACAAATATGTGAAAAAACTAAGCTTGTCTGCTAAGGAAGAATACAAATATAGACGGAACATTCAGCAAAAAAAGTTCACCAAGAAAGATCTCCGCTGAGGATAAACCGTCAAAATCTTTTAAACAGTCAATGAAACATTTCTTTAATAGGAAATCTATACGACATTACGGAAATATTTAGGAAAATATTCCTATGCTATTCTAAAGAGCCAGCGGCCACAGCTCCAGCAATTGGGAAGCGCATGCAAAAATAGTGGCTATGATACAGGAACCTAATAATTCCTGTCAATACCACATCAGGCATACTGCTCATCGTTTGCTGACATTTTTTTCCTCCTTGTCAGATCAGCAAGCAATCAGCAGTACGTTGACAGGAATTACTGCGTTCTTATATCTTAGCTGCTTGATCTGATAAAGGATGCCAAAACGTGAGAATCACCGGACCCATGTCTCAAACTTTGGCATTTGTTTTTTCGGCTGTCCAGACGCACCACTGAAATTACTTATGGCCTTTTTATTATGAACTGAAGTTATTTGTATGTGGGATCCAGGATGCAATATTTGAGAAAGAACTTTTTTGGTCTTTAAACCGCTCGTATTTGTTTGAATGCATTTATTGTTTTAATACTGCTTATTGTGTATTTTATGCTGTTAGCCGCCTTGAGTCTGCATAGAATGGGCGGGATATAAATATAACATAAATAAATAAATATTTATGTACTTCCCAGTTGCTGGAGCTGTGACTGCCGGCTGTTTGGAATGGGATATTTGCTTGAATATTTCCATAATTTTGTATACATTGCCTATTAAAGAAATGTTTCACTGATTGCTTAAAAGACTTTGACGGCTTATCCTCAGGGATGCTAAGGAAGGAGCCAACACGAAGCCATCACCAGAAGGCACTGGAGAACAAGCTATGAGAAAATGCAAGTGTGTGTGGGGGGGACTCACAACAACACTCACCTTGGAGTTGGAGGTTTGAAGTCTTTGCCGTTGAGCATTATGACAGAGTCAGACCCTGAAAGGAGCACAACATTTAACATTCAGAGTCTCAGGAATGAATGGAATAAGGAGCTAGATTGCCCTATTTTGCCAAAACAATGGGATATGGCCTTGAAGTTTATACCTCCTCTCTCCAAGGCTCTTGAGACTTATTCAGCAAATAATATTTAGAATACACTGGACACCACAGCAACTCTTCAGCAAAAGACCTGAGTAAAGTTCCTGATAGTTGGCATTGTAACTCACAGGACAGGTCCCTTAGATATATGCTTTGGATGTGGTCCAGTCATTCTTTTTTTTTTTTGGGGGGGGGGGGGGGAAGACATTATTACAAATATCAATTTTGTATTAGAATGTCCGTTGATTTTAGAGGCCGTCCATATACTTTTAAACTATTTGCCCATCTCTTGGAGGCTAACCAATGGCCACCAGAGAGTCCATGTCTGTTTATCGTGAGGAGGAACGAAGATACCAAACATGAGTCTACAGGTCATTCAGAAACACAGCAGGGGAGGGGAGATCACATCATTCAATTCACATCTATTGTTTTTACCTTCAGGATGTACATCCAAAGAAGGTGCATTATTCTGCTGAACTGGTGGATTGCTGTCCTTGGGCTCAAAGGTAAGTCGTGAAGGATAGCTACCGATGAGGCGTGGCAGTGAATTGTGTGAGTGCTGCTCTTGAGTCCTGGAAGCCTCAGATGGTGGGCTGCCTGAAACAAGGCCATACACTGCAGCTGGCTTCCTACTCTTATTTTCCAGTTCTTTCACAAGGTTTTTACTTGAACTCACACACCGGGGCCTGAAAAACGAAACCACAGATCAGAGCTTCCGAAAGCCAACTGTGAACGTGGCAATGCTGACGACCAGCTAGAAAGTGCATTTCCAAGACTCACAGTTGGAGAGAGAACAGTGAAGAGGGCTTGGAGTTGGAGAACTTTTTTCCTGTAACCATTTGGAGCAGCTGCCTGTAAAGTTCTTTTTCTTCCTCTCGAACAGTCTGGGGGAGTGGGAAAGAAAGCAAGTATAGTTTTTAAACAGCTCAGGAAACCCTGGATGCATGCAGACATGCAATGTTTTGTTATGCTTAAGCAGAGAAATTTGATTTTTAAAAATGTTTTGAGCTTCTATAATGGAGACATGCTTTACATGCATGAAGGCTTGCTATTGTTTGCAGTTCTTCAGCTCTGACTAGCCTCTAGAGCCAGTTTGGTGTAGTGGTTAAATGTGCAAACTCTTGTCTGGGAGAACCGGGTTTGATTCCCCACTTCTCCACTTACAGCTGCTGGAATGGCCTTGGGTTAGCCATAGCTATCGCAGGAGTTGTCCTTGAAAGGGCAGCTACTGTGAGAGCTCTCTCAGCCCCATCCACTTCACAGGGTGTCTGTTGTGAAGGGAGAAGATATGGGAGATTGTAAGCTGCTCTGAGTCTCTGATTCAGAGAGAAAGGCATGGTATAAATCTGCAGTCATCGTCTTCTCTACGACCATCTCTTTTTAAATGTGATTCTAGCTAGTATTTTGGTTCCTGGTTAAAAATGTACAGGACAACTAGAGAGAGTTGAAAAAACAGGGCTAAAATATTTCAACAAATATTTGTAAAGAACAATCTGATCCATGAAGTTGGAGGAGGGTCAGATGTTCTGGGTGGCAGTATTCCCCTTCAACATCCCAGAAGGGAAGTCCACAGAAACAAACATTTGCTGAACAATGCATGTATCCACACGTTTTCCACTGCTGCTCACAAAGGGGGAGGGTGTGATTTTTGCAGATTTCTGTTACAGACCCACACTAAGTGCTGTCTGCTTCAGCTCCCACCATTCTCCAACCAGCCCAGTATAAAGGAAGTCAGAGACCTGAATCATTTGCCCATAGCATGCCCATTACAACTCCAGATCTATTCCAGGCAGAAATATGCAGCCAAAGATCTGGCTGGTTGCTTCAGATCAATATACAACTTTAGCACTTCTCATTCTAGCAGTTCAGTTCTCTTTTCTGCTCTTTTCCAAAACCTTTCCACTTCTCCATCTCCAACATTCCTTCATGGTATTCCCCTTTCCCAGTTCTCTTTTCTTTAAGGCCTCACCACCATCAGTATGTCCCTGTGCCTTCTACATGCCCTGACAGTAGAAACAGAGCAACTCATCTAATGACAGCTAGAGATCCCAACAAACCATTTTACCCTTTTGTGACACCTGCCTCATGACACAATCACTGCTAGAGGTTTAATTATCACCACACAGTATGCTATAACACAGACAATGTGTGAAAGGGGCTGGGGTTTGGAGGCCTTCCTCGCTCAATAAGAACTCAAGTTTCTTCTGGCATAAACAACTCAAATCCCTCTAGTTCACCTCTTCTGCTGTACTGATGAACCTCCTCTGAGACTTCTTGGGACTCAGCAGGCTTCGACGGCATGGTGCACTCCATAACGGACTGCTAACAGGCTTGATTGGAAAGGATTTTTCATAGGCAGAAACATGGCAATGATGATTTGATTTCCCTGCAAAGGAATTTGACGTCCCACTGCACAAAGAGATCAGTCTGTTAGTCAATCTGGCAAACATTTTCAAAGTATCAATTTTTAAATCTGGAATAGATGCTGCACACTCCAGTGTGAAGTCAGAGCAACTGTCTCCCACATACTTTGGTGGGGAAAGGTGGATTGTGGATCTGCATAGACTAACAGCCAGGCAGGGAAGGGAGCCTGCAGTGCAGATGGGATGAAACCACCTTTCCTATCACTTCCATCAGAGTTCTACTAATGAAAGAGGACAGAGGGACTCTTTTTGCTCACTTATTCCATCACGTTGCAGCCCTACCCAAACAGCTGTTAGTCCCTGCAGGTCCATCAGTCTTGGGAATCAATTTTGACAGGTTGGATAGGATGAGGGGGGGGGGATGCCAGGAAGGCTCATGATCCCTGTGCTCACAGATTACTGAACTATCTAGAGAAACTAATATTTAAGTGAATCTGAAGGTGCAAATGATAAAGCCAAATCCTTAGCTGAAAACTGCATTGATAGTGCCCTGCAGTTTACATATTACGCCATCAGATGGGTCTGGATTACTGGATTTTACATGGAAGCAGGTGGAAGCTGAACCTATATGAGGCCTGCTACACAACCAACCAAGTCTGTACAAAGCAGGGGGCTGCGGAAGGAGACATGAAGCAGAGCATAGGTGAGTGGGGAGGTCGTCCTTTGCCCTGTCCTTTTTATTCTCATAACATAATTTAAGTCATTTATTTCCCATAAGAGCTACATCCTGTCCTGGAGCTCTACTAGAAGAGAAACAGCTTTTAAAAATGAGTTTTGGAAAGGGGGAAAGTTTTGCTTCTACTCCCACAGCATTTGGCTTTTGACACTCTACTAGGCAGGGACTCAAACCAGACACAGTTTATCACTGGCACAACTGATTTGGCCCTTGAAGCTGCTGATTTGTTTTCTCCCGGTTGTACCGGGAGCTTGTCGGGTCCAAGTGAAATCTGTATGCACAAACATGTATATGAAATTGTTTTTTACTGTTGATACTGAATTTTTGAAATTTTGGAATAATTACACTCTTTAATTTGTTATATAATTGTTTGCCAGTAATTGCAGCCATGAGCCTCTGAGGCTTTTTGTGATTGTGAAAAGGCAACAAAGGGGGAAAGCCTTCATCAGAGTAAATGGTTGGCCACTGTATGAGTCATGATGCTGGTCTAGATAAACTACTGGTCTGATCCAATGGGGCTCTTCTGATGTTCTTAACAAAGGGACGGAAATATTACTGTTAACACATACCCTTTTGGGTTTTGAGTTGAGTTTAGGAAATCCATTGCCCTCTGCTTTAGAGTGAAGCCCCCTTTGCTCTTAACCACAAAAATGTGGCACTGTACAGTGAGGAGGGCCAGTTGTGATTAGCGGCGCACACTGTAAACTTGATAGCACAATGAAGCTGCTGTGTGCTATTGACACCATGCCTGTACCTCACACAGATGTCGATTACTGCATGGAAGGCTGTGGGATGGATTTTTAAGCTGGCCAAAAGGGACTAATCTTGTTAGCACAAGAAATCCCATTAAAACTTAATGAATTCAATAATGCTTCTGGAAGCACAGTCATCTTATCGCTGAACACTTTCGAAAATCTTGTTAACATATATTGTCGGTGATGACTGCGCAATGGCAATGCTTGGTGGTGGTCACGTTCAAGAGGCCATACTGATTAGAAACGCTGCCAAATGATCCCCTCTTTGATGACTACAAAGGAGTAACTGTATTAGTCTATGTTAGTAAAATAAAACAGAAGTCCTGTGACACCTTAAAAACCAACATCATTTATTTCTACAAAAGGTAACAAAGAAATTGGTGTTGGTCTTTAAAGTGCCTCTGGACATTTTCATGTCTTAGCTTCAGTTCTAACTTATTAGAAAGAACGTTAAAAGCACCAAATAATAAGAAAAGGCAGAGGGCAAAGTGAGGACATCAGCTCCTGTACAGGGAGGGGAGAATGCATTCTAGACATCGATTTGACATTCTATTTAAAGAACAGGGTGAGAATTACTGAGGCAAAAACTAACTTTGTTGGCTGGGAATTACTTTGCCAGTGAACTGATGAATGATTTTACACCACCATTTAAAACTTTTAATTGTACTGGGTATCCGTTATGAATATAATTTATAATAAACATGAAACCAGATGTACCTTGAAAGTTTGCGAGTTTCAAAATATGCACTCCGACTTCCTCTGGGTTTCTGCAAAATGGAACAAGGGGTAGGAATGCAACTCCTCCACTGTCCATTGGCACTTGTTTCAAATGTTCTTAGTGCTTCTGCAGCTTGATAACTCTCCGGAGCTGACATTTCTTTTAGGAAAGAAATACTGAACAGTAAGTGAGAACCTAACAGATTTATATCCAGGTTGTCAATTACCAAACAATGTAACCTCCTCAACCATCACTGGCCTCCAGAAGAGCTCTATATAGAAACAAGTATCTTCTTACATAGTGGTTTATTATCTTGAAAGTGTACGGCTGTTTGTGTTTCAAGTAATATTTGCTATATTACTTTGAAGTGCTCTCCCATTTTATACAGCCACAAAGTACAGTGATTAAGAGTCTTGTGCGAGGAATTGGGAGACCCAGGTTTGAATTCTACCATGGAAGTTTGCTGGGTGACCCTGGGCCAGTCACACACACCCTGCTTAACTACCTTCCAAAGTTGCTATTGTGGGGATAAAATGGAGGAGGGGAGAATGCTGCAAGCCACTTTGGGGCTCTACTAGGAAGAAAAGTTGTATAACTGAAGTAAATAAATGAGGATCCAGATAGCAATTTCTAACTAAGATTACCTCAAACCACGTCATGTTTCCACAAGCACGTAATTTGTTTTGATGAAAATGCACTTTCCTATTTAACAGGCATGATTCAACAGTTACAACTGCAGCAACGCCCCAGAACTGTGACAGAACTAACCTCAGCATAGGTACTTTCACTCAAACAATTGCATTGTGCTGCCATAATCTGCAGCCCATTTTGAAGGATCCCTGGGCTGAAACCAACACAGCCTGTCTCACCTGAACAGTAATTGAGAGTACGTGAGGCATTTGCAGTTGGACCAGTGAAAGGTCCCTCCACGCTGCCAAACTTGTCTGATGAAAACTGAAACAAGGAAAATACAAAAGATGTTACAAGAATGAATCAAATCCATTATGCCCTGAGGTGTCACATGGGCCTCATGCAACTCTCTAATAAAGATAATTAACTACAATACTACAAGTGTTTCTATGTATTAAAACAAGTGTTATGATGTATGCAGGACCTCTAGAATTTAGCAACATGAAAGCGTTCTGTAAGTAGTTATGTAATTTTAGAGAGAGACACATGTAGGATGCTTTGCACAATTCTAGGTGTGGAAACTGTACTGCTTTATGAAATAATTTAAATTTGGACTCTTATGGAGAAGGTAAACGGGACAGAAGGCATGCAGAGGAAGACTCCAGTGTTTTGCCCTGTAAATACTCTTGTGTTTTATTTCTGTTTTCAAGAGTTTTAAATGATGCGACTGTTATCTAAAATGTAGGCCTGTAGAGTAAGAAAGAGAGGGGCTGGATGGATGAGTGACATAAATAAGATTTTAACTGGATGGTAGATATTCCACAGGAGGCAGGCTGTTTTTTCAGAGAGAGAGTTTTGTTGGGGAGGGAGACAGGGAGAAGAGAGGAAAATTTAAGTGAAGTTACTAGCCGGGGTAGCAAGTTGGGAAGTTAAGTTGTGTGGAAGTTACTGGCCTAAGTGGCAAGTGTGAAAATAAGCCTGTGTGGTTAGGTTTATTTAAGGAAACTCAGAGAAACAAGAACAGTACACTCATCTGAAACTCTTATGACTATCTGAATCCATTAAGCTTATTAACCATACAGAAACCATTACACTGTTATAGTTATAAATAAACTCTAATTTCCATTTAATAAAAACAACTGCTTACTTTAGAGTAAGAGTTCCCCTTTTATCTCACAGTCACCACCACCCCCCATGTGCTGATTGTTCAGTCAATCTACTATATACAACTAAGCCATCTTGCTCTTGGGATCTCACTAAGAATTCTACAGCAAGAGCCTTTGGTGACAGTGAAAACAAGGAAGACAAGGAGGCAGCACAACACACATCATCTCAGAATGCTACAGAGGCACCTTTACAGAGGTTATGTGAGAAAGAACAAAAATGTTACAAAGGTGACAGAAGGACTTATCATTTCAGAGGAAAAAAAGTAAAAAACGGTGCTTTCACAGTCTGCCAGATCACCATAAGCCTCAAGATATTGTGAGTAGGAACAGGATGTGGGCCTTAATAGTGGATATTAGTTAGCTAAGGAGAGTGTGATGAATTCTGCAGCATTTTCAGCTACCATAGAATTCCAAGAAACTGTCTCCTTCCATATATGCCCGGGAGGTCGTTATGTTTGGCCCCCAACATCTGTTGGCCGTTCCCAGCCCAAGAGACAACCGCCTTGCCTCAACTAGTGGACCTGGTGGAATCAGCTCCCTACAGAAATCCGGGTCCTACCTGGCTTATTAGCCTTCCGTAGGGCCTGTAAAATGGAGTTGTTCCACCAGAATTTTAGTTGAGGCTGTGGTTGTCTATTCTTGATCTGGTTGGCCTCCCCTGCCAGCACTTTCACCTGTGCTATAAAACAGAATAATATCTGCCATCTCTATGGGATATCATGATGTGAGACGGTCAGGCTGGGCAATATGTGATTATGGTAAATTTTCTGAGTGCTGTTGTGTTGTATGTTTATAAAATGTTTTTATTGTATTTTATTGTTTTATCATATGTTGTACTCTGCCCTGTTGTGTTGTCTGTTTATAAAATGTTTTTATTGTATTTTATTGTTTTATCATATGTTGTACTCCGCCCTACGGGGAATGGGAAGAATAGAAATATACTAAAAAAAATTAAAAATAATATATATATCTTGCATGAAATCAAAACACCCAGTGTCATTTGGATAGATAGGAGCGACACAGATATTTCTCCAAATTAACCCCTCGTAAGTTTTGACTTTGACATATCAGAAAACAATTAATTTCAAAGCAAACCTATGCATTCATTCACAACAATACACTCCTCATACTGGTTAAGGAAGCAAATGTAACTGATTCCCAAACCTTGTTGCCAGACAACAGAACGTGATCCCCCAACAGAGCATCTTGTTGTAGAGGATGGGCCTTGAATACAGAAGTGTGATTAGCCAATACATAGTCTCCAGCATCCATCTTCACATCAGCAGTTTCATCTGAAAGAAAGAAAGCTTCTCAGTGTGTGACTCTCGGATAGAAAGAGCCAATACACAATCCCAAGATGGCTCCAAGAACCATTTAAACCAACACTGAACTGAACACAAACACAGGTGTACTCTTGCAGAAGTCCCCATCTCCGTGGGACTTTTGGAAAAAGAAAAGGTTCCCCCTGGACTGTATAAAGAATAGCAGCTGGGCCAAAAAGGAGGCAACACATGTGCTTCCTCCCCATATTTATTAATTTCTTCATATGGCAATGAAAATAAGCTGGACAAACACACCAAATTATCAAGTATTTAGCTAAGCACCGATATAATATCTGCCAACATGGATTTAGTGACCAGATTTCACTTTCCAATATGCATATACATTCCCTAGAAAGGTAAGTAAAAATAAGGCAGGCAATAAAAGTAATCCCTGTCCCTTATTCATAAACTGATTCAACAGAGTAGCTTTGCAGAAGTACAAAAACATGTGCCATTATAACAACAACAACATTTATGGATTGCACAATCCCTGCTAGCTGCAGGGCTCTTAGGTTTGAGGACCACTAACAGGTTGCTATCCTGAGAGAGCAGTGCCCTCCCAGAGACATACTGGAGATGGTCTCATCGATATATCGGTCCCTAACTGCTCAAGGCCTTATAGGTCAATACCAAAACCTTGAACTTGACTCAGTACGCCACTGGGAACCAGGGCAGCTGGCATAGCACACGTTATATGTGTGCTGCCCACAATGTTCCCATCAGGACTCTTGCCGCTGCATTCTGGATCAGTTTTCAGGTCAGTCTCAAGGGCAGGCCAGCTCAGAGCAAGTTATAGCAGTCTAACCTAGACGTGATGCATGGATTATTGTTGCTTCTGACCTTTCCAGCTCTCCAGTGGGAGTTGCTCAGTATTTGTTTGCTAGTGGATCGCCCAGACTGATGGGGCTGGTGGCTGGGTGTGTGGCTGTTGTATTTCATAGGGGCTATCTTAATTTTGGGTGAGGGTAATGAATATCTGATTGGTTTTTCTGTGGTGTTGTCTTGATTATCTTTCTGGCCAGTGTAATTTTGTACTCGGTTTCACCCGTTTTGGATCCTGTCTATGTTTATGTTTCATTATTTTATGCCTTTAAAGGTTTTGAAAAGTGGGTTACTGTGGCTAGGCTGGAGTGCGATAGGAAAGGGACCAACTGCCATGCCTGGTGCAGATAAAAAAACTGAAAGCCTGGTAAGTGGAGGAGGGTGGGAAACCCCTCACTTGCCTGGAAAGCATCCTGACTGCCCCCTTTACTGTTGCATATGGCCAGCATTACATTTGCAAAAGCCTGCATGGCCAGACAAAAACTAATAAGGCCTAATGTGGTACAAGTTGGGCAGATGGGAACCTTATTCCCTCTCCCCCTCACCAAGGCAATTGCCTTTTCTGTAGAGCAAATGTTGCCATGGCAATGATGAGGAAGCCATGCTGAAAGACTGGTGCTAAAGCTGGAGCAAAGTCATAAGAACAGGTGGGACTCTGGCCTTGGCAAAAGTTATTGATGTCATTATGAAAAATACTCACCCATTGCAGAGACTGCTCACATAACTGACAGATGGTCTAAACTTAAAATGCCTGAAAAGAAAGCAAGATGTGGAAATTAGCATTATATAAAATTGGCACTCTACTTTTGTCTAATTCAAGGACCTTGTTTCCTGAATGAGAAGGGCAGAGGAACAGCTGTGAAGCTTTGGGAAAAACAAGTATTTTAAGAAAAAATGAGAACAAAGCATTAGCATAAGGTCAGTAAATAAAAAAACTAGAGGTTTACTTTCACAATGAACAGAAAAAGAAAGCACCTTTTCAAACACTATTTTTGTCTTGTTGAGGCTCTTTTAAACACTAATTCTAATTAAGCAAGGCTACATTATGTTAGCCCATGCACATTGCTGGATTATTGATCCTGACTGTAGCATTGCATGCTGTTAACATTTCATACTGTACTGCAATATTAACTATATTCAGGGCTTTTTTTGTAGCAGGAACTCCTTTGCATATTAGGCTACACCCCCCTGATGTAGCCAATCCTCCAAGTGCTTACAGTAAGCCCTGTAAGCTTTTAGAGGATTGGCTATATAAGGGGGTATAGCCTAACACGCAAAGGAGTTCCTGCTACAAAAAAAGCCCTATATTAAACATTAGCTGTACAACTTTCCCAAGCCCATGGGATAATAGTGAGATCACAACAATGATAAACTGCTTAGGTAAGAAGACAGAAAACAATTACTGCATGCTACATAAAGAAATTAAAAGAAAGAGAGGTGTCATTGCCACCCCTACTACTTTCCCATATCCTACATGCATGCCCTTCCTTCTTCCTGGAGCTATCAACCTGATTAAAGGGGGAAGGGGAAAGACCTGTTTTTAAATCATCATCATACTGAGAGCCATTCCTATTACTTTTAAAGCAGCTAGCAGATATTTATATTCTTCTGACAATGCCTGTCTCCCTCCTCCCCAAAAATTCCTGTCATGAAACACCTTTCTTTTTCCATCTAAGTTTCCAAAATGCTAGATTCCTCTCTGGTAAGCTAACTGAAACTGCCCTCAGATAGATACCAAATTTTCTCCCTGAGTCAGCCACACTTTCCATCCAAAACTTCCATGAACAAGCACCGGTGCCACCTTTCTAGTGCAACAGCAGCTTGTGCCACATCCTGAAAAAGTAAGCTGTAAGCCAAAGCTCCCTTACATTATGGCTGCAAGACACAGCTGTTCAGTGGGACCCTACTAGACTTTCCACTGGTGCAAGATGAGTGGCCTTCTCCAATTCCCTTCCTTACTGGAATCCTGTTTTGTGAAACTTTCTGTCCACGTGGGTTCCACAATCCCACAGATCATAGCCAAAAGGGTTTTATTTTCCATCTTGCACCAGCAGAAAAGTTGGTAGTATCCAATAAGCCTAGTCTATTTTCTGCACCTGCAAAAAGATAAGAAAACAAAGCTCATGCACACGAGCCTGCTTTACTGAAACAAAGCCCTTACGATAAGGATGCCGGAGTGACTGACATCAAGAAGCCATGGATTTCCAAACATGTGACACCTCCAATATACAACTTATTTATGCTGACATCATCATAACATGCACATCACTGCTGAGAGGCTGGAGATGAGTAATACTGCTCTCTTCTCTGATGTAACTAAATATTAACAGCAGAACTAGTTTTTCAGGAAAGCATTATCCATCTACTTGTTCTGCCTGCATTAATTTTGCAAAGAAACAAACTACTTAACTGTGTCCAAGATAGGTATCAGTATAAGGAAGACAGGTAGCACGTAACACTCCCCTCCCCACCTCTAATTTGCCCATTTTGGTGTCACAATCAGGACAGTTAAGAAATTCCCCCTCCCACACACACTTTTAAAAGTCTATATGAATATTCCCCTGATTCCATGCTGCATAACGTAACAATTACCAAGCTGCTCTTGTTTAATTAGAATTAGTCCATGAAAGACTAAGGCCGCAGTCCTGAGAATGCTCACAGGACTAACCCCTATTTAATAAAATGGGACTTACTTCCAAGTAGTCCTTTTGAAGATTACTCTCTATGCAACACAGATTATCCTCTCTTCTCACCAGTCTGAAAGGATAGAAAGGAACTGGGTGATTAGAGGGGACAGGTTACACAGAAAGGAACAGATTACGTATAATTAAAAAATATGACTTAAGGTATCATGAAAAGAGTCGAGAGACGTAACAACTCAGGACCAATGTGATAAAAGTTAGAGCAGTCATCGCTACAGAGGGATCCAGAAGACTTCCAAGCAACATGGAAAAAAGAGGGTAGGTAGAGTGTAGCATCAATGGGAGGAAGTGAAGCATGGGACAGACAGGAGACAGGCAGGGAGTCACCAGAAATAAGTGGAAATTCAGGTTATCAAACTGGAGAAATGAGAGAAGGATGCCACACAGCTAATTAGCATCAGGGAATAAAGTACTAACTAAACACCAAGAAGAAAGCATGTACAGAATTTGGGTTCCAAGAATATGAATAGCGAGGGCTACATCAGGTCATATTTAGCAAGGATTATAATCTTACTCTTGTATCTCACCAAGGTTCCTCACAATGAAAAAACCCAATAGACACAGAACGTTCCTTACAATAAAATACCATGAGCCATGTTGGATTAGAGCTGTTTGTTTGTTTTTGGTGGCCAAAATTCCATCTTTATTTTTGAACAAATGGTACATTAATAAGATCACATTGAAACGGCTATCTCCCCAAGACTACTTTTTCTCTTTTGCTTGCAGTAAATTTATTAAAGATATAAACAAACAAATGTAGAACATTCAGACATACATTCAATGCAATGGTCAACACATGCAGAAAGTCCCAAATTCAATTCCCAGCATCTTCATTTAAAAGAATGATGTAATAAATGATATAAGCAACCTGAGACCCAAGACAGTCACTACCAGTCACAACATATAATTCTGCTCAAGGGTCTGAGTCCCTGTAATGCAGCTTCATGTATGTTTGGACATGGTTAAATAGTCACACTGATTATCCTGTACATATCCCATAGCACTACATATACATAAAATATATTCCTAAAGTAAGGTGAAAGTAGTTTCCAGACACAAACATAAAAATACAATAATTTAACAGTTTCGAGGATTTGGTTTTAAGTAAACCATACTGAAAACAGCTTTAGTGGGAGTTAAAGAAAAAAGTAAGATAGGGTGGGAGGGAGAAACACACATGCTCAGCCTACAGTATATTAGAGCGGGAGGGGGGATTGCCAAGTGTTTTACCCTCTTCCAACTTGTAACTATAGCTTCACTTACATTTACACAGCACTCTGAGCGCTCAGCAGCACACATCTCTCAGAATTTCATTTAAAATCGTTACAGCTGCTTGCAAATGTAAGTTAAACATATTAACATAGCTTTGTTTCAGAGGGCAGCTATGTTGGTCTGCAGTACAGCAGTTAGACTCATGTCCAGTAGAACTTTAAAGACTAACAAGATTTTTAGAGTATAAGCACTTGAGAGTCAAAGCTCCCTCAACAACTTTTACAACAGCCTTAAAAATTAGTTTGGTATTAATATTTCCATTTTCTAGGCGGAAAGACCACAACAACAGAATATAGAGTCTAATAAGCTAATATATATTTGGCCTTTTATCAACAGCTTAGACTCTTGAAAGCTTATACACCCAAATTCTTGTTGGTCTCTAAGGTACTTCTGGACCCCAATCTAGCTGGATTTTTTTGTGGATTTTTTTGCCTAGTGCTATAAGTCTTTCTAAACCTTAAAAGTCTCATACAGAAATATTTTAAACAGAAAAACAAAGCCAAAGTAGGACCCATCAAGCCTCCTTGGAATCAGATCCAGAGACAAAGTTTGGGAGATCAGCAGGTGGAGTTTTGTCAGGCCGGCTCAGGTGAGCAGATGGCACCTGACAGGTCACTGAGGTGAGGCAGCACGAAAGCTCTCAAACTAAAGGTAAGAAGGCAACTTTGCCCTGCCAATCTCTTCTGCCACGGCAAGATTCTTACTCCGTCGCTTAGAGGGCCCGAGAAAGATGAGATCTAACAAGCCTGAAACTCCCATCATCCCCGTCTCGGTTCTGCTCAGATTCAGAATCCCCGCGTTTCTGGTGACAGCACGAGGCTGGGCGGGAACGTCCAAAGCACCCTAGAAATGCTATTAAATCCATCCGTTCTCAAAGGCAGAGGCGAAATTTGAACTGCCTCACAACCCGGGCTCAGAAAGGGAAAGAGAAAGACGATTCACTTACAAAAAAAAGAGAAAGGAAACAGAGCAGCTGAGGAACCAAAACCCGGCCCCAGAACTCGATATCCGGAGGAAGGGAAAGACACAAGGCCAGGGGTGGTTGCCATGGTTACCGTGTCCCTTTCTCCCCCCCCCCCTTACCGGAAACGAAAACAACGGTGCTGCCCGAAAGAACCGAGGCGGGAAAAAACCGAGAAGACTATCCCTCACGAGACTCTCTTCTTTCTTTCTTTCCTTTCCGACCGGATTCGAAGAGGCGGGAACGTCAAGCGAGGCGGAAGCGGAAGTGCCTGACTAGTGGTTCTCGCGTCTCCCTGTTCCGGGGCCACGAGCGCATGCGCGTTCTATCTCCTTTCTTACCCCGGCAAAACAGAAAAGCCGGCCGAAAGCGGAGAACAGTAAGGGGCGTGGCCAAAGAAAGAATTCTTAGGGCTCGCTGCGCCGCGGGGAAAAAAAGGTTGGTGATGCGCATGCGCCGCTGGTAAGACGCTAGAGTGTTGCTTTAAACTGAGATTGCTTTTAATATGCTTTGGTTTATACTAAAGCGGTTGGGATAACGTGTGGATCGGGATTTATTCTAGTTTGCGGGGGAGGGGAGAAGCGTGCAACCATTTTCTGCAGTTAGTTTCTTAGCATTACGTAAGTGGTTTTCTGGGTCAGACCGTGAATGAATGAATGAAGCTCCGGCGTTTTGTCTCATGGATAGCAGAGGCTTGCAAGCGGTGCGTGCATGAAGCATCCTCTTGTGCTTTGTCTCTTCCCCGTGTATTGCATTCAAAAGCATGCTGCATCGCTACATTGATGTTCTATTCAATTGCCTTAGCTGTTGATAACCTCTACTCTTCCATGAGTTCGCCCAGTCAATATGACTAATAGTAAGCTGGTTTGCTGGCCCTCCTAGAGATGCCAGCCTCCAGGTGGGACCTGGGGATCTCCCGGAATGACAGCTCATTTCCTGACCGCAGAGATCAGTTCCCATGGAGAAAATGGATGCTTTGGGGTGGACTCTGTGGCCTTGGAGCCTACTGAGGTCCCTGTCCTCCCCAGGCTCCATTCTCAAATCTCCAGTTTTCTAGCTTGAATCTGCAACTCTACTCCACTCCCATATGAGTTACGCAAGCCACGAACCAGACCATCCCCAACAAAGGTGCGTGGGTCTACTTGGTTGCGCACATGCTTGTGGTATATCCTGGGTATAGGGTTTTTTAAAAAAGATTTTTAAAATTAACCGATGGGAGCTTGAATAACAACCTGATGGAGAATGAAAATGCCCTACGAGGACTGGACTGCGGAGAACAGTACGGAATTAGGCCCGGTCTAGGGTGCCGCGGAATGAAGGGGCAGACGGCTGAGACTGATTGAATGGACCGTTCGACTTCATACTGCAGGGAAGGGATTGTGTTGATCAAAACTCTTCCCGATTAGTAATTCCCTATAAATAGAACATTAGCACAACGTTCAGAAATCCAGCATATAACCTTTCTTCATGGGGGGCTACTTTTAACTTGCAGGGATTTTTTACATGGGGGCGACCTTTAGCATGTGATTCATCTTGTCCCCCACCGTTTGAAGTGGTATAGCCTAGTTTCTCACCTCCGCTGGCACATGTAGACTTGGTCTGAACTGGAGGAGGGATTAGTTGTCTCAAGACCGTAGAAATTCCTGTGGAGTGGGGAGAGACTTTCACTCCTCCATACGTAATCCCTTACGGGAATTACTTTTCAAAATAATTCTTTTTGTCTAAGCTACCCTATTGGCCATCGGAGAAAAATACGTCCTGCCCCTTTAATAGAGGCTTAACGGGGTGTTATATATCTCCATGCTCTTAAATGCTTTAACTGCCCATTTCCACGCATGACTTTACCTCTGTTAAAGGGACAAGACACTTTTCTCCAGGTCTGTTGTCAATTCTACACCCTGGAGGAGTGGGGGAGGGAAACCAGTGACATTCCGTGTTTTTTGACAGTGCTAAATTGAGAAGGGGGCCTGGCAGTGTATTTCCAAAGCAAGGATGACAAGCGAATTTTGAATGTGTTAACTTAGGATAGTGAGTATAAAATCCTTTTTGGCCCGAGTGCAAACAAAAACCCCTGTAGTGTCTTCCTACGATGCTGCTGGAATGCTGACAAACAATAGGTTGGGAGAACTGAGGGATGTATTTAGCAAGCCACAGTGGGAGCAAGGTGAGCCCTCCAGTGATGGTGTTAGTGCCTATGTGTGCCCTAGCCCCTTGGGTGGAGAACTAGCCCTCCACATTGACAGAACAGCCTTCTGTGTAGCTATTGAGCATGTGTGGTGTGCATGGGTTTGAGAGAGAAAGGAATTCTTAACGGGGCTGTACTTATATTGAGTCCCAGGACTAATAGCATGATTGTCTCTGTTTTTTATTTTTTTAGTATTTGTGTGTGTGCACACGCCTGGAAGTCATGGTGACTTTTGGCGCTCCCTATTGGGGTTTGGAGAACATTCAGAGAAGTGGCTTGATACAGCCTACCTCTGCATCTTGGCCTTGGTATTCCTTGGAGGTCTTCCATCCAAGTATTTGCCAGGATCGGCCCTGCTTAGCTTCCAAGATCTGACTAGATCAGGCTTGCCTGGGCTATCCAGGGCAGGGCAATAGTATGATTGTCTTGAGAATGAGCCTTAGCAGGTCATGTTCTGTAACATCCAGCCATGTTAGATGTATATGTGGATTTTAGTTGTTGTTGTGATACTGTATCATGCAACAAATCCTCCTTTGATGTGATGCTTTCATGTAATCTAGATGTGTGCCATTCAGCTGGGGAACTCCTTCCCCACACCAATATTTAATATTCTGTGACCCCATGATTAGTTTGGTGGCTAATGTTTGACATACATCTATTACAGGGTATCGTGGGAGGTTGGGGCACAAAGCTAACCTACATTTCCACCTGCTTGAAATAATTCATATATTCTTTTCCATGATGTCTCCTTTTGCTTGGGTCACTTATACATACCCTGTGCTGCCACACTGAAGTAAAGGAAGTCTGCCTGATGTAGGGTTGACAGTTCCAGGTTTGGAAATTTCTGGAGGTCTGAGAATGGAACCTGTGAATGGTGGCATTTGGAGAGGGGAGGGACCACATTGGGGTATAAAGTCATAGAGTCCGCACTCCAAAGTAGCCATTTTCTCCAGGGGAACTGATCTCAGTTGTAATTTCTAGGCCTCACCTGGAGTTTGGCAACCCTATCCTGTCTTCTAGGGGGTATTATTCAGTGCAGCATGACTGGGACATTTTCAAAGGCCATGTCTTTTATATCCTCCAGTCAGGGAGCAGCACAGCCGAAATAGCTGTTGTGGAGGACTGTCACACATCTATAAATATCATACAGGAAAGCGCGCATGCCCTGATTATGTGGGCTCCCCTGGATTTCTCTGTAGTAGGATCCAGCCTTTTCATTTCGGTGTCCCTTACCTTTGCAGCTGTTGTCTTCTTCTTTACCTTCTACTCCTTCTCTGAGGAAAAAGAAGAGCAGGCAGGTTAGTGAAGATCTGTTGGTTAGAGCAATGCTTGGTTAATTGCACACGATGAACAGGGTCTTGCCACCCAGCTGGAAGAGCCAACCAGTGCCATCTTAAGCAGGGTTACACCCTTCTAAGCCCATAGAAGGGTGTAATTCTATGTAGGATGGCACTGAATGTGAGTCAGATCCCTTAGCCCAGGAGTTCACTGGGCACCTTTAGAACCACTTACTGTGACTCTGCCTAACCTATTTCACAGGGCTGCATTGAGAAAGAAATCTTGTAGTACATCCTGGATTGGTGCAGGGAGAAATCTAAAATATACAAATAGTCACAATTGCTTTAATAGAATGACAGGCTCTCCATTTTATGCCAGGACTTTCAGTTTTAACTAACACTTGAGAAGGCAGCTTGCTGCATGGGGTAAACATGGTATGGCCCAGGACTTTTTTTGTAGCAGGAACTCCTTTGCATTTTAGGCCACACACCCCTGATGTAGCCAGTCCTCCTGGAGCTTACAGTAGGCCCTGTACTAAGAGCTCTGTAAGCTCTTGGAGAATTGTGGCCTAATATACAAAGGAGTTCCTGCTACAAAAAATGCCCTGGTATGGCCTCTGAGAATACTCAGAGGCAAGTTTTGTGGGCGCTTTGGACATCTTTTGATGGGGCAAGCACTCTGCCTCCTTGTTCCTTACTGTTTGTAAATTTTATTTAGGGTATGAATTCCTGTAAATGAATGGAAGCAAATATTTTGTGTATTCCATGAACTAGGAAAAGCAGGGACTTGATGTTAGGTTTGGACATTTCTCACAAGGAAAATGAGCAAAGAGGGAAACTTCTATTGTAACAAGAATAGGAAAGTGTAACTAGGTGAATTTGAAAGCCTGCTTGTGGATTTGTTGCCTGGACCGAGACTGTGAAAAACCACCTCTTGCTTCCTAGAATAGTACAATCACCAATGTTTCCTGGATGAAGCTGTGATTCTTCTTTAAAGGTTGCCATTATCCAGGGATTATGAGGAAGCTGTGGAAGCAGTGTTTCAGCAGCAGCTGTTCCATTGCTTGTTTTTATTCACATGTAGTTGCATGACATGGGTTGCGATTGCACACACTAAATAATGCACTTTTAATCCACTTTCAGTGCACTTTCCAACTGGATTTTGCCAGTTCACACAGTCAAATCCAGTTGGAAAGTGCACTGAAAGTGGATTGGAAGTGCATTATTTAGTGTGTGTGATCACAGCCATGGAGTGCCATCCTAAGCGTAGTTAACAATCCTGTAAGCCCCTTCGACTTCAGTGGCCTTAGAAGGCTATAATGCTACTTGGGATTGCACTTGATAGGTCCTCCTTTGCACCCACTCTTTTATCACTTGCTGAATCATCTCACAGAATTTAAGTATAGACCAAGTTGGATCACTGGTTGTTCTCCTCCGCTGCTGTCCATTCTGACAATTCCCAGAGGTTTGGCTGGGTTATGTCTGCTGCAGCCAAAATAACAGTGTCTTGTGGCACTGTAACAACTTGATTACTAGACTGTAGCAAGTGTTTTCATGAGCCAGAGTTCATTTTGACAGCTGCATGAAATGTTATGGTTTTTCTTGTTAACTGCTGGCCATGCCTTGGCATCTCCCACAGGCTGAACATAAATGCCAGTCTGTATGAAGCACCTGATT
This sequence comes from Heteronotia binoei, assembly GCF_032191835.1. Taxonomy (NCBI): domain Eukaryota; kingdom Metazoa; phylum Chordata; class Lepidosauria; order Squamata; family Gekkonidae; genus Heteronotia; species Heteronotia binoei. The sequence continues at coordinate 27,214,939 of NC_083235.1, forward strand.
GCCCACTGAGTTACAACTACTTTCTAAAACCCCACGTATACACAAAGGGCATTGAGAGTCTGCCACTCTGTGTATACATTATCTAGAAGGATAGGAGGTGCAGTAGTTACTTATAAAATCTTAAGACATGGAGTGGGTATTACAGATGCACAGAATAATTACTAAATTCCCACTCACTCGCTTTCTACTCGTGAAGCTGCCTTTTACTGAATCAGGCCCTTGGTCCATCAAAGTCAGCATTGTCTACTCCAGGGGTATCAGACTCATTTGTTATGAGGGCTGGATCTGACATAAATGAGACCTTGTTGGGCCAGGCTGTGTTGGGCTGGGCCATGTGTGTACCTATTTGAGATTAGGTAACAGAAATATAAGCTTTATAAAGGACACAGACAAATACAATTAAAGATTTTTTAAACTTAAACTAAAACATGCTTAAAACATTAACACTTGTTGGTCTTAAAGGTGATTTCTTTGTACCTCTCCCCTGGGATCCAGGAAACTGGGCAAAGGAAGCTCTGGCTCTTTCCCTCCCCCCCCCCAGGGGACCAGGAGGGGGAGGAGCCACAACCAATGGAGAAAAACAAGGTTTTGCTCTGTAGCTCCTGTGCGATTCAGCAAGCCTTGCAAAGCAAGCTGAGATGCAGAAGGAAGCAAGAGAGAGGGAGAAGGAAGCAGACAAGAGCCAGCTGTTTGGGGGCCTGATAGGAGCCCTTCAGGGGGCCTGTGTGGCCCCCAGGCCACATGTTTGACACCCCTGGTCTACTCAGACTGGCAGTGGCTCTCCAGAGTCTTGGGTAGAGAGCTTTCACATCACCTGCTGCCACATCTTTTAACTGGAGATACCAGGGTAGGCTTCCCAACCCTCCCGCCCTGGCGGGGGACCCCAGGATTTCCACCCTCTTCCCCCGCTCCCCCCAAAAATGGAAGCGGGGGGAGAGGGGGGAAACGGCGCTGGGGAGCATGGCGAGTCACCCGGAGGCCGCCGCGCCGCACCACTGCTGCCCCCTCCCCGCCCACCGCAGTTGCTCCTCTGAGATGGGCCCAGGCTGAGCCCATCTTGGAGGAGCAGCCAAGAGACGGCAGCAGCGCAGGGGAGGGCAAGGCAGGCCAGGACCATGGCGAGCCGCGAATCCGCCGCGCCGCTGCCGCCTCTTCTCTGCTCGCCGTGGCTGCTGCTCCGAGATGGGCTCAGGCTGAGCCCATCTCAGAGGAGCAGCAAGGCGAGCAGAGAAGAGGCGGCAGCTGCAGGGCGGCTCGCCACGCTCCCCGGCGCCGTTTCCCCCTCCCCCTAGCTCCACCCCAGTGTCTCCTGGCTCCACCCCCAAAGTCTCCTGGCTCCACCCCCAAAGTCCCCAGATATTTCTGGGGTTCGACTTGGCAACCCTATACCAGGGATAGAATCTGGGACTTTCTGCATGCTGAGCAGATGCTACACCGCTGAGCCACAGCCTTTCCCCTAAATGAAAGTGACCGTTCTATGTTTGCCGTGCAATCTTGGGTTAGTTGCACGAGCGTGCTAAAAGATGGAGCTGCCAACTTCACTCTGTCTGTTTGCTATGGGGCCATGTCTGTGATGAGAAGTGCTATCAGTCAATCATGCCAAATCGTTTGGCATGAGCTATCACTGCTGGCTCGCTTGGCGTCAATGGCCTACTGCCAAACATCGATCCAGTCGATGGCTTAAAGAGATGAACTACAAAGCAGACTGATTTACGGCAGGCTCCCTTTCAATCCTGGAGTGGAGTTGATAAGATTAAGCAAGGGCTAGAGAGGCCAGCCAGGAGGTGCCTAAAGAGGAAGCTTGGCGAGGAAGTCTGGAAAAGTTAGTAGTCCACACTGAACCCATCCATCAGAAATGCCTGGGTTAGTGATCAGTGGCACCTTGAAAAATATGGGGAGGAGAACAACGACTAGCTCTCTTGGGGTTTACAGAAATCCTTTTACATGCAGTTCCATCCTAAGCAGGTCTACTCGGAATCCTACTCAAGGCAGTTCAGTGGGGTTTACTCCCAGGAGTTTGTCCTTAGGATAGCACTGTTGGCAGAGGAATTTTATTTCCCACCGATGGAGCTGCTCATTATAAGTGCCCATTATAAGCAGGACTTTTTGGGAGCAGGAAAGCACCGGAACACAGTTCTGGCTGGCTTGGCATCAGGGGATGTGGCCTAATATGAGTTCCTGCTGAGCTTTTTCGACAAAAAAGCCCTGTGTGAAACAATGTTGATGTCAGTGGCCTACTATGCAGATGAGCTCCTGCTGGACTTTATCTACAAAGGAAGCCCTGATTATAAGCCTTCTCGAAAAGGCTGAAAGCGGAAGCAGTCAACTTGCTAAATCTGAAAAACCTTTTCTTGCAATTCTGTCGTGTATCTTTAATGCTAAACAGAACCGGACAATGGTATAAAAATAAAGAATGGAGAATCGTTTATTTTGTTTTGCCTCTTGAATTTAATAAAATACAAAATTTGTGCATGTTTGTATGAAAAACTAAGCTAAAAGCGTTATTGACACATCCATTTGAGCCGTAGTTCTGAAACTTTTAATACAGGGGCACAGGGCTTTTTCTCTTTCTCTCAACTAAAATTGGAGACAGACTGCATTCTTACACTCAAGCAGATATAAATATCTTTCTACATCTGCTCCCAGAATGATGCAACTGCTGGAAGCCCACAGCTCCTGTTCCTGGTATCCTCCCATTTTTGGTGGGATGGGGATGTGGTTTCAGGGCAATGACGATTCTCAAGGGAATCCTGAAACCTGTTAGCTTATTGCTCAGGCTACCTTAGAGTGTCCCAGTTTAGTTTTGCTTCCTCAAAATACTACATCATCACCTATACTGGTGGGGTGGTGTATGGGGGTTAAGGTGATGGCAACAGGAGATCATGATATGCGTCTTTTGAGCTGTTTTAAGAACTCAAATAGTCCATTGTATCTTAGTGGGCCTCCAGCATCTGACCGAAGAGTTTCTTTTTGTGTTATACCCAGAAGATGGCAGCAGTGTTTCTTCTTTGATTCTTAAGTTTCTGAATATGCCAGTAATGTTGTCTTGTGGCAGGGCCTTTTTTTGGGCAGGAACACACAGGGACACAGTTCTGGCTGGCTTGGCACCAGGGGATGCGGCCTAATATGCAAATAAGTTCCTGCTGGGCTTTTTCAACAAAAAAAGCCCTGTGTGAAAAAATGGTGATGTCAGGGGTGTGGTCAATTCCTGCTGGGCTTTTTCTACAAAAAAAGCCCTGTCTTTTGGTATTCATAACAGAATTTTCCAAATACAGGTAAGCCCATTTTTGTAAGGGCTTTCCAGAGCATAGTGGAGAAATTATCTCACAGAAGCCTTATATCTGCTCTGTGCTGCAAATAATTAGCTCCTAGAATATGTCTGTAAGCCACAGATTTTAGGCTGGAAAATAAGGCATCATATTGGTAGCATAGCTTATCTCTGTAATTTTGCAAGGTTTATAGTTTATAATAATTAATATACCTTACAAAAATAATGTGCTTGTTTGATTTCCTGAGTCAGTTGTGTTCCGATTCGTATAGAAACCAGTTCTGTGCTTTAACAGCAGAAATGATAGACCTAACACCTCCAGTGTACTCAGTGTTGATGCTGCAAATGGGAACACCAGTGCAGGAGGAATAGGACAGGTGTTAAGGTTGTGCAGTTGCTAGGGGCATGGAAGTTATAAATTGTTTCAAGTGGAGGCCTGCATAGATACAGAGGACTCTAGTGCATTCCTAAGCAGAGTTATGCCCTTCTGAGCCTGTTGAGTTTAATGAGCTTAGAAGGGTCTAACTTTGCTTGTGGCTGCACTGTTAGAATTCTGTCCTAGTTCTTCTGTAGGCTCAGATATTTTAGTGGGCACTGCTTTCACCTTTTATAGCAACAGCTATGTGAGCTGACAGGTTGGTGTACTTAAAATCTGGAGTGTGAACAGTGAGAATCCACTACTGGAATGTAGGAGTCCACTGTCTAGTTAGATCAAGAATCCACAATAACAGTAAGAAGGGGAAATTAATTCACTGTTGGTCTGGGGCTTTGCTCTGCGGTTGGGGTGTCTTTCTGAAAACCACTTTCATCTACCTGGTATGCATGCACACACATGCCGTGTTTTGAGTGAAATGATCACAGCACAATCTTCTGGACTGACAGTCTACAAGGTAGTCAACAATGGTGAACCTCCAATCCTCTGGTGGTTGTGATGTGGGAGTTAAGAATTAGATGCTATGGTTTCCTAGCAATTCTAGAATGAACATTCCATCACCATGGTCCTAAGAGGAAGGAGCAAAAAGTACTAGATTCCACCATGCTGGCAAAGAAGGCATTTGACATTTATTTTAATGATGCTCCTGAAGCAAGGTGGGAGGCAAGATTTTCCATGCTAGGTAATGAACTGAGGCTGTGGGACAAGTGAACAGATTTAGGACTGACTTGCAAGAAAGTGTGAGCTCTGCAAGCTCTGTAGACTGCATCCAACCTGCCAGAGCAGTTCTCCCAAAAATTAATCTCTCTCTCCCCTATGCATCATCTATCCATCTTCTATCTACTTACTTTCTTTTCAAATATCCATAAATTAGGCAAATCTTTAAATATCACAACAATTTTATTTATTTGAAGCATTTTTATGCTGCCTTTTCTGCCCGCTTCAGAGTCCTCAAAGCAGTGAATAGTCAAAATATTTAAGAAGAAGAAGAAATTGGATTTATATCCCACCCTATACACTGAATCTCAGAGCGGTCACAATCTCCTTTTACCTTCCTCACCACCCTTCCTCACCCCTCAGGTGGGTGGGGCTGAGAGAGCTCTTGCAGCAGCTGCCCTTTCAAGGACAACTCCTACGAGAGCTATGGCTGACCCAAGGCCATTCCAGTAGCTGCAAGTGGAGGAGTGGGGAATTAAACCTGGTTCTCCCTGATAAGAGTCTGCGCACTTAACCACCACTTAACCACTAAAATGCATATATTTTAAAATCCATATATATTAAACAACAAATTCAACAAAAACACAAACATAATTGGGAATATACTTGCCAGCCTCCAGGCGCTGGCTGGAGATCCCCTGGGATTACAACTGATCTCCAGTTCTGATTTTCTAGTGTTCTCAGTCGATACATAGGCAGTGTAATCCTATGGAGAGTACTTTCAATGGGCTTCACTTGGAGTAACTAAAGGATTACGCTTCTGTAGTATATAAATAAGCAGCTTTAGGTTTAACATGGATTATTTGCCTTTTATGTGTTAATTTCTGCAAACTTCATAAATTGCCCAGGTTAAGATTTACAGTGTATGTGTATTTAAAATTTTATATACACACAACTCCAAAAGGTCGGTAAATGCAAAATGCAAGCACATGGGAAGGGAATGCCAGACTTCCAGGTGGGGCCTGGAAATCTCCTGGAATTAGAACTGATCTCTAGGTCACAGTGACAAGTTCCTCTGGAGCAGGGGGCTTTTTTGGTAGCAGGAACTCCTTTGCATATTAGGCCACACACCCCTGATGTAGCCAATCCTCCAAGAGCTTACAGGGCTTTTCGTACAGGGCCTACTGTAAGCTCCAGGAGGATTGGCTTCATCAGGGGTGTGTGGCCTAATATGCAAAGGAGTTCCTGCTACAAAAAAAAAGTCCTGCTCTGGAGAAAATGGCTGCTGTGGAGAGTGGATTCTGGCACTATACCATGCTGAGTTCACTTCACTCCCCAGGCTCCACCCGCAAATCTCCAAGAATTTCCCTTTCTGGAACTGGCAACTCTAGAAGAGATAATACGGAATCCAAACACCAGAATACTTCATAAGAACTGGCTTATTGGGCACAAATACAGTACAGTCCACCTTTATGAACATAACAAAAATCCTTTATTGTTGTCAGTGATATATAAATTGGTTTGACCTAGATGGGCATTGATTTTTTTTTCTGTGGTTTGCACTTGGACTGTCGAAAGGGGATGGGGTCCTATAGAGTTACCAGATCCAAGTTGGGAAACTCCTGGAGATTAGGGAATGGAGCCTAGGGAGGACAGGGATCTCAGTGGCCATACAGTCCACCCCCCAAAGTATCCATTTTCTCTAGGGGAACTGATCTTTGTACATATGAACATATGAAGCTGCCTTGTACTGAATCAGACCCCTGGTCCATCAAAGTTAGTATTGTCTACTCAGACTGGCAGCGGCTCTCCAGGGTCTCAAGCTGAGGTTTTTCATGCCTACTTGCCTGGACCCTTTTTAGTTGGAGATGCCGAGGATTGAACCTGGGATCTTCTGCTTACCAAGCAGATGCTCTACCACTGAGCCACCATCCCTCCCACAAAGTCTGGAGACGAGCTGTCATTTCAGGGAATCCCCACGTCCCACCTGGAGGCTGGCATCTCTCTGCAGTGATGAAGTGACCATAGACTGAAGTAACTCTGCTGTGCTGTTGTTTTCAAAAGCAAGGCTTTTGAATTTTGGGGCTTTTGCTTCTCATAGCCAATTTGGAGAAGATGGTGGCCAAGTTGTGTTTTAATGGAGGGGCATTTTTATTCAGCCTTTTGATGACCATGGCCCTTTTAGTGAAGTTTCCCATAAGCAAAAAGGTCTGAGTTGTGTCAATTCTACTTTAAGACTTCAATACAAATTGGGGGGTGGGGTACCCATGTTGGTCTAAAGCAGCAGAACAAAGATTGAGTCCAATGGCACCTTTAAGACCAACAAAATTCTATTGAAGGTATAAGCTTTTGTGTGTGCACACACCTCTTCAGATACATTGAAATGGAACTTATTGGTCTACTGGAATCTGAAGAAGTGTGTGTGCACATGAAAGCTTATACCTTCAATAATATTTTGTTGATCTTAAAGGTGCCACTGGACTCAAATTTTAATATAAATTGTTAGGCTTTCTTGACTCGGTTGTGGTAGCCTTTATTGGCCAGCCAGATGCATCACAATTAGGATTGCAAGCATCTGTCCAGTCCTTAATTGACTAAAGCTTTAGGCAGTCCATCAGTGGCAGTCAGTTTTAATTGACGAGCACCAATTTTAATGTGTGAAGCTGAGATGGGATGCATTCCTTTTTTGGAAGCAGTTGCATTTTAATATAAGACACAAAGAACAAGTCTATAAAGATGAATTGGTAACAAAAAAGGTACTTTTTATACATTTCCACCAGCAGGTCAAAAATAACTTTCATTGATATTTTATTATTAATAATAATAGTAATTATTGTTAATTACTATTACTAATAAAAAAGAAGCCTCATGGCACAGAGTGGTAAAGCTGCAGTACTGCAATTGGAGCCCTCTGCTCATGACCCGAGTTCAATCCCAGCGGAATCTGGTTCAGATAGCTGGCTCAGGTTGACTCAGCCTTCCATCCTTCTGAGGTCAGTAAAATGAGTATCCAGCTTGCTGGGGGGGAAAGGTAATGGCAAACCACCCCTTAAAAAGTCTGCCATGAAAATGTTGTGAAAGCAATGTCACCCAGAGTCGAAAACGACTGGTGCTTGCACAGGGAACTACCTTTACTAATAAAATATTAATAATATTTTATTATTAATAAGGCTCATTTTGTCAAGAGTAATTGATTCAGGTGTAAGTGACAAGTTCAAAGGCAGTTCATTACAAGTTAATTACATCTGTTGAAAGCTTTAATAAACATATATTAAAAGATTCTCCCAGCAATTCACAATCTGGGAAGGGGCTGTGGTTTAATGGAAGATCCTCTGCTTTGTATGCAAAAGATCCCAGGTTCAACCTCCAGCAACTCCAGATAAAACAACCAGGCAGTAGGTGATGAGAATACTTTAGCCTGAATCTCTGCAGAGCTGCTGCCAGTCTGAGTAGATATCACTGCCCTTGGTGGACTAATAGTTTGATTCAGTATAAAACAGATTAATTCAATCTGTCCATTTTTATGGCAAAACTGTCTTTGATTGTAATACAAAATATATGTTAGTGTGTTTTCAATCCCATTCTCCAAGGCATTATATATTAGATTGCCTTTGTTGAATAGTGGTTCGATACATGAGGACACTCGTTGCAGTAGATCACAGCTCTTTATTAGTGATTATAGCATGGTAATAGGCAAACTAAGACTGGAGAATTGGACCAACGGGGTGAACTATGTACACTCTAAAGTTCCCATGCTAGAACGTCATTGGGTCATTTGAACCAGCAGGATGCTGGCGATTGGTCTGGGGAAGCAGGGATTTGGATCCTGCTTCCCATTGTATCCATGTCCCCAAACTCAGTCCTCAATTGCGCCAGTGAGCCAGGCAGGAACTCACCCATAACATAAAACACAGAGTCCACATACGCAACAGCCTTTCTTTTTAATTCTCACAACAGCCCTGTGAGGTAGGTTAAGCTAAGAACGACTGGCCCAAGGTTATCCAGTGACCTTCATGGCAGACTCAAAGGTTTGAACCTGGTTCTTTCTGGTCCTACTCCAGTGTTTTAACCATTATGGTATACAGGCTTTTCCTTGCACCCCAAGGGATGGTATCTCCAAAGGATCTTGTTGCCCTGACTACCGAGATTCCAGAGTCCTTTAGCTTCCTTAGAAAATCTTACCAAGGCTTTGGAGTACTCAAGCTGGCACAAGCCCTAATTGGGGATTAGGGCCTAAACCAAAACCAAAAACCCTTAATAATGACAGAATGACTCTACAGCTACTGATTTAAAATCTCTACCCACTTCTCATTGGTACCTGTGGCAGCTGGCTGGGTGCCCTTTAGGATTAGGTGTGGCTGACACTGCAACAGGGATCACTTACAGTCTGACATTTTCACTTATCGTTTATTGGGAGTAGGCGGAGTGTTCTTTCGAAAGGGCAACCCAAGAGGACTACAAGAAACAGTCCAGATCTTACCGCCAGTGTTGCCTTCCTGGGGAGGGGGAAGAGGAGGCATTGAAGAGAGAGAGAGAGGGCCCTTGCTTCATCAGCCCCTTGAAAACCTTGTTGTTGTTGACTTTTCAGCTCGAAGAATGTTGCAGAACCCAGTAAAACATGAACACGCCGACACTATGGGGGTTGGCAAGGCCATTGCCGTGTTGACATCTGGAGGAGATGCTCAGGGTAAGTGGATCAGCTCCTCTTCTAGATGCTTTCCAGGTTTGGGTATTTTGCTGGGTACCTTGTTGGCTTGGAGAGGCAAAATCTGTCAGAATAGTTACAATCCCAGTAGGAGAACCATTAAGAAGGACTTTGGTGTTTAGATATGTTTTGGGCATCCGGTGAGCTTACAGGAAGGCTATTTCAAGATGAACCTGGGGATGTTTTAATTGGTAAATATGCCATAAAGCAGGAATATCCATGTTTTTAAATCCAGAGGAGTAGCTGTGTTAGTCTGTTGCTGCAAAATAGTAAAGAGCCCAGTAGCACTTTAAGGCTAACAAATGTTATTATAGCATAAGCTTTTGAGAAATACAGCTCTCTTCATCAGATGCCTCAACCATGCATCTGATGAAGAGAACTGTGTTTCTCAAAAGCTTATGCTATAATAAACATTTGTTAGTCTTAAAGGTGCTACTGGACTCTTTGCTATTTCACACTTTTAAAGTCTTTTTGAAGTTTTGCTCTTGGCAATCATGTCCTGTAGAAAAAAACCTTTTCCTGTGCCTAAAAACCATCCATGTGTTTGTTTAGCTCTTCAGCAAAGGACCTGCTGTTTCTCTTTAGTTCCATTATTTTTAGGTTTAATTAATTGCCTTCTATCTTTGGGGGCTTTCCTGCTCTCCCTTGACATAAATAAATGCTTGATTATCAGTTCTAGTTAGAGAAGAGAGGAAGGCATCTGAAGTACTGTGCTTTTCACTTTGTAGCAAAGCTGCAGTCACTGTTTATATTTTTGAAGAGGAAAAGCCAGGTGTTTGTAAATGGAATAGAACTGGCCAGAGAAATCAGGCATGAAAAGAGAAGGAAGATGCATGTTTGTAAAAAGAACAGTAACCTTGGGAAGCATCAGTTTAAGTAGGAAATCAAATTGGTCTTCAGAAAGATGGAAAAACAATAAATACAGGAATGCAGTGGATTGACCATGCTATCCCCAACATGGCCTGCAAAAAAATCAGTGACCAGTTCATGGCAATTGCAGAGCAAACAACTAGTTGAGGAAGCAACATTTTAGACCTATTGAACTCCCCTGCATCATATTGGGACATTGCTCCCTTTCTTTATTTTCCGCTGGCTGTGATGTCAATGCAGTGATACATAAAGACAGATTTGTACCTGTGTGGTCGCTGTAAAGAAGCAGCCCATGGTGCAGAGTGATAAAGCTGCAGTACTGCAGTCCGAGCTCTCTGCTCACGACCTGAGTTCGATCTCGGCGGAAGCTGGGTTCAGGTAGCCGGCTTAAGGTTGACTCAGCCTTCCTTCCTTCCATCCTTCCGAGGTCGGTAAAATGAGTACCAAGCTTGCTGGGGGGAAAGTGTAGATGACTGGGGAAGGCAATGGCAAAGCACCCCATAAAAAGTCTGCCATGAAAACGTCGTGATGCGACATCACCCCAGAGCCAGAAACGACTGGTACTTGCACAGGGGACTACCTTTACCTTTTACTGCCCGCTGTAATCCTGACTCCTGTCTTTGCTATGTTGGTCTGTCTCTGAATTGTTCAAGAAAGGAAAGTTTGTTGTTAATTGGAAAAGCCTGCTTGCTGTTGAATGCAAAAACCAAAAGAGAGACGACCTCCCCCCTTCCTGCTGCCACCACCCCAAGGGGCTAAAATTTAACACTAGAGGAAGTGGGAAGGGAAGAGAGAGAAAAGGATAACAGGAGGATTGATACAGTCTATGCTAGGCCATCAGTGTGATCCAGGCTGCCCCCTGCTTCGCTCACTATTTTGTGATTCGGTATAGCCCTCTCCTCATGAATCATGACTTTGTTGTAGTGTTGCAATGAGAGGTTTGTGGAAATGTTCTCACAAGGAGCAAGTTGCTACATTAGAATTGCCATTGATCCAAAGATGGTCATTTCCCCCTCCACATGGGAGAGCCGCCTCAGCGCAAACTCCCCATGATAAAATGGTGTGATGGTGTCGCTACATCAGGACTATACCACATTGCAAATCACCTATCTATAGAAACCAGTTTTTAAATGTACATGATATTCTGTAGGGCTGCAGAGTTGGGGGAAAAGCCATAAGCCTCTGGTGCTTCAACAGAAGTCTCAGTTATGGCTATGTCAAAGAGCACTGAGGTCAGCAGGGAAGAACCTGCTGACGATCCCTGGGCTGAAGGAAACAAAACTACAGAGTACCCGCACGCGGGCTTTCTCCGTTGTAGCTCCACACCTATGGAACCAGCTTCCGGAAGAAGTGCGGGCCCTGCGGGACTTTGAACAGTTCCGCAGGGCCTGCAAGACCATCCTCTTCAGGATGGCCTTTACCGATTAAAAGATAGAGAGACTGCTTAAGTGATTTTTGCCAACTGCTGAAATAGCACCACTATGTTAATTTTATCAATTTTAGAATTTTAATTAAATTGTTAATTAGTTATTGTTTTTAAATATTATTGTATAACCTATTGTACTGATTTAATGCTGCTAGCTGCCCTGAGCCTGCTTCGGCGGGGAGGGCGGGATATAAATAAAATGATTGATTGATTGATTGATTGTGTCTGTTCTATGGTTGTTTAAATGACATGGTTATTGCTGGTGGTGGCATGATTAAGCTTGAGTTTTTCTGTATCCTTACACAAAATGCTCAGGAGAGAAAAGTAATCTGTGGAGGCCAACGCAAGGCCTTGTCCTACAGATGTTGGGGAACCTAGGGACCAAATTCCACCAGAGAAGAATCTGACCTTGTCTCTGCATGTGAGTCCTAAAAGGCCGATGGAAACCTGAGGGAATTTCCCAGCCTCCCTCTGTCTTCAGAGAAAGCAGGTTTTCCAAAACAGCAGCCACCTGTGTTCATGGATTCTCTGTGGGGGCAGTCACATGCATGGAATGGGTTTTCTGAGTGGTGTTGGATTGCACCCCTTCAACTGCTGTAGTACATTTTGGAGCCAGTGAGCATGGTGGCCTGGCAGAGGGGTTGGCAGGCACTTGCTCTTAAATGTCAGCACACCAAAAATAAAATTTGCAAGTCATCTGAGGATGCAATTAGGATATACAGGAGGCTTGGCTGTCCTGACCTGGATCAATAAGGAACTTCACCCCGTCTGAAGAGCCAGCCAATGAAGCGGGAACGGAGAGACTGCAGAAGGGATTATTAAGAGCTCCACTTTGCACAAATACAATGCAAAATCTTATAAGGATTCATCAATGAACACTTAAACTGTAATACTGTTGAGTGTTTATGTAGCACAAAGCACTTCTCAGGTGCTTGCTTAGTGAGCTAATATAGTTCAGTAGGTAAGTAACTGAGTTGTGGATCAAAAACGCCTTGTTCCAATCCAGGGCCAGTTCCAGGGTTTTTTGGGGGGGGGTTGGGGGTGCCCACCTGCCCACCACCAGTCCCCCTCATGGACTCCTTTTCACCCCACAACTGCATGCCCCTTACCTGTCCGTGTGTCTTTCTGCTGCTTATAAGCCCCCTTCCACTCAGGGCTTTTTTTGTAGAAAAAGCCAAGCAGGAACTCATTTGCATATTCAGCCACACCCTCTAATGTCACTGTTGTTTCACACAGCTTTTTTTGTGGGAAAAGCCAAGCAGGAGCTCATTTGCATATTGGGCCACACCCCTAATGAAGAAAGCCCTGCTTCCATGGCCCATTCACAGCTGCCTTCACTATCTACACAGTTTTAGCAGTCAGACTAGGATAATTATTTAAAATGGAGTCATCAGCCTCCGTATCAAATGTTCTGAGATTATCATTATTGACTTCATAATTTTTTCCAGAGCAATCAGTTAAGTCTCTCCACTCATCAACTTGACTTTCAACTTGACTTTCAGGTACATCATCTGCCAAAGGAGCAAATCAGTTTGAAGTAAAAAAGACGTCCAATTTTGTCTGTTTACAGACCAGGGGAGGAGTTAAGTCGTCTGAGTCACGTGTCCTCTTAATCTGTCCCCTTCCCATAACTGAAAGGGGCAGAATAATTCTTCTTTGGGTAAATTAAAAGATATGCAGCAATAACCAAATTAACACAGTTCCCACAAATTACTATAATAATTTTCAAAAATAATCCAGGCGAAAGAAATACATCAGACTAGCTCCTACATTGGTTATAAAAATATAACAAATGAGAATGGGAAAGCCACAAAACAATGCTGCCACTCCGAGTCTACTCCCAGTGTAAAATACATAAAGTCACTGTTACACTGAGCAGACTAAATGCCGACAGCTGATTACAGTCACATTTATTTTCAGTATTTCACTCTTTCTCGCTTGCCAACAAATTCCAATCCACTAGAACAAGGAAAAGTAAATAATTGCCGAAGAGTGAAAGTTCAGGTCTAAACACTCTTGAAGTTGTAAATTAGGCAGGTCTATAATTCTCTTCCTAAAAGCTTCATGTTTCACACCAGCTGCACATTTCACATCAGCTGCACCTTGTAAGATTCAGTCTTCAAAATAAGATAAAATAAGAGCTTGGCGGCTAGCCCAGGAATGCTGAGAACGCCAGCCAATTATCCAAATAAGCCAGCGGGAGTTATATTCTTTAGTTCTACAGCCCACAATGAAAAAGATTAAAAGAAGATAAAATCCTCAAACCAAAACATAAGTTAAAAGAATAAAACTAGTTAAAACCAAGTTAAAAAGACTTATCACGACGGAGCTGGAAAACAACGCGTCTGCCTCCCTCCGATGCCTGACCGGAAGCCCCACTATCTACACATACTTTCCCTGGCACCACTGGTCAGTCTGTTCAGCTGGGAATGCTGCTGCCATTGTCACCAGGAGTGTCACTGGTGCGCATCACCCACATGTCTTGTCTTAATAACTCTGGAAGTAAGGAGCATGGGTACAGACAGGCAGCAGGCAGGGTTACCACATCCTCCCTTGCCACCAGCAGGGGCTGTAGGAGTAGGGTTGTCAGATCCAGGTTGGAAACTCCTGGGGATTTGGGGATGGAGACTGGGGAGGTCAGGGACCTCATGTGGTATACAATGCCATACAGTCCACCCTACAAAGAGTGAGTCAGTTTGGTGTAGTGGTTATGTGTGCGGACTCTTATCTGGGAGAACCAGGTTTGATTCTCCACTCCTCCACTTGCAGCTGCTGGAAAGGCTTTGGGTCAACCATAGCTCTTGCAGTGCTGTCCTTGAAAGGGTGGCTTCTGTGAGAGCTCTCTCAGCCCCACCTACCTCACAGGGTGTCTATTGTGGGGGAGGAAGATAAAGGAGATTGTGAGCTGCTCTGGTACTCTGAGATTTAGAGTGGAGGGTGGGATATAAATCCAATATCATCTTCTTCAAAGCATTCCTTTTCTTCAAGTGAACCGATCTATATATTCTGGATATAAGCTGTAATTCTGGGGGATCCCCAGGTCCCACCTGGAGGCTGGCATCCTTAGTAGCAGAGGAAGTGTGGAAGTGGGTGAGCAGCAATAGGCCCCACCAGAAACCCAGGGTCCTGACATCTGCCCCACCTCAGTATCCTGATGCTGGCCCTTTGCCAATCTCCTTCCAGTAGTGGACTCTCTAGGCAACTTCTCTCTGGTTCAGCTCTACCTGCAGTAGATGGCACATTGGCTCTTTGTGTAAAGGAGAGGACCACAAATCTCTCATGCTTTGTTCCCTCTTTTTTGCCATAACAGAAAGAAGAGACCTTTAGCTCTCCCTTGAGTAGTCCCAGATATCATGAACATGTGAAACTGCTCATACAATAGTTTGTCCACATCAATCTGATTGGCGGTGGTTCCCCAGGGTCTTTTCATACCTCTTATTGTGTGTGCAAAGTACCATCAAGTTGCAGCCAACTTGTGGTGACCCCAGCATGTGGATTTCAAGGCAGGTGAGAAGCAAAAGTGGTTGACTATTGACTTCCTCTGCAGAGCCTCTCTTTCTGGCCTGGGAAAGATCACAGCCCTTCAGGGTCTGGTACATGAAAATATCTGAAGTATTCCTGAGAGATGTCTCTTGTGGAGCATCTCTCCAAGAAAGGAGCAATCTCTTCATTACCTCCTCAGGCTATTTATTATGCTGCTGAACAACTTCTTTAAGGAAGGACGTAATCCAGAAGAGATAGATGCACTATTGGAATTCATTGTATCTAGTCACCAGACTGAGAAACCCAGCTAGTGTTAAAAAGGAAAAGCGGGTTATCCCTTGAGCTGGATGATGGGCTGTGTTCCACTTTTTGCTGCTTGTGCGACTGTCCAGAATTGCAGCTGTGACTAGCTGCATCCATATATTATAGGATATTTTGTTATCCTTGTGGTGCAGCAGTCATTCATAACTAGATTGTGCTGTGTAGACAGAATGATCCTGTTACACAGTATCCAAGTTTGTAGACACAGATCATAGCTATAATTTGTAACTTAAATCTAGATTACTGTATTTTAATTCCTAGTTGGATTTCCCACTGCTGTTCACTCCCAATCCATATCAACCTCCCCACCTCCACTGTGTTTTTTTAGGCATTGCTTTAGATCCATATTGATTTTATGTCTTATGTCAGTGCCAAACTGGAATGGTTGGTGGTATCTCAGTTTCACTCTGGAGAAGTTAGCTTAGAACAATTTGGGAGCTGCTTGTACCATCCTGTATTGGGATGCTGGCATGCGTCTAAACTTCCAAAGACAACACGGGCATAGAACTTAAACTGTAGGTCTTTTGATCTGTCTGATGTGCTTTTCTGACTCGTCCATTGCATACCTTTTTGTTTTTGTAAAGAGAAGAACTTTATTTTCATGAACATTGGAACATATGAGCTTTTGGTGGTTGACATTTAACTCTGGCTCAAAGTTGAATTTATTACACTCCCAAGGTAGTGTTTTTTGCTCATGCACCATCGCCCCATATGCTGGATTGTATCTGTACCATCTTGTTCATTTTTAACAGTGGCCACATCCAATGGCACACAGCAGGGTTTGATAGGGTTTGTAACTATCAAAGGTAAAGGAAGCTGCAGCTGTTTAAATTCCCACCCACTTTTTTTCCTAATAAATGCCCTAAGGGGTGCAGATGCTGAACAGTTTCTCTGGCCTTCAGGCTTGGGTTTTTTTTTTAATTTTTAGTTTCTCAGACCTTCGTTTCCCTTTCAGATCAGGAATCCTGGCCCCATTCCTCAGGCCTGAATTAGACAGCCAAGATCTCAGAGGATTTCTTCTGGTTGTACACATCTGTGTCGTGTTTTTAGAGTGTGTTGTGCATGTGTGTTCTTAGGAACAGGGCCAACCCTGCCACTAGGCAAACTAGGCAATTGCCTAGCATGTTAGCCTTCTGGAGTGCCAAATTGGGCAACCCCCATGTGACTTGGTGACATTATCAGTGCAGACGGGTGCCAGAGGTTAGCCTTGCCTGGGGTGCCAGAGACAGTCTAGGGCAGGACCTGCATAGGAGAGGTTACAGCTCAGTGGTGGAGCATCTGCTTTGTATGCAGGTTTGTATGCAGGTTCAGTTCCCAGGATCTCCAGTTAAAAAGAATCAAGTAGTTAGTGATGTGAAAGACCTTTCCCCTAGACTTCAGAGAACCATTGCCAGTCGGATGAAAGGCCAGTGGGAGTACAGGGGAGTTTTGTGTGTTCATCCATTGAATTCAGCTCATGCCAGAATGATTAGCCCCCTGTTAGATGTCTTGTCTCCTCCTGAAACAATATCCTGTTTCATTTGTCCTACAAGATGCTCTCTGCTCTTTCTGCCTCTTGTCTCATTATCCTTACTTTATCATAGCCTCTCAGGGAATCCAGTTCTGAACCACATGACCAAACTCCTCTGCTGTACTGCTGATCTTGCACGTTTGCGTATTTGCTTTGGAGATGTGATCCCATCAATGAGCTCCAGCAATTTGCCCTTGGCCGTGTTCTGGAAGGCATCCAATCTCTCTTGTTTTGTGTCAGAAGCACCTGTGTATTAAATTGCACCAAACAACATGCAGCCTTCCAAAGGAGGGGTGTTTCTTTTCCTATTCAATGACTGTTCAGTGGTTTACTTAAAGTGCTTATCTTGTGGGACTTTTTGTTTTGCTAACTCTTTATCGCCCAATTTGAAACAACCTGGTTATTGGAAGATCCATGAGGAAGTCTGTGGTGACTGCTACAATTTATGTACCATTGTTTAGTTTGTATCTATTTCTCTGTGTTAAAAAAATATTCAAAAAAAGAGGCTGTTTTTTTTTAAGTGCCATTCCAGAGGATTGAGAATAGGTAGTTCCAAAGGGGAAAAATGTGCAGTTCAAAAATCAAGTAATGCAAAAGTTAACCAATATAAAGAGTGACCAATGATAATGGGTAAAGTGGTGTGAGTGGTCAGAATGCCAGACCTGGGTCAAAAATTCCCATTTCTACCCTCTGGCCAAAGAAACTCCCTGTGGACTCCACTGCTGCTTGCCATATCATGTTCGCCAGCATTTCTGGATGGGTGTAATCAGGGGTCGTTTTGTAGAAAAACAGATGGTGGAGCTCATCCAGGGATTGTTATGCAGCTGAACCGAATATTCAGTGGACAAGGTGAGGGGGAGGAGGTGGAACCCTCAGAAAGGTTCAGGGACTGCGCTCCTGTGAGCTCCTGCTGAATCTGAGGCCTGGATGTAATAATTGTAGAACATGGGAACGCTTTTCCTGAAGTCAGGAAGTTGTTAATATTAGGATATGGATGGTGATGCACACATAAGGAAGAATTCATAGGTACATTGTAGTCTGGCCTAGATAGCCCAGCCTAGCTGATCTCAGTAGATCTCAGAAGCTACGCAAGATTGGCTCCGGTTACTATTCGGATAGGAGACCACCATGGAAATCCAGGGTCATGATGCAGCAGGCAATGGCAAATGACCTCTGAACATCTGTTGTCTTAGCCACAAGACATAGACTCTGTCTGGGGCAAGTGATGCTCTGTATTCTTGGTGCTTGAGGGGGCAATAGTGGGAGGGCTTCTAGTGTCTTGGCCTCCTGATTGCACCTGGGTTTTTGTTTGGTTTTTTTGGCCACTCAGTGACAGTGTTGGACTTGATGGGCCACTGGCCTGATCCAATATGGCTTCTCTTATGTTCCTAACCCTAACCCCCCTAGCAAGTATTTGAATGGGAGACTTCTACAGAATACCAGAGCCGGGAGGCAGAGGCAGGCTATTATGCCACTTTTCTGAAGCCCCAGTAGGAGTTGCCAGAGGTCACCATGATATCCAGGCATGGGCATGCATTCACACACACACACACACACACATACAAATAGCCGCCACCCCCCCCCCCAAAAAAAGTCCTAAGTGGTTACCATGTTGGCTGTGATTTGATGGTTCTTTTCACCACCACATGTAATAGCAGCATGTGCCATGATACCCAATTATGATCTCTTACACCTCCATATTTTCCTCTAAAAAGCCTTGTGAAATGGAGAAGGATTACTACTTGGGGCACCACACAGATTATAAAAATGAGTACTATACATTTTTGACAAGCCAATTGTCTAGGCTGGTCTGAAATAGAATGCCATCATGTATAGCATAAGCAGTACCAGGTAAAGAACTGGGGTAGAGTGGCTCTTTTACTTACACATCTTATCCATGGCACCTTTCAGTTTAGGGATATATGTTAATCTAGGGTTTTCTGTGTGGGACAGCTTACTTACATTGCAATGGTAGTGACTTTTTTTCCTCTTTTCTTCACAGGCATGAATGCTGCTGTCCGGGCAGTGGTCCGTGTGGGGATATACACAGGTGCCAAAGTGTACTTTGTTCATGAGGTAAGTTGATATGATTGTTTCCTTCTCAGCCATAGCCTCTCTTTGCTCAGTTAGAAATAGCATTTATTTCCAGGCTATAATCCTACGTAAGGAGAAAAATAAAAGTATGCTAAAGGAAGGAACAAACTGTAGCCAGGTATAGTTGCTAGGCTGCAGCCTGGAGAATTGTACTGCTTCTTGTAAATTTTACAATGAGGTGGTCCACTCTTCTTTCTCCTTTTTTTGGTCCTGGTCCTGTTGTTGTTTTTTAGCTTTTTAAAAATCTTTATTTAAAATCTTTACAGATTTCAATTAAAAGCAATAGAAGATTACCATATAAATACAGGATCACAGCGTAGGATCAGCGGCTCAATTTAGTATTAAATACGGTTGAATAAAGTGTACCCACCCAATAAAGTGTAATCAATTTAGTATTAAATTTAGTATTAATTTAGTATTAGTGTAATCAATTTAGTATTAAATACTGTTGAATAAAGTGTACCCACCCAATAAAGTGTAATCACCCAAAGGGTGATTAACATGTGGAATTCACTGCCACAGGAGGTGGTGGCGGCCACAAGTATAGCCACCTTCAAGAGGGGTTTAGATAAAAATATGGAGCAGAGGTCCATCAGTGGCTATTAGCCACAGTGTATGTGTGTATATAACATTTTTTGCCACTGTGTGACACAGAGTGTTGGACTTGATGGGCCGTTGGCCTGATCCAACATGGCTTCTCTTATGTTCTTACCCACTACTTCACAGTATTTAATCTTTGTTCTATCAAAATAATGTACTGCAGTCCCTATATTAAGATAAGTGAACTGTTTTTATAGTTCCGTTCACAAAATTTCAGTTTGCATATTTAGTGCAGCATAATCCAATTTGAACAACAATAACAAAGTTCCAACTCGTGACAAGCAAACATACACAAAGTCCCAACGTTGTAACAAACTCAAAGAGCTCATAGGTTTCAACTCAGTTTCATAATCTTCCTCAGAAAATGATCAGATCCAAAGGTGTTTCCATAACAGTTCCTTCCATGGAGTGGTCTGGAGCCATTGTTTAGAAATCTCCAATTCTTACAAAAGATAAGTCAGTCCCTGAATTCTCTTCATATGGAACAAAAGCATTCCCACTCTCACACTGCTGGCAGATGTTACTCTGAATGTTATTATAAAAAGTGGTTTGCTTGTTTTAGAATAGGACTGGGATTGCTAGATCTGTTTTGGAAATACTTGGAGACTTTGGGGGTGGATCTGGGAGAAGGCGGGGTTTGGGGAGGGGAGGGGCCTCAGGATGGTACAATGTTCAAAGCATCCATTTTCTCCAGGGGAGCTAGCTGGAGATCAGTTGTAAAAGCAGGAGATCTCCAGGCCCCACCCGGAGGCTGGCAACCCTATTAGGACTGCAGTACATTATTTTGATAAAACAAGGATTAAGTACACTCTATTCAACGGTATTCAATACTAAGCTGAGCAGCCATTTCTCACACTGGTTTCTGTTTGTTGATCTTTTCCATTAGCTGCCAGGTTCAGTGCAAGATGTTGGCCATCTCATATGAAGCCCGCCATGGCCTTGGACCTTTCCCCCAATACTCTATCCCCAACACCTTGGGCCTTCTGCAGGTGCCACCCTGCAAAAGTGAAAGATCAATAACTGGCAATCCACGTGCCTGCTCTGTAGCTCCCCACCACCACCTTGTAGAATACCCTGCCTGAGGAGATCAGGAGGAAGGCTGCTGTGCTTTTGGCATTCTGCAGACTGTAAGAATTGTTCAGGATGGCATTTTTATAAAAGCTCAGTTATAATTAAATGGTTCAGGAGATGTTTCAAGGAATGGAGCTGAACTTTACTGCTGGCCATGGTATGTGTTATCTGTTGCTGTAGGCATTATCTTGTTCTCAGTGTATTGTATTTCGACTTGTGTGATTCCATTTGTGTGTGTAAAGCACCATCGAGTTGCAACTGACTTGTGGTGACCTCAGCAAGGGGCTTTCAAGGAAGGAAGAAGCAGAGGAGGTTTGCTGTTAGCCTTCCTCTGCAGAGTCTTCCTCGGCGGTCTCTCTTTCAAGGACTGTCCCTGCTTAGCTTCTAGCTGAGCTGTACCATGCTGCCTTCCCTCCCATGATTCCGTTTACTTCAGTGTTTAATACTTATGCTTTGATTCAGATTTCGGCAAATGTAGTCCTACTACACTGCTTATTCGGTGACTCATCCTACAGTTTGCAATGACTTACTTGGTCTGAGAAAGGTGGACTATTAAAAAGTAAAATAAAATAGAACGAAGTTTGAACCAGTGGCACATTTAAGACCACATTTTATTCAAGGTATTTTGTCTTAAAGGTGCCACTGAACTCAAACTTTGTTCTGCTGCTTCAGAGCCAGTTTGGTGTAGTGGTTAAGTGTGCGGACTCTTATCTGGGAGAACCGGGTTTGATTCCCCACTCCTCCACTTGCACTTGCTGGAATGGCCTTGAGTCAGCCATAGCTCTGGCAGAGGTTGTCCTTGAAAGGGCAGCTGCTGTGAGAGCCCTCTCAGCCCCACCCACCTCACAGGGTGTTTGTTGTGGGGGGAGAAGATATAGGAGATTGTAAGCAGCTCTGAGTCTCTGATTCAGAGAGAAGGGTGGGGTATAAATCTGCAGTTCTTCTTCTTCTTCTTCTTCAACATGGCTACACACCTGAATAAATAAAATTAAATAACGTGACCAGAGTTGGAAAGCTAATGTTTATCAGGGCATTTCTTGCCCTAGGTTTCATAGCCAAATTGAGAAGTTGAGTCTCAAGGAGCTTGTGCAAGTCAAGCAGGCATCAACCAATGGGAGAGCTCCATTGGGCCAATACCACCATGGTTTTATTATTATATAAAGGGTGTGTGTGTGTGTGTTTCTGCAGGAACAGTGTTAATCCTTGGGGGCATTGCCTCCAAATGCCCACTGTGGCTATGGGCCTGGTTCAGATTTTGGCAGTCCTGCCTCTATTACACTATTTATTAGATGACTCATCCTCAGGGGTCTTTTGGGGTGGTGGTGGTGGAATGTGGCAGAATGGAGTTCTGGAACCATTTAATGGAAACAAAATTCTCAAAAAAAGTTTTAAAAGTTTGTGAGGGGCACCCATGTGTTCCTTCTTCATTTCCCTGTTGAGAGTTTTGGTGCATCTTTTTCCAGAAAAAAAGCCCTGCTCATCTCACAGATTGCATTTAAATACTTGGTATAATCTGCTTTGAGGCTCTGTGAAAAAGGTGGGCTATGAATAACATAAGTAAATACAAACACATGACCAGAATTGGAAGGCCAATGTTTGTTGGGGCAACGTATAGATTTTGCCCTTGGTTTCATAGCTGAGTGGGGAAGCAGAGTCCCAGGGAGCTTGTGTAGGTCAATCAGTATGCCCAAAGTAGACAGACCACGTGGGAAGCTGGGAGGGTGCCAGTCCCACAGCGGTCTCTTGATGAAGGACCCAACAAACTGGCGGGATCTGCACAAGTGGCACAGGAATGGTAGCACTAGGCCAACAATGGTAGTCCCTAAACCCCCATGTGTGGAATGACTGCTCTGTGAAGTATTGCTGGTATTGTCACTCCAGCAATTAAAATAGTTGTGCCTGGAGGAACTTGGGGACTCCAAGCCAAATGGAGCGCTTAGCATTGTTCCACACTTGGGCAATATTTTGTATTGACTATTGCCTCACCTTGGCATTTACAACTGCTGCATACCTTGAGAAGCGGAGAGCTTCAGGGCTTTTTTTGTGGGAAAAGGCCCAGCAGTAACTCATTTGCATATTAGGCCCCACCCCCTGACATCACCATTGTTTCACACAGGGCTTTTTTGTGGGAAAAGGCCAGCAGGAACTCATTTGCATATTAGGCCACACCCACTGACACCAAGACAGTCGGAACTGGGTTCCTGTGTGTTCTTTCTAAAAAAGCCCCTGCAGCATTAATGCTTCTCTTTCTGTGTGTTCTCTTTCAGGGTTACCAAGGGCTGGTGGACGGTGGGGACAACATCAGGGACGCCACATGGGAGAGTGTGTCCATGATGCTGCAGCTGGTGAGTCCCCTCAAACTTCTTCATGTTGCTGATTGCTTGAGAGGTGTCCATCTTCGTAAATACCATTGGCTGAGATTTGTTCGGAAGGGCCTGTGAAGGTCCAGTGAGCATGTGAGAGTTTGTGTTTGCATACATTGCATTTTGTAGTAGGGGGAGAGTTGGAGGAGGGACCCATTGCTTCTTAAGACGGTTCCTTTGCTGGTGTTCATGCAGTTGCTGTGCATTCACTAAGACTGAGGTTCTCAGCAGTGTTCCCTCTAAGCTGAGTTAGTGTGAGCTAGCTCACAGGTTTTTTTTAGCCTCCGGCTCAGACATTTTTGTCTTAGCTCAGGATATATGGCCCCAGAGCAAACTAATTTATGCAATAGCTCACAACTTTAATGCCAGTCGCTCACATAGTAGAATTTTTGCCCCCAAGACTCCACAACTTAGAGGGAGTATAGGTTCTCAGCCTTTTGTATCTTGTGTGTGCATTAAAGGCCATCAATATGCTTCTGATTTAAAGTAATCCTATGAATTAATGACCTCCAGAATATCCTATTATTAACATCATTGCTTGGGTCTTGCAGTTGTGGGCTGTGACTGCCTTGATTAAGTCAATCCATCTCTTGTTGGGTCTTCCGCTTTTCCTGCTGTCTTCAACTTTCTCTAGCATTAATGTCTTTTCCAGTGACTCTGGTCTTCTCATCATGTGACCAAAGTACAATAGCCCCAGTATAGGCATTTTAGCTTCGAGTCAGAGTTCGGGCTTGATTTGCTCTAGAACCCACCGATTTGTCTTTTTGACAATCCACAGCAGGGTCTTTGAGGTTACTGGTCAGAAGCGGTTGAACATTGCCTTGTGTGCAGTACTAACCTGGGTGAGCTGTAGTGACAACAGCTGTTGTCTGTAGAAGATCCTCTGCCACTGTCACTTTCCTCTACTGCTGCTGCCCAGTAGCTACATTCAAGGATTCCTCCACCCCACCCCCCATCACTATTGGAACTGTTCATTCTCTTCTGCTGATGCGGCTGTTGATTTCTGAAGGGGGTATCTTACATCCCGCCAATCACACTGTCAAAGAACGCATGTCCTAACATGATAGATCAGGGGTGTCAAACTCATTTGCTATGAGGGATGGATCGGACATAAATGAGACCTTGTTGGGTCAGGCCATGTGTATCATAAAATGTAATGCCAGGTAGGAGAGATACAAACTTTATAAAGGAGACAGAGAAACACAATTGAAGATTTTGTATCTCTCCCATGTGATTGAGGGAACTGGGCAAAGGAAGCTCTGACTTTTTCCCTCCCTCCCCAGGTGATGAGGAGGGGGCAGAGCCTCAGCCAATAGAAGGAAAAGAGGCTTGGCTCAGTAGCTCTGCTGTGCAATTGAGAGAGCCTGGCAAAGCAAGCTCTTCCTCCTCCCGTTCCTCCTGAAGGGAAGAGCCTCAGCCAATGGAGAAAATAGAGGCTCTGTAGCTCCTGTGCAACTGAGAAAGCGTGGCAAAGCAAGCTGTGACACAGAAGGAAGCAAGAGAGAGGGAGAAGAAAGCAGACTTACTTGCGGACCTGATAGGAACCATCCAGGGGCTTCATCTGGCTCCCTAGGCCGCACGTTTGACACCCCTGTGACAGATACAAAAAGCCCACTTTTTCTGAAACAGTCATATGTTTACAGACATTCTGTTATTATGCTATCATTTGCACTAAGTTTTAAGAACATAAAACAAAATTGCAGAAACATAATGATTCATCTTTGGCAGGCAAGGCGGGCAGGGAGCGGCACATCAAAGACACCTGCTGGTGGGCAGGGGGAACGGGATTAGGAGAAACACCCAGTGTCCAAGGTTATTACTAGCAGGCCAAAAAGTCATAGATAAGTAATCTGTGGCAAATAGGGTTGGCAGGAGATGGCCCATCATACTTGTAGGTAGACACATGGAGGCTGAGGGAGAACAAATCCTTAGTAGTTGTTATGAAAACCTTGCATCCCACTGGTGGTATGTCTGCCCTTGACTGAGAACCACTGCACCAAGGAACAAGGCATTCACTTAACGGCAAAAAGAGAGGTTAAACATGTCTTTTTGCTTGCTGTATGCTTGTTTGCAGCTTGACTAATGAAGAATGGCCTGAACTAGCAAGCCGAGAGCCATCTTGGGGCTGCAGTCAGGGATGTACTATGTTTTATATACCATGGTTTGACTCAACTTGTTAGTTGTGAGTGACTTCTAAGTGCAAATGTTCCTACAACTCAAGGGCTGGTACCAAACTAGGATTTTCCAACTAGAGTTGGTAGTGAATTTGTCAGCATCACTGGATATCAATTTTTCATTGTGTTGTCTAATATGGCATCCATGCATCTCTGGATATTGCCCTGTGGTTGTACCATAGCAGTCATTTGAAACTGGATCAGCGCCCACGTTGAGAATCAAACTGAGGGGAAAACATTGTGAAACTTGGAAATTAGAGCACTCATCCATCCAAAGTGTTCTTCATTGCCCTCTGAGAGAAGTCCTTTCTGCTCCTGTAGTCTGAGAAAGGTCATTTGCTGTGTGAGGGAAGGGGTTCCTGTCATGAGGAACCATTATTGTAACATCTTGACCTTTTCATCGCTTGAGGTTACTGGCAAGGTTGGCCATCTTCAGTGTAATGATACTTCTGCTGCTGGGGTTACAATGAATGTCTGAGGCTCGAAATAACTTGACATTGGAGCCGAGCTTTGACTGCAGCCATACTCCATAATGGGAAGGTTGTTTGTGTTATACAAACAGAGGATTGTGGTACATTCAGGCTTCCTCCTAGGTAGTTAGGTCTTATCGTTGTGACTGGAGAAAGGATCACCTGTAACAAAAATGTATGTTTCCCAAAAGGCAAGTTTTATCGTTTACTCAGTGATGCTAAGTTCCTCAGAATCTCAATGTTCTGTTTATCCATAGTGGCAGCCTGCTGAAGGTTCAAACCAACTGACTGGTGGTGATTAGTCTTTTCTGCTTTTAACCACAGGCTGGAAATCATTTACATGTTCTGAAAAAGAACTCTTACCCCCTTGCTTGCTTTCAGACAACAGGCAATGTCATAAGCTACTACCCTGTTTCTCTCCTTAGTTACAGGGTTGCCAGCCTGTACCTGGAGATTTCCCAGAATTTGAACTGATCGCCAGGCGATAGGCATCAGTTTCCGTGGAGAAAATGGCTGCTTTGGAGGTGTATTATGGTATTATGCTCCACTGAGGTCCTGGCCATCCCCAAACCCCTTTCTTCCCAGACTTCACCCCCAAAATCTCCAGGTATTTCCCAACGCAGAATTGGCAACCCTAGCTATTACTGTGTTAGGTGAAATGCAGGAGGGGATGTCTTTTGTCTTTCTGCTATAAAGATTTTCAACCTCAGTTGCATTACACAGTGCCCTTGTGTATGGCTAACCATACAGTCTTGTTCTACCTGACTTTTTAAAAGTTGTTTAGATCTGTTATTTGTTTGGTTTTATAAGTTCACTGTGGCCTTGAACTGGGCATAAAGTATATTGGTCTGAGAATAGATATTAGAAAGCAGATATATAAATGTATTTTTTTTAATGCTTATAATTTCAAGGCAATGTATGTACTGGGCGTTAAAGAGACAGAAGTGAAAAGCATGGTCATGTTAACAGAAATTTTATACAGCTTTTCTCCTATAACTAGAGTGAGGGTCGGTCTTGGTCTCTCTCTCTCTCTCTCTTTCTTTTGCTGTTTGCCAACTCCTGCCCTAATGTTATCTTCCGACTCCAAACTTGTACTTTTAACCTGGTTATTTTTTTTCATCCCTACCAGGGTGGCACAGTGATTGGAAGTGCCAGATGCCAAGATTTTCGCACGCATGAAGGACGCCTAAAGGCTGCTCGCAACCTGGTAAAGAGAGGAATAACAAATCTGTGTGTGATCGGGGGCGACGGGAGCTTGACTGGAGCAGACACCTTCCGTGCAGAGTGGAGCACCTTGCTGCAGGAGTTGGTTAAAGCAGGTATTTCAGTTGGGTGGGGATGCAAGCACCGTGAATGCAAAAAGGACTGTATACTGCAGTCTGACAGTAGTTAGATTCGTTTGCTTGCTTTCTTAGCCCACCTTTCTCACTGTGACTCAAGGAAGAGTAAACAGTATTAATGCAGTCTAATGGCGTGAGATGCCTAATAAGCAATGCATCAGGATTGGGATTAGAAAAATCAGAAACAATGCAAAAAAATCATTCAGAGAGATGTTAAACAATGCAGAAAATGGAATCGTAGAAGTAGAAAATAGTGCACTTGAAAGCAAGAGGAGGCATACTTTGAACATATAATATACCGTATGTCATAAACAGCAGAGACTACAGTCCTGTTTCTTTTATAAAAGTGCCTCACTGAGCTGTTCTGTTCTACTGTAGCCCTATTCACTTTATAAAAATGCCATCTTGAACATGCATGCTTTTCCTAGGTTCCAACAGTAATTGTGAGTTTCTCCTGTCTGTATCACTATAGGAGTAGAAGCCACTCACTATCTTTTTCTGTTTGAGTCCTTAAGGCACAGCGAGGCTCCGATTCCCATTCCAAAGACTGGGGTATAGGGGATATACAGAAATGAGTAGCTGAGGGAGGGCAGTGGCTTAAACCCGTGTTTTCATGGTTCAGACCTCAATCTGCTCCAGTCCACAATTTGATCAAGGCTCCTAGGAGCACTTATTGCTCTTATAAGACACAGAATTGTGCAGTGTTGCATTTTAAAAAATTGTGTCTCAGCCTGATGAAGGAAAATATTGGAGCGTATCCAGCCACAGTTCAGGCATTTCAGTCTTCAGAAAAGGAGTTTACACTGACCCCCATCTCCACTTCAGACCCCACTCCTTTGCTTGTTGGGTTTAAATACTGTCATTCTAATGCTAACCCATAGAAGAGAATGACAGTATTGAGATTCCTCCCCCCCCCTTTTGGGCAGTTTCAGAGGACTCATAATATTAATCTTAACTCTACTCATAATATTAACTCTACTCTACTCCGCTTTACTCTGCTCTGGCAAGACCTCACCTGGAGTAGTGTTCTGTTTTGGGCACCACATTTTAAGAAGGATATAGACAAGCTGGAACGGGTCCATAGGAGGGCGACAAAGATGGTGAGGGGTCTGGAGACCAAGTCCTATGAAGAAAGGTTGAAGGACCTGGGCCTGTTTAGCCTGGAGAGAAGGCGGCTGAGAGGTGATATGATCACCATCTTCAAGTACTTGAAGGGCTGTCATATAGAGGATGGTGTGGAATTGTTTTCTGTGGCCCCAGAAAGTAGGACCAGAACCAATGGGTTGAAATTAAATCAAAAGAGTTTCCAGCTCAACATTAGGAAGAACTTCCTGACCGTTAGAGCGATTCCTCAGTGGAACAGGCTTCCTGGGGAGATGGTGGGCCCTCCTTCCTTGGAGGTTTTTAAGCAAAGGCTAGATGGCCATCTGACAGCAATTAAGATCCTGTGAATTTAGGGGGAGGTATTTGTGAGTTTCCTGCATTGTGCAGGGGGTTGGACTATATGACCCTGGAGGTACCTTCAAACTCTATGATTCTATGATCTAATATGCTTACCATTTGCTGACATTCCATTGACACTTCTCTGGGCAATACCTTTCCAGGTGCCATCATGGCAGAGGAGGCCAAAAAGTCTAGCTATCTGAACATTGTTGGCATGGTTGGCTCTATTGATAATGACTTCTGTGGGACTGACATGACCATTGGCACCGACTCTGCTCTCCACAGGATAATGGAGATAGTGGATGCTATTGCTACCACTGCCCAAAGGTAAGGTTTGTGGTTGTTATGCTGAACTGGGTGGTATATTCTGTGACAGCAGTTTGAAAACACAGGGCATTGACACTGAGAATTCAGCTTTTTGAGAGCATTCATTATTTATAAAATAAGTGAGTTTCTGGTGGCTAGATCTGACAGTAGGTGACCAACAGCAAAAGAAATCTTTGCCCTTCCTCATGATAAGAACATAAGAGAAGCCATGTTGGATCAGGCCAATGGCCCAGCCAGTCCAACACTTGTGACATAATGGTCCAAATTAAGCAAATATGTGCAAAGCAACTTAATTTGCATTAATGTATATAAATTGCAGAATTTGGTGTTGTTTTTAATCAGAATTTGGCTGTTGTTTTTAATCTCAGAGTTTACTGAACACCAGACCTAGAGTTGCCAGATCTGTGTTGGAAAATTCCTGAACACTGGGGGTGAATTTGGGAGAGGGTGGGGTTTGGGGAGGGGATGGGAGGGGCCTTGACTTGATACAATGCCATAGAGCAGGGGTCCCCAACCTCCGGGCCATGGACCAGTACCAATCTGTGGCCTGTTAGCAACCGGACCTTGAGTTGTATAATTATTTCATTATATATTGCAATGTAGTCATAAGAAGACGACAACAACATTGGATTTATATCCTGTCCTCCACTTCGAATTTCTGAGTCTTAGAGCAGCTCACAATCTCCTTTACCTTCCTTCCCCACAACAGACACCCTGTGAGGTGGGTGGGGCTGAGAGAGCTCTGCCCAGAAGCTGCCCTTTCAAGGACAACTCCTATGAGAGCTATGGCTGATCCAAGGCCATTCCAGCAGCTGCAAGAGGAGGAGTAGGGAATCAACCCCAGTTCTCCCAGATAAGAATCTTCACACTTAACCACCACACCAAACTAATAGAAATAAAGTGCACAATTGTATCATCCCAAAACCACCACCCCCCAGCCGGTCTGTGGAAAAATTATCTTCCACAAAACTTGTCCCTGGTGCCAAAAAGGTTGGGGACCAGTGCCATAGAGTCCATCCTTCAAAGAAGCCATTTTCTCCAGGGGAACTGATCGCTGCCAGCTGGAGCTCAGTTGTAAAAGCGGGAGATCTCCAGGCCCTACCTGGAGGCTGCCAACGCTAATTTGGCACTGTAGTAGACATAACTTGTTTCTTCCCATACATTTGAGCCTCTCCATTCATAGATTGCTGTTCCATGCACAACTAAAATCTATATAATTAGTTTGGACAAATATAAGGATAAAAGATTTGTGTCTTTCTCAAGAACTAATGATGTGAAATCTGCACGTAATATTGCCCTGAAAGTTGTTTAGGTGGGTTTTATTAAATAAGTGAACATGCTCACAAACAGGGAACATGCAAAAAGTATCAGTGTATGCAACCCTAAATGTAATCACAGGGATTGTTCCCTGGTCCAGTAATCTAGTTCTAGTATAACCTCACACAGAAGGGAGGTTGTTATATTTGATCTTTTAGAATGAAGGACATCCCAATCCACTTGTCAAACACAACAAAGCACACAATGGACATGCTGTTAAAGTTAGTACCTGTTTTTCAAGGTGTGAATATCCTCATCATTAAGAAACCTGAAAACTTGATGCGCTCAAAGCCGAGGTATGAGGGCGTGAGATGTGGACTTTTTGACTCCCTTGTGAGATTTTCTTCCACACAGATCAGCTGGTGCAAATCCAGCCTTCGCTTTTTGCATCTTTCCTTAATTTGGCTTTCTTTTTCCCTCTGGCAGTCACCAGAGGACATTTGTTCTGGAGGTGATGGGTCGTCACTGTGGGTAAGAAAGCATTTTGCTTTGCGATATACTATTTATTTATATTGCTCATGTGGCAAAAGGCTTATTTGTTGTCTTGTTTCTGCAAGCATTCTGTTAGCAGGTGCCAAAATATGACTCACTCTCTGTTTGTATTTATTTCCTATCTAAGCTTGCCAGGGTTGGGAAATACCTGAAGATTTTAGAAGTAGAGCCTGAGTTGGGCAGAGTTTGGGGACCCCAACAAGGTATAATGCCATAGATTCCACCCTCCAAAGCATCCATTTTCTCCAGAGGAACTGATCTCTGTAGTCTGGAGATGAGCTGTAATTCCGGGGGATCCCCAGGTCCCACCTGGAGACTAGCATCCTTATATGGGACACCTAGGTTTTTTTGGGCACACTGGCATCACAAAACAGGGGCTCGACGTAGTTTGTGGACATTAAAGTGAGAGGGATGAAGCAGCAATACAATCATCAGTTTCTGTGTCAATTCCCATTGGGAATGGGCCTCTATTACATCATCATCAATAGTGTAATCTGAAACAGAGATACATGCCTTGTGCTTAGAAGGGTATAACTCTACTAAGGTTTCCTCTGGAGATCATGTTTCTTAATATTTAGTTGGATATATCTTACTCTTTAGGGGCTGGGTCTTCAAGTCTCTCTATATGGATGTTTTTATCCCATCTTAAGAAGTGCAGGGTGGGATATGTGGCTCTCCCACATTTTAATCTCTTCAGAAGTTAGGTTAGGCTGTGAGGTAGGTTAGGCTGAGAGAGTGTGGTTGCTCCAGGCTCACCAAGTGAACCTTGTGACTGAGGGCAGATTTAAACCTGGCTTTTTTCTGGTCCAGAGCTATAACCACTACACCACTTCTACCTGTTCTCTTTTGGGCCAGATCGACCATGGTTCATCCTTCATCTTTTCTCTCCCACTCTAGTTACCTGGCACTTGTTACAGCCTTGGCAAGCGGTGCAGACTGGGTTTTCATACCAGAATCTCCACCTGAAGATGATTGGGAAGAACATTTGTGCAGGAGACTAACTGAGGTAATTGGAATACAGAGTCCCACATTTTTTTTTACAAAGATATCTGGAACTGGCTGCCAGCTTAATTTATTTGTATAGGCTATATTTCACTCCCATGAGGATCCAAACTGGCTTATATTGTTCTCCTCTCCATCAATTTATCCTCACAGCAACCCTTCGAGGTGGTTTAATCAGAGAGTGACTGGCCCCAGGTCATCAGTGGCAGCATGGGGATTTGAACCTGGCACTCCCAAATCCTAGTCCGATACCCTAACCACTACACCACACTGGCACCAAATACAGGATTGTAGCCTAAAATTGAATGTCCATCAGTGCACATCTCTTTCTAGTCCTTACTATTTTGGTTTTTAAAATACTGGTTTGCTGTTACTCCTAAAATGTTACTCGCTAACATGTCCCTGGAATTTGGCAGAGTTTTGTACTATTTGTATTATACAGATGTGCATATGATGGTTAGTGTTGAACTATAATCAGGGAAGAACCAGGCAAGCCCTACTCAGTCACCCAGTGGGTTTCATAGGTTTGGGCTAGTCACACTCTCTTAGTCTTCCTTGCCTTGCTGAGATGTTGGTGAGGATAAAATGGAGGGGGAGAGAGCAACATGCTGTGCCCTCAGCTTCATGGAGGACTGGTGGAATATCAATATAATTTTTAAAAAATACATTATTGGTAGGTTTTGTGTAGTAATTCTCAGTGGCTGGGGAGCCACCTATGGTTCTTTTGAGCACTGTTCCACTGCCATTCCAAGGAAGAGGGTTAAAAAAAAAACTAGCAGCGTTGGTGGTATGATGACATCACTTCCTTGTAAAACCCAGAAGTGACAGTGGGTCACTAGGAATTGCCTGAAAACTCCGTGGTTTTACTATAGAGTTTCCAGTGATTTCTAGAGCTACCCTTGTCACTTCTATGTTGTCCCTGGAAGTGATGTCGTCATACTAGAGACAACACCTGTCCACATACCTCAGTTCCTAACTCTCCGACTGGTTGCCAGGCAATGAGAGGCCAATGAACTGGGTCTGGGAGACAATAAAGATTTTTTTTGTTTGTTTTATCTGGCATACCTGCAAGAATGGTTATTGACCTTCATTCAAGTGTTGTTTGTTTATGTGTTTTTAATTGAATTTTATATTTAAAAAGTTATTTTAATTGTTTTTATGTTGGCCATCTCATGGACCCTGATTTGGGTGGAAAGGCAGCATAAAAATGTTTTGAATAAATAAACCTAGTCACCATCCTTCCAATCAGTTCCCTACATAAGAGGTTAATTTTTCCTTTCCTTACTCCTTCCCTTCCTTGTAGACCAGAACTCGCGGCTCAAGGCTGAATATCATTATTGTGGCTGAAGGAGCGATTGACAAGCACGGCAAGCCCATCACTTCAGAAGACATCAAAAATGTAGGTGGTCACCCTGGTTCTGCCCAGAGCATTTTTATCGATGCCTTTTGCCTAACCTTGAGATCGCATCATGCCCTGTTGGTGGCCCTTCAGAGGAATTGGCTGGACACTGTGTGAGACAGGATGCTGGACTAGATGGACCACTGGCTTGATCCAGCAGGGCTCTTCTTTTGTTCTTATGAGAAAAGGATGGGGGGGGGGAGAGACTTTTGGATGTAGAGTTGTTCTTCCTCCCTTCCTCTCTGCTAGTGGACCTTCCATCCAAGTCTTGACTACAACCTAAGGCCCAAGCCCTTTGATTTGTGCACTAAGAAGAAGATATTGGATTTATATCCCGCCCTCCGCTCCGAAAAGTCTCAGAGCAGCTCACAATCTCCTTTACCTTCCTCCCCCACAACGGACACGCTGTGAGGTGGGTGGGGCTGGAGAGGGCTCTCACAGCAGCTGTCATTTCAAGGACAAACTTCTGCCAGAGTTATGGCTGACACAAGGCCATGCCAGCAGGTGCAAGTGGGGGAGTGGGGAATCAAACCTGGTTCTCCCAGATAAGAGTCCGCACACTTAACCACTACACCAAACTGGCACTAGGGCTCCTGCCTCTGGGATTGCTCAGTTTTTTAGTAGCTGCAGCCAAAGAGAAGCAAACGCGGCCAGATTTTATCCAGTGGCTCCAGCCAGTGAACACACTCTTCCTTGTTTCCGTTCTAACATTACTGGAATGGGCAAACATTCTTTTCCCTGTTCTTTCTGCATTCCAATTCCTATTTATTACAGTCAGTTGACCAGCAATAACAATATACAAAATCTCATAGTCACATACATAAAAGCATTCTTATATTCAAATTCCACCAATGTTAAACCTTAAAAATGGTATTATTAACCATATCTACGTTGTTAAAAACTTCTGCTTATTTATGGCTAAAAAACAATATTTTGCTACTTTCTGTGTTACAGGCCTCTTAGTATCTTCCAATAAGTATTTCAGTAGCACGCCATCTGCAAATTTCAGATAATTATCCAGAGGTTTAAATTTAGAGAGTAATGGAAATAATAACTGATGTCTTTCTCTGGAATAGAGCTCACAATGTAAAAGAATGTGAGTGACAGTTTCAGTTTCCTTTTCTGAGCATATACAACATTTTTGGTGGATAGGCCAGTGAAGAAACCTTCCTTGCAGTACATTAGAAGGGAGGCCATCAAAACGCACCCTGGAAATGGCCCATCTATACTTTTAATACGTAATGTTAGATAAATATGGGGTTGCAGCAAATCAAGACTAAGATTTTAACTTGCTATACATGCTGAGTAAGATTTAGTTTTACATAAACCTATTTCCAAAAGATTAGCCAGGCATAATCCAATTGATCTCAGTTTGTCCATTATTCTAATAGACCAATCAGGATAAAGGGGTAGATGCTAAAAACAAAGGGATCAGTCCTATAGGCTTCAGATGGGTTCTGCATTCCCATCCCCCTCCTTGTTGTTTCCTGAAGGGCAAATTTGTGATTGTAAGCTCTTCAAGGCAGGGATCTTTCTGTCTGCACATTAATGGAGCTTGGTCAACAAAGCCACTTCTGTGTCTTTTTTCCTTCTCCAGCTGGTCGTGAAACGCCTGGGCTATGACACAAGAGTCACCATCCTGGGTCACGTGCAGCGTGGCGGGACCCCCTCTGCCTTTGATCGCATCTTGGTAAAAATAAAAAAACTTTGTTTCTGTTCCTACTGCTTTTATTGCTGCTTTGCCAGTGAAGTGTCTATAGCCATGATAGATATGGGAGGGATCTGGGGGAGCAGGAATCAGAGGAGTGCAAACTTACATAGTGCTGGTCACAAGCTCCCCTAGCCAGAGAGCTTGTTTTAAGGGGCATGACTGTTTTGGCTAAACAAACAAACAAAGGCTGAAGTGTGAATCCACACACTCCAAGGTATCACTGCCACTAGGTAAAAGGTAAAGGTAGTCTCCTGTGCAAGCACCAGTTGTTTCTGACTCTGGGATAACGTTGCATCATGATGTTTTCATGGCAGACTTTTTACGGGGTGGTTTGCCATTGCCTTCCCCAGTCATCTACACTTTCCCTCCAGCAAGCTGGGGACTCATTTTACCGACCTCGGAAGGATGGAAGGCTGTGTCAACCTTGAGTCGGTTACCTGAACCCAGCTTCTGCCAGGATTGAACACAGGTCGTGGGCAGAGAGCTTGGACTGCAGTACTGCAGCTTTATCACTCTACACCATGGGGCTGTATCACTGCCACTAGCCTCTGTAATTACCCAGCCAGCTGGGGACCAAGCCTCTAGCTCTCTCAGGCCTAAACAAGAAATCAACCCTGCAAGGTTGTGCACTTACAGGGGTGAGATCCACAAGCAAGTTACTTTGGTAGTGTAGCCAACGTTGGGCCGGATTCAGATGGAAGCCCCAGAATTCAAGAATACACCAAAAATATATACCATTAAAGAGTTTTATTAAAAGAACATGGAGGAAATAACTTAAAAGGGCAGTGGACAGTTGAAGACCAAGTAATAATTTGAATAACTAACAGTTCCTTTTTACAATTAATGTTTCTCTAATCCAGATGTTATTTTAATAAGACTGAGCCAAAGATTGTTCCAAAGTCCAAATCAACAAGTCCCTGGCCGTGCTGGCCCACCCCAAGTCAAAAGTGTCCCAAACCTAGATCCAGATGGGTAGTCGTGTTAGTCTGAAGCAATGAGACAAAGTTAGAGTCCAATAGCACCTTTGAAACCAACAAAATTTTGTTCAGGATGTGAGCTTTTGAGTTTGACAAATTGTGCATGCACACGAACGCTCACATCCTGAATAAAAACTTTGTTGGTCTCGAAGGTGCCATTGGACTCTTAACTGTGTGCCAAAGCTTAGTTGTATTCCAAGCAAAGGGCAAAACTGGAATGAAGAATCTTTTCTTTATGCCTTGTAGCCTGTGGTGGCATGACTTAATGAGCTGATCAAATGTTGGCTGAATGATATAACCCAACTAGCCGTTACTTTTACTGACCAGATGATGTAACCAAGCAGCTAGGATTGCCTATTAGTTTCTAATATTCTGAAGCTGTATTAGATCCAATTAATAAGCACCCACAAATCTTTGTGCTAATGACTTGGAATGTGGAGGTCCACTTAAGTGGCCTTGAAACTGTTAGGGCAGATGATATATTCAGCACCTGTGAATCCCTGGATGTTTCTTATCTCTCCCTCTGAGCTAGTCTGCTTGATCTTGGCTCTCAGGGAACAGAAATCTTCCATGTTCTGTAGGCCTTAGCCTGAACTACTGTTTCAGTTTTGAACGAGAGACTATGAAAGAGGCCTAGTCTCAAAACAGCAGTGTCATTCCACCAGTAATAGTAGGCCGTTATCGACTCTGAATTGACAGGAGGTGGAGAAGAGTTATCCTTGGTAAGTAACTAGAAGCATCTTAAACATTACCAGATTTATGGCCCAGGCTGGCCTGTTCTCATCAGATCATGGAAGCTAAGCAGGATTGGCCCTGGGTAGTCCTTGGATGGAAGACTACGAAGGAAAGCCAGGGTTGCTATAGAGAGGCAGGCAATAGCAAACTGCTTTTAAATGTCTCTTGCCTCAAAAACCCAACAGAATCACCACAAGTTGGCTATGACTTGACAGCGCTTTACACTCACAAGCTTTCATGGACTTAAAGCCCCCTTCATCATATGTATCTGCATATATAGAGATATAATCTGTGCAGTGAACCTCATATGTATAGAAGATAGATAGAACAAACATTAAAACATTAGTAAATGATTACAACACAGTCTAATGAGATGGGCTGCGCTACACAAAAGCTTATGCTGCGCTAAAACCTGGAAATTTAAGATTCTGCAATTTTATCTGCATTGTTCTTGGAAAGTGTAGGTGTAGCGTATTGCAGCAAGATAATCTTTTATTGGGTTGACTCAAAATCATAGCAATCAATAAACGCAGAATCATAAAATTGCAATACAGTTGCATTGCCAGCCATAGTATAAGATTCACAACCGGGATAACAAAGATTAATTTCACAATATATTTGTAATAATAACCTATGCCATAACAAAATTACTTATAATAAAACTATCAATAGAACTTCCATCGGTGTTCTTTATCTTAGTCTTAGCAACATGCTGATCAAGACAAAAATGGAAGAGGCTGGGCTTAGCTTGGCTTGGAGGAAAAGCTTAGACGAAGGGCCATAGCACCCCTACATAATCCCTGATGCTCCCTCGCCACCCTGAATACTCCTTCTCTCATCTTGGCTGGCTGGAAAGAGAAAAGGCAAAACCATTTCAGTCTGTGTGATAAGGTTCAAGCATGCCCCGCTTTGGCGGGGGAGGGCGGGATATAAGAATAAATTTGTTATTATTATTATTATTAAGGTCTCTAGACCGTGGCTCTTTATTTCTAAACCTTCTGTGGTCAGAATTGTTTGGAAATTTGTGTGGAAGTCTGTTATAGGTCATTCCATTTATTGGGAATACGGCTGGTGGATATTCTCCACAGAACAAAAGATGGGGGTGCTTTCTCACAGTTTTGCATGTTGGCTTTAGGCTTGGGAAATCCCTGCCCTGAAATGAAACAAAATCTTGGGGGAACCCAGCACAACTCTCTTCATTTCATAGGGAAGCAGGATGGGTGTGGAAGCAGTTATGGCATTACTGGAGGGAACTCCCGATACTCCAGCATGTGTCGTCAGCCTGTCTGGTAACCAAGCCATCCGCCTTCCTCTCATGGAGTGTGTCCAAGTAGTGAGTATCAAAGCTTCCTTCTGTTACTTAAGTATATAATCTCGGTGGGAGTCTAGTAACGGAGGGAGGGGGGATTGGACAATATCATATGGGTTAGAGATAGTAATGTATAATTAGATATTGTTACCATATGTTATTAATAAAATCGTTTAAACCGAAAAGCTTCCTTTTGTTATGCTGATTTATGGAGACAGCTCCATTCCTGCCCTTGGGCCATGTATCTGTGGTACAGAGACTTCTACTGGTTCAACAAGTTTCCTC
Organism: Heteronotia binoei; assembly: GCF_032191835.1. NCBI lineage: Eukaryota > Metazoa > Chordata > Lepidosauria > Squamata > Gekkonidae > Heteronotia > Heteronotia binoei. Next base: position 27,252,721 of record NC_083235.1, read on the forward strand.
CTTCCAAGGGGCATTGCAAATTGTGAGGGGAAAGGGCAGGGATGCCAGTTTCTAGGTGGTACCTGAAGATCTCCCACTATTACAACTGATGACTAAGATCAGTGGCCCTGGAGAAAATGGTTCCTTGGGAGGATGGACTCTGTGGCATTATATCCTGCTGAGGTCCCTCTCCTTCCCAAACCCCATCCTCCCCAGGCTCCATCACCAAAATCTCCAGGTAATTTCTGAACCTCAGCTGGCAATCCTAAGAAGGGGTGAGTATTCCACAATCCCCAGGATTCTTTGTGTGTGTGTGTGTGTGTGTGTGTGTGTGTGGGAAGCCATGACAGTTAAAAGCCAATAGAAATGCGTAGTAAGATGAACTCTTTAGCATTCATGTGAAGTTTTCCTCCAGGTTTAGATGGGGATGTTATACATGTTATAAGAACATAAGAGAAGCCATGTTGGATCAGGCCTATGGTCCATCCAGTCCAAAACTCTGTGTCACGCAGTCGCCAAAAAACCCAGATGCCATCAGGAGGTCCATCAGTGGGGCCAGGACACTAGAAGCCCTCCCACTGTGGCCCCTCCCGAGCACCAAGAATACAGAGCATCACTTGCCCCAGACAGAGAGTTCTGACAATAGACTGTGGCTAATAGCCACTGATGGACCTCTGCTCCATATGTTTATCCAACTCCCTCTTGAAGCCATCTATGCTACTAGCTGCCACCACCTCCTGTGGCAGTGACTTCCATGTGTTAATCACCCTTTGGGTGAAGAAGTACTTTCTATTATCAGTTCTAACCTGACTGCTTTGGCTTTCCTTTAAGGATGCCAGTATTGTGACTATGTTTGTCATTTGTGAGCAAATGAATGAGAGGAGAGCAAAAAAGCCCTTGACAGGAGGAGCTCTTTGCTAAAACAATATACAGTAGGATTTTGAAAACTAGATTTTAAAGACTTGGATTCTAAGCAATTTGAGCAGATTCATGATGCCAAAGACAACTTCCCTATCGCCTTCTCTGGCCCTTGAAATCACACTCCTTCAAGGTGGCGGAACCAAAGGAACAGTGGAGGGTGGTGGGACAAATTGGGAATCTTGCAGCGCGTGTGTGTGTATTGGGGAAAAATCAGCAAATATCACCCTTCTCTCCTCCACAATTGTTCCATTGGAGGAACTGGTGCTGAGTCAACAAAATGGCACCATAGGATTCAAGCCAAACAATGTGATTATCATTTTCACTTCTTAAATGCCAGAAGTATGAAGCTGTAAACACTTCATATGATACACCTGTTAAGGTAAAGGCACAATCTATCCTTGTGCGCTGCTGGTCCCCCTTCTCTCCTTCCTGCCACATTTTGTGGGCAGGTCTGTGTACTTATAAGCCACTACCACCGTTGGGGTGAGTGAAGAAGACTGGTAATATAGGCAGGCCTGCTCTGGGCACACCCAAACTAGGCCTTCCATCCATTTGTAATTTTTAACGTCTCTTCATATTTTAGGAGCCCTCTGTCTAATGTGAATATAAAACTTACATATTATGCTTGTGAAATAGCAAAATTAAAATTATAAGTAATTGCTTTGGCTGCAAAGAGAGAACCTGTAATTGACACTTGTTCTCCTGAAGGGAACAGGAACTGATTAGTTAGGGTCCAGTGCACAAAAGCGGTGGCTAGAACTCGTGGGCATTTAATGAAATTGCAGAGCAGTTGGGCTAGAACAGATAGAATCATAGAGTTGGAAGGGACCTCTAGGGCCATCTAGTCCAACCCCCTGCACAATGCAGGAAACTCACAAACACTTACCCCTAAATTCACAGGATCTTCATTGCTGTCAGATGGCCATCTAGCCTCTGTTTAAAAACCTCCAAAGAAGGAGTGCCCACCACCTCCTGAGGAAGCCTATTCCTGAGGAATCGCTCTAAAGGTCAGGAAGTTCTTCCTAATGTTGAGCCGGAAACTCTTTTGATTTAATTTCAACCCATTGGTTCTGGTCCTACCTTCTGGGACCATAGAAAACAATTCCACACCATCCTCTATATGACAGCCCTTCAAGTACTTGAAGATGGTGATCATATCACCTCTCAGCTGCCTCTTCTCCAGGCTAAACATCCCCAGCTCTTTCAACCTTTCCTAATAGGATTTGGTCTCCAGACCCCTCACCATCTTTGTTGCCCTCCTCTGGACCCGTTCCAGCTTGTCTAGATCCTTCTTAAAATGTGATGCCCAAAACTGAACACAATACTCCAGGTGAGGTCTTACCAGAGCAGAGTAAAGCGATACCATCACTTCACGTGATCTGGACACTATACTTCTGTTGATACAGCCCAAAATTGCATTTGCCTTTTTAGCCACCACATCACACCGTTGACTCATGTTCAGCGTATGATCCACTAAGATCCCTAGATCCTTTTCGCACATACCACTGCTAAGACAAGTCTCCCCCATTCTATAACCATGCATTGGATTTTTCTTACCTAAATGCAGAACTTTACATTTATCCCCGTTAAGATTAATTTTATTGAGTTTAGCCCAGTTTTCCAGCCTGTCAAGGTCATCTTGTATCCCGTTTCTGCCTTCTTCTGTGTTTGCAACCCCTCCCAATTTAGTATCATCTGCAAATTTAATAAGCATTCCCTGTATTCCTTCATCCAAATCATTGATAAAGATGTTGAACAAAACAGGTCCCAGGACAGATCCTTGAGGCAATCCATTTGTCACTCCTCTCCAAGAGGATGAGGAACCATTCACAAGCACTCTTTGGGTGCGATCTGTCAACCCGTTACAGATCCACGTAATGGTAACAGAATCCAAACCACATTTTACCAACTTGTCAACAAGGATAGTATGTGGAACTTTATCAAAAGCCTTACTGAAATCAAGATAAACGATATCTACAGCATTCCCCTGATCCAGCAAGGTAGTCACTTTCTCAAAAAAAGAGATCAGGTTAGTCTGACATGATTTGTTCCTGAGGATAAAAGGAAGAGGTCCATCAGTGTTTATTAGCCACAGTTTATTGTTGGAGCTGTCTGTCTGGGGCAGTGATTCTCTATATTCTTGTTCTTGGGGGGACACAGTGGGAGGACTTCTAGCTCCACTGGTCCTGATGGCACCTGGGTTTTTTTTTTGGCCACTGTGTGACACAGAGTGTTGGACTGGATGGGCCATTGGCCTGATCCAACATGGCTTCTCTTATGTTCTTAATGATCAGAAAGAAGTTTAATTGGCATATGCCTAAAAGAAAAACTGCTTTAAAATAAAGAGCAGGGAAGAAAATTTGAAAGAGGGGGGTAGTAGCTCTGGAAGGTCTTAGAAGTACTTTGTTAGTCTCTTCTATAAGCTGACACTGCAATTGTGCTTTAAGTTACAAAAATAAAACAGCAAAACAAAACAAATCGAGTCTCAAAAAAGACAGAATGCCACCATTGAAAATGCTAGAATGCAATGGGTACCAGTGATAATATCTGGTCTCTTCATAAAAATAGAGCAAACAAATGATATCCATTCTATAATAGACTGGATGCAGCTGTTGTTTTAGTGAAAGATGAAATCCCAAACCACTTTCCCACAAATAGGAGCTTAAGTTCTTCCTCTTGTGACCTTTTCCTCTCCTCTTTTACCAGACAAAAGATGTCACAACAGCGATGAATGAAGGCCGGTTCGATGACGCTCTTAAACTCAGAGGGAGGTGAGTGGGAGCCACTGCAGCACACAAAAAACTCTGTCCAGGGCTACAGTTCTGTGCTTTGGTTTTATATTCATACTCACGGAAGGGCAGCAAGTTTCAATCTAATGATTTATTAGGATGCATTTTTAATCAGCGTGGGTGCAGGTTAAGGTCAATCACTTGCTCATTTTGGGGAAAAGAAGCTGTTCGGTTTCAGACAAGGAAAAGGAAGACACGGATAGCTTTTGATTATTAAATGGCATGCTTCTGTGTAGGCTTGGCTAATATTTTATGTATTTAATCTGGTAAAAGAGAAATCCAGTGATATGCAAAAGTGCAGGTCATGATCCAGAAATGGGTTGCAACTGTCTTGCAGGTGGGATGTAAGGCTCGAACTCTTGAGGACGTAGCTGTCATATTCACTCATCTTCTCCATATCTGGTCATTCCCAAGGGGTTTGGTTTGCTCTCAGCCCTTCAGTGATTGTGGGAGGGGATGGATGTTGCCAGTGTGGTTTCAGTGTCACATTAAGATCTGGGAGACCTGGGTTCGGATCACTTTGCTATGGAAGCTTGCTAGGGGACTTTGGGTGAGTCACACACTCTTGGCCTAATTGATCTCACAGGGTTGTTGTGAGGATAAAATGGAAGACAGAAGAACGACATAAGCCACTTTGGATTCTGACTGGAGGAAAGGGAGGGGTATCATTATCCCCATGTTACAGCTGGGGGAACTTCAGTTGAGAGAAAGTGGATTTTTACTGAGTTCATGGCGGAGGTGAGATTCGAACTAGGGCCTTTCTACGGCTTAGCTTGGAGTCTTAGCTGAGCTTTCCTAGCACAAGCGCGGAATGCCCGTAAGCAGCGTCCTCTGGATCCTTTCTCTTTCTCTGCAATGTATGATTCTGAAGTTCAACTTTTAATCATGACACCCCAAGTGGTCTGATTATCAGACAGTGCTGAGCAAACATACCAGGGTATTCCTGTAGAGGAAGAAGCAGACTTATTTCCATTTGCCTTTTTATCCTCTTGCAGGAGTTTCCAGAATAACTGGAATGTTTACAAGATTCTAGCCCATGTGCGTCCACCTTCTGCCAAGGTAAGAGGATAGACATCCACAGCCATCATAAGGTGGAAATTGCAGGAGAGCGTAACCATGACTGGGGCATCTCTAGGGGAGTGAGTGTGCTTTACAGTGCTTCCAAGCTGTTGTGTGCACTCTAAAAAGGGAGGGAAACTTAACCCCTCTCTGCTCAGAAGGTAAAATAGAGCATTCAGGTTTTTCTGCCTTGTATTTTAAAACAAAAATACATTCTGCACCACTGAGATCAAAATTTATGCTCTGAGTAAAGCTGAATTCTGTAACCAGTATAACCTGCTTTTATGATGCATAATTTGGCTTCTGCTTGTCACATGCAGTTGGGAACACAGTCTTGAAGCCTAGAAAATTGAAAGCTGAAAATCTCAGGATGCTGGCAGCCAGTGCTGATTCCAAACTAGTGTGTGGCATCTTTGCAGAATGGTAGCTTGCATGCAGCCCCGTCCCAGTCGCTCTTTTTGCACTGGGCTGTTTGTGCTCTGTGGTGTGGTAGCATTTTTGTAGGTTTAGCCAGGGAATGTTTCACTTGGAGCTTTAGGTTAGCAGAATGTTCTGCTTGAAATACTCAACTGAATCCATTCCTGCTCTCTTTAATTCTGTGAAAATGAAAGGCAAAAGCAGATGCCCCCCTATCTACATTTGTGTTCCGGCTACACAAATGGTGGCTTCCTGTTGTGAACCAGAGAGCCAGTCTGGTGTAGTAGAAAAAGATTATATTGGATTTATATCCGCCCTATACTCTGAATCTGAGTGACTCACAATCTCTTTTACCTTCCCCCTGCCACAACAGACACCCTGTGAGGTGGATTGGGCTGAGAGAGCTCTCACAGAAGCTGCCCTTTCAAGGACAGCTCTGTGAGAGCTATGGCTGACCCAAGGCCATTCCAGCAGGTACAAGTAGAGGAATGAGGAATCAAACCTAATTCTTCCAGATAAGAGTCCGCGCACTTAACCACTACACCAAACTGGCTCTTAGTGGCTAAAAGTGGTGGACTCTAATCTGGGAGAACTGGGTTTGATTTCCCACTAATCCACATGCAGCCAGCTGGGTGACCTTGGGTCTGTCACAGTTCTCTCGGCATTTCCTCAGCCCCACCTACCTCTCAGGGTGTCTGTCATGGGGAGAGGAGGGGAAGGAAATTGTAAGCCACTCTTGAGTCTCCAAGTGAAGGGTGGGGTATAAAGCCACCTCCTTCTGATCCATTTTTAATTCTTTAGGGATAAGGGGGGCATTTTTGTGCCCCCCTGCAGTCGTTTCATCCCTAAAGACACATCTGCATCCTGTATTAAAAACTGTGTCCGGCTATTCCTTTTCTGTCTTTAGGACTGACTCTTCTGGTAGAGGTACCTCAGCATGGGCGACGGGCACTTGACGTGGTTTGTGATTTTGTTCCTTTCTCTTCTGCAGAGCGGCTACAACTTGGCAGTGATGAATGTGGGTGCCCCAGCCGCTGGCATGAATGCCGCAGTGAGGTCTACAGTCAGGATTGGGCTCATTCATGGCCACAGGATGCTGGCCGTGCATGATGGCTTCGAAGGCCTGGCAGAAAGAAAAGTAGGTATTAGTCCCTTCCATAATTGTGGTCCTATTACGTGGCAGAGCTTGATAACTGAGTTGTCGCTTCGGAAGAGGCGCTTGCGTTGAGAAAGCCTTCTCTCTGTCCTTCCCCTGCCCCACAGGTTGAAGAGATTGGATGGGGAGGTGTTGGTGGCTGGACTGGCAAAGGTGGCTCGAACCTTGGAACCAAAAGGTATCTGGATGCAGGGTTGCCAACTCTGGGTTGGGGAATTCCTGGAGATTTGGGGGTGGAGGCTGGGGAGGGAAGGGATCTCAGCGGGGTATAAAGCTATCGACCCCACCTCCATTTTCTCCAGGGAAACTGAACTTTGTGGTCTGGAGATCAGTTGTGATTCCAGGAGATCTCCAGGCCCCACCTGGAGGTTTGCAACCCTATCTGGATGGGGGACATAGATGGGTTCAGTTTATTGTATTTATATCCGTATTTTAGATTATAAAATCCTCATTGCAGCATATGGTACTTTAAAAACACAGCATTTCTAAAAATTAAATTGGGAAGTTTTAAATTTTATTTTGAAATGCTTCTACCCTGCCTTGACGTCTTACAATTTAAGTCATGCCCATCAACAATAAACACAGATGTACCACATGTCAGACTTGGGCAGGTTTAAGTTCTGGTCCAGCAAGCACCAGGGAGGGCAAGGCTGAGTAGCTAGCCTTCCTCAGCTCCGGCTGGAAAAAGTTCTTCCTGAGGTATGCTTTTTGGAACTGAAGTTCATTAGAGCTGCTGATGTATTTTTTTTTAAAAAAACCTTAAATTAAAACTGAAGAAGCTTACTCCTTAGAAACTTTTTGAGTGTGAAAGAGTAAGAGTAACCACCCTCAGTAGATTTTTGCATGAGCTCGGTCTCTCTTTTCAACTGAAAGAGATACCAGGCCAGAGCATTGACTCATGCAGAGATACAGCAAGCAGTATCCACTATGGGATAGCCATTCTTCTATGTCTCCACACTGGGAGCGGCTGAATGCTTCACTTACATCTGATGCTGAGTTGCACAAAACTGCCCATGCAGAGGCTGATTGGAAGGATTCCTGGCTAGGTCAGTAAATCATGCAGAGATGCAATTGGCACCCTCCTGTATAGCATGGGTACCTTACACACACTAACAGTTATCTAGCCCTCAGGGTACCATTTAGGAATTACTGAAATAGACAGCTTGCGTTTTCCATAAGTAAACTTAAGATGTGCCATCCCATGGAAGGGCGGGACTGATGTTTTTGCTGCTTATTCTGTTGCAGGACTCTGCCTAAGAAATACTTCGAACAAATCAGCAGCACCATTGCTGACTTCAGTATTCATGGGTTGATCATTATTGGAGGCTTTGAGGTAGGTCCTAGGAGAGACATGGCTGTTCAGAATTTGACAGGAAAGCGAAAGCTATCTTCTCTGGGGTTATCAGTGTTCCTTACCAGTGAGTAATTTTCTGCATGCCCCGACCCCTGGGTGGCCCAGGATAGCTTGATCTCATCACAGGGCTCCCCGACATGGTGCCCATGTGCACCATGGAGCCCACAGACACCTTTTCTGATGTCTGCCAAGCACTTTAAGAAAATGTGTATGGCAAGGTGGGGCTTTTGCCCAGCATAGCTTCTGATCAGCAGCTCTGCAGATTTTTTACAAATGTTGCTTGAGCAGCAGCTGCTGCCACAGCATAAGGATCTTCAGTGTGTGACCGAAGGTAAGCAGTGGCAGCCATTTTGTGTCTGGCCCTGCCTCCTGCAGCAGCCATTTTGTGGCTACAATCACCACACTGTGTCAGAATTCCAAAGGTGCCCACAGGCTCAAAAAGGTTGGGGGCTCCTGTCGCATCAAATTTTGAAAGCTACGTAGGGTTGGCCCTGGTTAGTGCTTGGATGGGAGACCATTAAGGAAATCCAGGGTTGCTGTGCAGAAGCGGGCAGTGGCAAACCACCTCCATTCAGCTCTTGCCTTGAAAACCCTGCAGGATTGCCATAAATGACTTGACAGAGCTGTCCACCACCAGTTTCCGTGTTCCACAAAATGCTTTCAGTAGGCACAACGTGACAGTTGCCTGCGGGCTTTGAAAGAGCACCCTTTTGTTTACCGTCTGAATCCTCAGCTACCTCAGCAAAGAGTGTCCTCCTGCAGGGTGGGGTTCTCATGGTGTTTGAAGTAGTCTCTTGTGGAGGAGAGAAATGGTGTGACTGGAATGCCTGTTGTCTGGACAGAGGAGAAAAAAGATGGGCAGAATGAGGGAAGCCGGGGCTGATGTTGAAAGCTGTTTTCAGGATTTTAGGAGCCTGCTCAGAACAGTTCACCAGCATTTTGCCCCTGCCTTCTTTGCTTCTAATGCTGACCATGAAAGCTGCCCTGTTTGGCCTCCCATAGGCTTTCACCGGCAGCCTGGAGCTGATCGAAGGCCGATCGAAGTACGAGGAGCTCTGCATTCCCATCTGTGTGATCCCAGCCACCGTCTCCAACAATGTTCCTGGCTCTGACTTCAGCATTGGTGCGGACACTGCTCTCAACACCATCACTGCGGTAAGGTGGCTGCTTGCCTCCCAGCTCTGGATCAGCATGTGACAGGCTGGCCTTACCCACAGACCAGTATTTGACAGCTGCTAAAAGTAGCTCTTTGCAGAGCACAGTTGTGTTTCCTGCAAGGGCGAATGCTATCTTCGTGTATGTGTTTGCCTTGCATAGAAGCAACTGGCCAGTTTTGAAGAAAAGAACCGGAGGACCTATTCCTTCTTTGTATTGTACAGATTCTGTTATTTCCATGGAAATGCAGAAAACATGCAGGATTCCAAACTCCACATGAAAATGAGATTTTTTTTTTAAACCCAGCATTTTGAGAGCCTCTATTTTCCTTTAAAGAAAAGCAAACATTTTGGGCAATCTATATGGAGACTGTGGATAACATCTCTAGTGCCATAGGGTGGGGTTCAGCGTATTTCTGATTGTTCTGTTCCATCACTGTCAGAAGCAACAATAGTTATGCAAGCTAAAGGGAAATACATACTAATTTATAAGTGTATTCGTTTTGTTTTTACAAAACTTTGGGACCTACGAACTTCAGTAGCAGCCGGGCCTGGTTTTGGAGCCCCTGCAAAGACCTCTCAGAGGAATCTTTTCCCTGCCTGTAATTTTTTCAAAACCCTCGTTCAGGACTGGTTGATGTTATCTGATATATTATTTGATGTGTCATTTGTTTTGTTTTTTTTAAAAACATTTTATTTTCAAAGTATATTCAACATAGTCTAGTATGTTACGCATAAAAATATTCTACAAATACAATCAGAAAGTATTGTCAAGAATGCACAGTAAACAAAAAGGGGGGAGGGGAGGGGGAAAAGGGGAATCATACTGGAGAAGTTCCATCATATATTTTCCATAACTGAAACAGTGAAACAGTCTTTGGGATCTCCATTTTTCTGCAGGTATTGTAGTATTGGGTACCAGATAGTAAAAAAAATATATCAGATTCTAATTCTACTAGCTTTTTGTTCATATCAGTTCACTTGGCCATTATGCGTATATTCCATATTTTCAAATGCCATATGTGTCATTTGTTAAATCCATAGACGTGTGATCGGATCAAGCAATCTGCAGCCGGCACCAAGAGACGAGTGTTCATCATTGAGACAATGGGAGGCTTCTGTGGCTATCTGGCTACCATGGCAGGCTTGGCAGCTGGAGCTGATGCAGCATATATTTATGAAGACCCGTTCACCATCCATGACTTGGAGGTGAAAATCTTTTTAGACCTCTAAGAGCTGTTTTTTTTAAAGCAGGCCTGTTCCTAAGAATGCATCACCTCGCCCAAAACTTCCAGTACAGATATTAAAGCAGTCATTCCCAAAGTGTGTGATGGGGCTATGAGACAATCAATAACACACCACAAGGAATAAATTAGTTAACCCTTGGAGGAGGTTGCCTGTGGCATCTCTGCATGATTGATTCACAAATGTTATCTTGGTGTTTTCTTGGAATCAGGCTTTATGGGGGATGAGTAATTCTGGTATAGCTTTGCACTAGGGTAAGAAGAGCAAGATTAAATTGCTTCCAGAAGAAGGATGCAGCAGAACCATCCAATTCAAAGGAGGCTGCCTATTGTGTCTCTGCATGAATCATCCCACAAAGCTTTTTCCCTCCCAACCAGGAGATGAGTTCTGAAATCTGATCAGTGAAACATTCAGAGTAATAAAGGGTAGATTTCTCTTTGAAGGCTGGTAAAACTTCACATATATTAAAAGACACACATCTACACAGCTTTTCCAAGTCAAAGAATATGGTTTGTTTCCAGTTTTTATTCAGAAGACCAGTATACCTCAGTTTTTTACGCATGAGCTTATTTGTGGACAGGGTCTATATGATATTACTGATGTAAATGAATTCTACCCCTCCACACACAGTAATGTTCTAAAGATGATTTTTAAATTGTGGTACAACTCAGGCCCCCAACTCATACCACAGCAGTAAGCAGTCATTCTGTGGGGTGGGGGTGCACAGTTATTGAAGACAGTGATGTTAGCCCTAGTTGCATGGAAGGACCTCAGCTTGTGCATGATTTTGGGAAACAGACTCTAGCTTTCATAAGAAACCATGCGATCAGTGTTGATCAATCTTTCATTGGTTAACAGGCTAATGTGGAGCATCTGACAGAGAAAATGAAGACCACCGTGAAGAGAGGTCTAGTACTGAGGTACCCTTCAGGTCTTTTAAGTTAAAAAAGAACAGGAAGCTGCTTGTCATTTAGTAGTGGCTTCCATATCATTGTAAGAGTGGTGGAAGTATTTCTGCTGCTCTCAAGACCAGCATTCATATTTTTGTTTTGAGGTAAATTAAACAAAAAAAGTACCCTTCAGTTCTTTAGATTTTCATCATGGTTTAGGTTGGATGAGGAGAATCTGGCTATGGAGTCGGGTTGCCGGAGATTTAGAGGAGGTATCTGGGGAGGACAGAGTTTGGGGACAGGAGGAAGCTCAGTGGGAATGCCATGTCATGCTAGGACTTTCATTTCTTGTAGACTCTATGGTATACTATAGTGGCCACTCCCCAAAGCAGCCATTTTCTCCAGGGGAACTGATCTCTGTAGTCTGGAGGTGAGCAGTAATTCTAGGAAATCTCAATGCCTATTGGCTGGCACTTGTGACATCATTGATACTTTCTCTCCCTTCTTGTTCAACCTCAAATCCCCTGGACAATTTTGGAAGCCTTAGGGGGAAAGTTTTCATTTTTTTATGGTAAAAAGAAAAATGAAACACAAGTGCCACTGTATAAAGACACAATATTGTTTTGTGGAGAAAACAAGGAAAGTCTTCAGTTAGCTATTCGTCAAGCTGATAAGCAAGCAGAGTGTAATTCTTTTTTAGCTTGAAACGTGGCAGCCAGGTAGTTTGAAAGATCTTATGAGAGAGAACTTTCTTAGCACTGTATCAAAGCCTTCCATCTCTGTATTGTTTCCCTTATCTTCAGGCACTTTTGATTTTTGCTAACAGTAGGCGCACGTCTTCAGCCTTATTCGTGCATGCTGCTTTTATTCCCGCTTTTGCAGAAATGAGAAATGCAATGAAAACTACACCACTGAATTCATATACAACTTGTATTCCGAGGAAGGGAAAGGCATCTTTGACACCAGAAAGAATGTACTGGGCCACATGCAACAGGTAAGTCAGTTGCCAGAGAACCCAATATTCGGTTGATGCCAAAGCAGTCTTTAATGATCACATTAGGTGTTCCCTGAATGCACAGGTAGCATGGCTGAGCCAAGACATGAGTCAGATTGATAGGCCCTTTGGAGAAGCCATGAAGGGTTGGCCTTACTCATAGACTACCAGTTGGACCCACTCTCTCCTAAGTGACGTCGCAACCTAAAATTGCTTCTTCGGTGTTTGGGTGTCTTTGTGACTATGAAATACTACTTTGTTGCTGGTATGCTTTTCAGATCACACCAACTGCTCTTGACAACTAGTGCCTTGGCAAAGATTAAACCAGGAAATTCCTCTTTTCAGAACTCCCATGGTAGGCAAGGCAGTATTTTCCAACACTCCACTCCTTCTTTTCCACCTGATCTAAGGTTTGTTATAAGGAGTATTTGTGAAGATATACTATTCAAAGCATTAAACAAGTCTCATTAGCAGAAACCCCTTTCTTCTTGACAGTTGTGGTGCTTTCTTAATGTTTCAGTTTCTTCATTTATATGGCAAAACAAGAGTTCTGTGGCAGCTTAAAGATTAATAGAATTCCAGCATAGGCTTTCCTGAGTCAGAACCCATTTCATCAGATGCAGGATAGTATATGAGCTACTGTGGTACAGTAGTTAGAGCAGGGGTGGCCAAATTTGCTTAACATAAGAGCCACATGGAATAAACATTAGATGTCTGAGAGCTGAAAGACATGAACATCAGCTGTTTGAGAGCAGACAGGCAGGAAGAAAGGCAAATAGATGGGGGAGGGGAGGTGGGAAGAAAGCAACTTTAACTTCAACAGCCTTCTCCAAGCTGGCCAACTCGGTGGTGGGGGCTTCGAGAGCCGCACAATATGTATGAAAGAGCCACAGTTTGGTCACCCGTGAGCTACATTGTCAAATCAGGACCTGGGAGAGAGAGGTTCAATCCCTCTCTGCCTCAAAGTTTATTTGGGTTACCCTGGGCCAGTCTCGTCCTAAAGCTGCTGTGATGATAAGATGGAGAATTTATGCTATCAATATTATGCTTGTCTTTTATGTTTTACTGTGCCGGGCAACCGGTAGAAGCTTGGTGGGAGTGGAGAGCAGTTATGGGAGGAGCACCAGCTTGGCATGAGTCATGACATCACTTCCTGGAAAATCAGAATGGCGTCATATTGTTTTAGAAATTGCTGGAAACTGGTAAAACGATAGAGTTTCTGGTGATTCCTAGAGTGCCATGACATTCCTTCTGGTTTGTAACCAGAGGTGGCATCGTGCTGTAAATGATGCCAACTTTTTTTTTTTAGAAGTAACTAGGGATACTGGCAGGAGGCCTGGCACCCTTAGGGAGGGGCAGCCATAGGATGGCTGATACAGGAGACAGAACAAATTGTAAAATCTCAGGGAGTGAGATCCCACATGACTCTAGTAAGTAACTCTTCAACGTTTCAGGCAACAGCTCTGCTTAACAGGATGTCTTTTAAAATGGACATATTGCTGTGAAATATTTCCTTGCCTGCACACAGCTTTCTTCTGTGAAGATCTTTGGGTTGTGAGGACAGCAGCAACTGCCAGAGCAACTTTTTCAAAACCTGCACAGCCAATCAGAAGCCCTGCTGGGCAAAAGCCCCACCTGGCTCTGCCCACGTTCTAAAAACACTTCGTGGGTGCCATGCGGTGAACCCTTGCACTTAAAGCTTCCTGTCTTGGCAGGGTCGATGCAGTGAATCCCTTCTTTAGGGCCTTCTGAGCTCTACACAACCCCTGTTCCCACATGCAAAAGTCTAATGGAAAATCAGACCCATTCTCCCTTTGTTTATATTACAGGGTGGGTCACCAACTCCATTTGACAGGAACTTTGGAACTAAGATGGGTGCTAAAGCGGTGGCGTGGATGTCCGGGAAGATTAAAGAATGTTCGAGGCATGGTAGGTGGTGGCTTTGCATTGTGGTGCAGCCAGCTTTGACTGCTAAGGGGGAATACTGAGAACACAGAGTAGGTGGTGCTTGTCAGCCTGCTGCGGACTTAGGGCTGCCAGGTCCCACAGACTTACCAGTGGGGGATGGGAGCAGAGAGAAATGCTGGAAATAAACATGACATGAAAGTGGTGTAAGCATGTTGGGGAGCAATGCTCTGGCTTCTACCATAGACTTTTTCCAAAAACCAGAGTATCCCCCTCCCTCCGATGTCACTGACATGCCTACATCGCTTTTGGGTCATGTAGGCACATCACATTTATTTCTGGCTTTTTTACTGTTGGGGGGTAATTGGGGGTGGGATGGAGAGGAGCACCTGAAACCCAGGGAACCCCCACCTTCACTGGAAGGCTTTGCTGTGTGGAATTCATCCTTCCTGCCCTATGCCATGAGCTTCATCAGTTCTTGGGAAAGGATAAGTTAAATTAGGAGCATGGAAGGAAAGAAGTCCCAATAAATTGCATAGGCTGCCCATGGTGTCAAAACATGTTAAGAGTTTACTGTCCAGCAAAAGCCATAGAGTCTGGAAACTCATGAGGCAGCTCCAAAGGAGGGGGTGCCACCACTGAAAATGCCATGCTCTTCGTAGCCCCTAGATTGGTCTCTGTGGGATTCCAAAAGATAATATTGTAAGATTATCTAAGCACCTGTGGACAAAGTGCCTCCTCAGGTATTCCAGACCATTGGGGGCTTTAAAAGTGAGGACCAGCACCTTGAATTGCACTTGGAAGCTAATGGGTGCTAATAGATTCCTGAGCAGGAGCAAAAGTCAGGATGCTGAATTCAGAATTGGCTGTAGCTTCCAGATGGTCCCTTGAGGGAAGCCCCAGGGAGAGCTCATTGCAGTAGTCAAGAGTGAAGACAGAGGCTGTAGAATTGGCCACCCAAGCTGAGAGACTCTATGCCACTCTAATCTATCCCATTCCAATCTTGTCCCCCCGCAAATTTTTGAGGCCCAGTCTACACATGCAGAAATAGGTGGTGGGATGGACTGCACCATTGCAGGATACAGGTGGGGGCTTTCAGGCCTGCAAAAAAAAAAAAAAACCATGCAGAAAAGCTAGTGCAGCAGGAGAAAAAGGTTGTACGTCTCTGTTTGCTGTGCTGTTTTTTTTAGAGACAATATTCCAAAATTCTCATCTTTCACAGAGCTCTAATGTGGTGCAGTCTATTTCGCCACCTCATTCTCTTGCCTGCATAGTTTGTAAATTCAGTGTTTTGCTCCATTTTCTTTTTCAGGCCGTATCTTTGCCAACACTGCAGACTCAGCGTGCCTCCTAGGGATGCGCAGACGGGCTCTTGTGTTCCAACCTCTGGCTGAACTCAAAGAACATACAGATTTTGAGTAAGTTTCCTCCCTTTCTTCTCCAAGGGTTCTGCCAGCAAAGCAGAGAGAGAGCAAGAGCCATGCAACCTGCATTAAAAGCCCAGGGATCCCATTTAGCAGTTTCTAGCCCTTGTGATGCCAGACAAAAACAAAATATCTTAAAATGAAAAATGTGGCTGAAAAACTGCCTGCGTTGGACCATTGTGCTAACCTCCCAGGACTGCAGTTTATTAATCCGTAAGAATTCAGTCCTGCCAACCTGCCTTGGGAAAAACTGGAAACAAACTCTCAGAGTCTCACTGGTAGGGGGATGTCAAACTGCTAGGTAAGGGGAGCAGCTGTGGAGAGCCTTTTCTCTCTCTCCCCCCCACCATGCTACCCAGGAGGTACAAATGGTTTTGAGAGGAAAGGATTAAGGAGATGGTATTGGATTTATATCCCACCCTATACTCTGAATCTCAGAGACGCAGAGCAGTCACAATCTCCTTTACCTCCCCTCCCAAGAGACGCCCTGTGAGGTAGGTGAGTCTGAGAGAGCTCTCCCAGAAGCTGCCCTTTCAAGGACAACTCCTACAAGAGCTATGGTTGACCCAAGGCCATTCCAGCAGCTGCAAGTGGAGGAGTGGGAATCAAACCCGGTTCTCCCAGATAAGAGTCAGCGCACTTAACCACTACACCAAACTGGCTTTCGGTAGAGGCAAAAGGCTGTAGAATGCCATCTGGGTGGGAAAAGGGCATTGTATAAACTCAGTGAGTTGCTATAGGGAGCTGGGGTTGTGAATTGTAGAGATATTGGAAGATGTGTGTGAATGGTTCAACAAGGAAGATGAGAGATAGATTTTTCATAAAATGTGCAACCTTCTGCCCTGACCTGGATAGCCAATTAAAAGAGTTTTTGGGTGAATATTAGGTAGAACTTCATGACAGAGTAGTTCTACAGTGGAACAGGCTTCCTTGGGAGTTGGTGGGCTTTCCTGCTTTGGAGGTTTTTAAACAGAGGCTAGATGGCAATACTGATTCTTTGAACTTAGGCAGATCATGAGAGGGAGAGCAGGACAGTTTGCAGCAGTGCTTTGTTCTTGTGGCCCTTTCTTACACAGAGAAATGCTGATTGCCACTTTGATGTTAGGAAGCAATTTTTCCTCACCCCAGTTTGGCCTGGGGTCCTGGAGGGGTCACTGGGTGTGTGTGGGGGAGGTACTTGTGAATTTCCTGCATTGTGCAGAGGGTTGGACTAAATAACCCTGGGGGTCCCTTCCAACTTTATGATTCTCTTCCCAACAGACACCGTCTCCCTAAAGAGCAGTGGTGGCTGAAGCTGCGGCCCATCTTGAAGATTCTCGCCAAGTACAAGATTGACCTGGATACTTCAGAGACAGCCCACTTAGAGCACATCACGCGCAAGAGGGTATCTGGGGAAGGTTCGATCTGAGCAGCTGGGAAGGCAGCTCCACCTCCTCCCCACCCCCGTTCTCTTGAAACAAAGATGCTTTAGGAAGGGACACCAGAAATAAATGTTGAATTTATTTCCTTCCCCAGCTCTATGTTACGGTTGTCAGCCTAGTGTTTCTGTAATCACGGGGGCTGTGGATCTGTTGCAGAGGGATTTAAAAAAGCAAGAGCCTTATATGCTTTGATATGTGAAAAGGTACTGTATTTATGAGTTGAGGAATACAATCATTCTTCCTTTAGAAAGCTAAAAGCAGCCTTGGTAAAAGCCCAGTGCTGCCAAGCTCCTGCCAGGAGTGGGGGATCCCCTGGTCTGGAGGGCCGCAACCAGTGGTGGGATTCAAATAAATTAACAACAGGTTCTATGTCCTAATGACCATTTTAACTATATCAAAAGATATACCGAAAGGTAGTTTAATAATTCACGCATTAAATACTGCAATAAGAACAGTAAAAGAGGTAAAGACAACTAGATTATGTTTAAAGAAAGATTTATTGAAGATATTTCCATATTGGGAGTTCTGGCCCTCACATTTAAAGGGATGGCACACCTTTTCAATGCCTTCCTTTCATAGGAAATAATGAAGGATAAGGGCACCTTCTTTTGGGGCTCATAGAATTGGACCCCCTGGTCCAATCTTTTTGAAACTGGGAGGGTATTTTGGGGAGAGGCACTACCGTCCTCCACTGCGAAGACTGCCCATTTATACTCACTCTCTGTTTCCTATTACTCAGCCAGTTTTTGATCCACAAGCAGACCTGTCCTTTTACTCCATGACTCTCAAGCTTTCTAAGGAGCCTTTGATGAGGAACTTTATCAAAAGCTTTCTGGAAGTCAAGGTAAACAACATCTATTGGGTCCCCTTTGTCCACCCCCTCAAAGAACTGTAACAGGTTAGTGAGGCAAGATCTTCCCTTACAGAACCCACCCTGAGTCTTCCTCAATAACCCGTGTTCATCAATGTGCCTGCTCATTCTGTCCTTGATAATGGTTTCTAACAACTTTCCCGGTATTGAAGTCAAACTGACTGGCCTGTAATTTCCCGGAAATCCTCTGGAACCCTTTTTAAAGATGGGGGTGACATTTGCTACCTTCCAGTTTTCAGGAACGGAGGCAGATTTCAATGAAAGATTACATATTTTTGTCAGAAGATCAACAAGTTCAACTTTGAGTTCTTTCAGAACTCTCGGATGTATGCCATCCGGACCTGGTGACTTATTAGTTTTTAATTTGTCTATCAGTTGTAGGACCTCCTCTCTTGTCACCTCAATCTGACTCAGGTCTTTCAACACCCCTTCCAAAATTAGTGGTTCTGGAGCGGGCAAACACTTCTCGTCTTCCACACTGAAGGCAAAAATGCATTCAACTTCTCAGCCATTTCCCTACCCCTGATGTAGCCCATCTTTGTATTCAGGTACTCATGATGTTATACATGGTTTACTAGCCTTCCCCTTTAAATCTGCAGAACCTTGTGCAGTAGGTGGGGCTGACAGACACAGCACCATCCTTAGGAGATCTAACTCAGACTCTCACGCAGGTCTATGCAACTGGGCTGCATAGGGAAATGGCTTTAGGATTGCACTGATAGTGACTGATTGAAATCAACCTGTGAGTTTTGCAGGAATCTGACCTTAAGTCTTCCTAGCAAAGATACAAACTTTATAAAGGACACAAACACAAATACATTTCCTAAAAAACTTAAAACATGCTAAAAGCATTAGCACTTGTTGGTCTTAAAGGTGCTTTCTTTGTATTTCTCCAACGGGATCCAGGGAACTGGGCAAAGGAAGCTCTGGCTCTTTCCTTCCTTCCCCAGGGGACTGGGGGGGGGGAGCCTCAGCAAATAGAAGGAAGAGAGGCTTCACTCAGTATCTCTGCTGTGCGATTGAGGGAGCCTGGCAAAGCAAGCTATTCCTCCTCCTTCCTCCCCAAGGGAGGAGCCTCAGCCAATGGAGAAAATAGAAGTTTTGCTCTGCAGTTCCTGTGCAATTGAGGGAGCCTTGAAAAGCAGGCTGTTATACAGAAAGGAGAAAGAAGGAAGCAGATGACAGTCAGTTGCTCAGGGGCCTGATAGGAGCCCTCTGAGGGCCTGATTCGGCCCCCAGGTCAGATATTTGACACCCCGGCTTTGCAGAATGAAGTGTCACTCTGGCAATGTGAGCTTAAAAGGCTGGCCTCCCTAAAAAAGCAGTGTGCCAACCAAAGCTGGTTATACAAGCTTAAGCAAACACGGATGGAGGACTCACATGTCCAGGCAGAGGGGTTTTTTACCATCACCTGAAAGCTACTACAGTTGGGGCACCCAAACGCATGCCACAGAACCCAACTGAACAGATCAACCGTTGGCTGGGGAAAAGCCCAGCTATCAAGCCTTGTTTTGCATACATGGCAACACGCTCCAATATTTATCTCTCTGCAAAAAGAAAAATCTGTCACCTAATTTGACTGCCATTTGCAAAAAAACCAAACAAGCCCGACGCCCCCACAAGCGTTTGCAGCCCACAGACCTTCGCCTACTCATCCTTCCAGGAATGAAAGTGGGCGGGGCTTCCTGACTCCGCGAGCGCGCACGAGCGAGCGGAGCCCTTCTTTGCCGAGGGGCATGCTGGGTCTGGTAGTCTTTTGAGCCTCCTGCCTGCTGCGCTACCGAGCGCAAGGACTACGAGTCCCAGAAGGCGCCGCAGTGGTTAGTTTGAGCTGCTTTTTCCTCGGCGCCTGGGTTTTAATCACACGTGGGAGTGGTGAAGCTGGAAGGGGCTGGAGGGAGTGAGACGCAATTCCTGGCAGGGCGCGCATCTAACTTGTTCGCTTGGGCTTTTTTGCAGTCTGGTGGGGAAAAGAAACTGGTGAGTTTTAGGCACTTAGAGGGGAAAGTCCCCGTTGATCCGAGGGTGCCCGACCAACAAACGGTTCTATAGAACCGATAGCGCATTAGGTAACGGTTCCATAGAAGTGGTGCGAACCTGCTGAATCCCACCACTGGCCGCAACCTGCCAGCAGGAAGCAGGCTGCTTGGGGGATCCCTGCTCCCAAAGAGCCCTGTGCTGCATGATGTGCCCTGTGCAGTGATGTCACCTGGAAGTGACATCATTGCACTGGGGATGCTCCAGGAATCGCAGTAGAACTCTATGGTACCATAAAGTTATATCCCTCTACCATTGGCTTGGCAACTCTATAGAAGCTCCAACTCTTGTATGGAGCAACCAAATAACACACCTACTTCCTCTAGCATTATCAACTCTGTAGGATTAGGCCATTCAGTGAGCTCAACAATCACAAAACAGAGGCATTTCATTCACTCAGTTTTAAGCTCATCAGAATCTACTGGACCTTATTTTTGCTGGTAAAGATACTCTACATTTGAACAGAAAATGGGAACCACTTCAGAGCTTCCCATAGGGTTCCTTCGCAGTTGGCAACTTACTTGAAAAGAGTTCAAAGGATCTACAATAAAATGGGGGCTGTTTGACTAGAGGCTATAACACTGATCTCCGACTACATTTAAATTTCTTGACATGCGGGAGACATGGAACATTCAGTAAGTAAAAGCAGCTGTTCCACATTTTACCTTGAATTGTGTGTGTCAGG
The DNA here is from genome assembly GCF_032191835.1 of Heteronotia binoei. Classification (NCBI taxonomy): domain Eukaryota; kingdom Metazoa; phylum Chordata; class Lepidosauria; order Squamata; family Gekkonidae; genus Heteronotia; species Heteronotia binoei. The sequence goes on from NC_083235.1 coordinate 27,273,022, forward strand.
GAGGCTTTCTGCCAGTTTGGTGTAGTGCTAAGTGTGTGGACTCTTATCTGGAAGAACCGGGTTTGATTCCCCACTCCTCCACTTGCACCTGCTGGAATGACTTTGGGTTAGCCATAGCTATTACAGGAGTTGTCCTTGAAAAAGCAGCTGCTGTGAGAGCTCTCAGCCCCACCCACCTCACAGAGTGTCTTGTTGTAGGAGTGGGGAGAAGGTAAACGAGATTGTGAAGCTCTGAGATTCAGAGTATAGGGTGGGATGAAGAAGATATTGGATTTATATCCTGCCCTCCACTCCGAAGAGTCTCAGAGCGGCTCACAATCTCCTTTACCTTCCTCCCCCACAACAGACACCCTGTGAGGTGGGTGGGGCTGGAGAGGGCTCTCACAGCAGCTGCCCTTTCAAGGACAACTTCTGCCAGAGTTATGGCTGACCCAAGGCCATTCCAGCAGGTGCAAGTGGAGGAGTGGGGAATCAAACCCGGTTCTCCCAGATAAGAGTCCGCACACTTCACCACTCCACCAAACTGGCTCTCCAATATAAATCCAATATCATCTAATATGCTACCAGTCCTTAGGATGCCTCTGCAGAGCATCCCCCATTCAACAAAACAGGCGTGTTGCTTAAAAGAAGCAAAAACACCAGATGAGAAGCTTCCAGCTGCTCCTGGCTCTGTGATGACCTGATTTGGAGAGACTTGTATCACATCCATGCATTGACACTACCATTCTTCAGTTCGTTCATGATTCCTATCTGAGCAGCAGGATTGGAACAGGCACTAGTTCCTGTTTTGCCACTAGTGGCTCCAGCCTTTTTTTGGGGGTGGGGAGAGAATAGCACATTGGCTTTTGACAACAGGAATATTTTAGCCTAAAGACTGATGAGTCTGTGAATGCTCATGAGTAAAACTGGCCCCTGGTCTCCATGAGCTGAATGAGCATTTCTTCCTCTCTCTCATGCAGTCATTGCAGCTGCCAAATCCAGCTGAGCTATCATAGCAACTTGTTTTTGCTGCTGAAAAACTGAATCAAAGTAATATGAGCACTGTAAGAAAAGAGAGGTGGGAGTGATGTTTACTGTTTCCTTAAGTTGCAGGTTCCCACTAAAAGAAACAAGGTCGATGGCTGAATGCATGGATCCTTCCAGTCCTGCACTTTAATATGCAGTGTATTCCTCTCTTTTAAGCATTTCTGCAACAAATGCACAGGAAGAGGTTGGCCAGTGCTGCAGCACGCTGGTCCTCAAAGATCTCTTGCTGACTCTGCAACCAGACACTTGTCTCCTGGAGTTAAGACAGTGGCCAGTGGGTATGCTGCAGGATCTGCTTCTTAAAAAGAGGGGAAGGGGGACCAGCAGCTGAAGGAGGTAAAGATGAGGGGACTTGCCAAAACAGAGCCATTTATCTGCCATTTGACTGAGGTGAGAGAGAACCAGTAAGTAGCGTCAAAGTTCAGTTCAACTCAAAAAATACAGTCTTTAGATGAGTGCTTCAGCATGGATTCAAAGTCAGATGTCATTTAGCCATCTGAAAGGTTAGCTGCAGAGAAGCCTGTGGATATACACCAGTCAGGGCATCCTTGCTTGAGCCAGCATGGTCTGTGGGGAAGATGGTAACAGACTTATCTGCATTTGCAGTTTTAGGGGGCTACAGGAAACATAAGTTTTCTTAACTGGGCAGAAACACATTTCATTTGCCTAAACTGATAAAATCCGTTTCACATTGCACAGAAGAAGGGGCTTCCTTTGTGGAAGAAAAACAGAATGATCAGTGTAAACTTGCTTAGCACAAGAGCTACACAGAGTAAACGTCAGATGTTTTGAGAGCCACAAGATAGGAAGGATGGGTGAAAAGAAAACAAGTTGATGGGGAGGGGTGGAAAGAAAGCAACTTTAACCTTAATTGCCTTCTCCAAGCTGGCTAATGGGGCAGTGGGGGCTTCAAGAGCCACAGCTTGGCTACCCCGGTATAAACATTTCACCCCTGAACACATTCACAGAAGACAAAATGCTGTCCAGCTCATCACAAGTTTAATTGGCAAACTGTTAATGCTCCTCTTGAATAATCTCTGCCCTGCAGAACATGCCTTGACCCACAACTCTTGTAAAATGGGCCTCATGGCTCACAGCATAATTTGCCCCTCCCAGACTATGGATTCTGAATATTCAGCATGCGCTTAGGCAGGCCCACACCTCTGCAGGAGAACAGCACTCTATTTGAGCATTTTTAGTTCAATCCTGGCGGAAGCCAGGTTCAGGTAACCAGCTCAAGGTTGACTCAACCTTCCATCCTTCTGCGAGGCCAGTAAAATGAGACCCCAGCTTGCTGGGGGTAAGGTGCAGATGACTGGAGAAGGCAATGGCAAACCACCTCGTAAAAAGTCTGCCAAGAAAACATCATGATGTGATGGATCGGTAACAACTCGGTGGGGGCTATTTTTACTTTTTTTATATACAGGCCAGAGGACTTGTGGAATTCAGGAGCAGCAGCTTGTGTTCCTTGGGTGCTCGGCAAAAGGATCTCACAGTCGTGCTAATGTTTACCTTCACTAATAGATTGGGGCAGTGATTCTCAAACTGTACATCCGTGAAGGAGCTCTGGCAGGTCTTGGAAAGTTAAGCTTCCATGACAAATTGATCCGTGCTTCAAAAACCACGGAAGCCTTCTGCAGCCTTGTCCTCCCCTCCCCTCCCCAGGCAGTAGTATCTTCCCAAGCAAGAAAGAACGACCTGGGATACCTGGATTGCAATCCATATTTCAGGGCACAGGGGAAGCACAGACTCAAAAGGTGAACTCAAAATTCCTCCCCGCAGAAAGCAAACGCCTCCAAGTCTTTTATTCCTCCCCTTATATATACACACAGTGAAAATTAATCAAAAAATAGCCAGTGTTAAAAAGAAGCTGTATGGTATGAAAGCAACCTAGGAGTTGACTGAATATGATAGGGGCCACTATTGCTTAGCTGAATGCAGTAAACTGGAGCTTGATTCTGGAGCTAAGAGTGAAGCTGAAGACAGTGACTTGACAAGCTTCAAAGCTGTGAATGAGATTTGCAAAACACACAGAGCTAAAAAGAGCTCACTTCCTTTATCACCTTACGAGACAGACTGGTCTCACTACCAGATTTTTAAAAAAAAAATTATTTACATCTTCCCAGGTAAGTGAGTAGAGCGGCTTTGTTGGGACGCTTATTGTAACTCCTGATCAATAAAGACTGCATATACGCATGCAGCTGAATGAACTGTACTATTGTGAATGCTTCTCCAGGGGCTTTTCCCAGTATCTCATTTTCTTGCTGGGGGAGGGTCCATTCTGCACATTTTGCTCCCTCTCTAGTGGTCACTTTGATATCACACAGGTTTATATCCAGCATCTCTCACTGCAGATTTAAACTTCAGTGATATTAAATCGACCACTGGAGGGACCAAAATACGTGTGGAACAAGATACCCTCCCCTCCACCAAGAAACAGGAACTCACAAGTGAGGAAAATGAGAATGTGGAAAAGCCCTCTTTCGCACCCCAGCTCCTTGATGCTAGAAGACCAGCACAAGGGAAGAACTGGACCAAATGCGACTTTTCTATCTGCAGGATATGTTGCCCCCACCTCCCTACCCCAAACCAATGACAGAACGTTCACAGATCAATATTCTGCATCTTCTGGATGAAATCATGCTTCAAAGTTCTGTCTCCGTCAAATCCATGTAGAGGCAGCCTCATAAGTAAGGACCATGAGGGGAGGGGGCTATGGGGGGGCTGCAGGGGAAAGGGGCCATTTAAGTAATTCAGGAGGCTGGTGCCTGCTCCTGCCACTGGTCCCATGCTATTTGGGCCCTTTAAATGACATGGGAGGGGCAGCAGCTGCTCCTGGCTGCCCCTCCCACTTAATTTAAATTGCACAGAAGAGAGGGGCAACCTGGGGGTGAGGCCCCCCCCCCCCAACTGTCACAGGGCCAGGCCCTGTGGGCCCCTGGTTAGCTAGGGGCCTGTGTAGAGGTCTGGCCAAAATTAAAAACCAAGCAAACACCATGATTCAGTAGTGCTTCCGGAAGGGCTGCTCCCCTCACCTGCTTAAGCGGAACCATCCAACAGAGTGAAGAGGAGAGACATAAAGGTGGTCAAGGCGGTGACCTCTGGATTCCTTGCTCAAATCCATCAAGCTACTGCTCTCCCTGAAAGGAAAAGGTCAACTCCTGTGCTACATAATGAAGCCAAATGGGTTTGCAGATCCCAAACTGTAAAGCTAGAAACAGGAAAGCGGGGTCACCAGAATGCTTCACTCCGTATAAAGACATTAACACACACACCCCTTCATTAAGTCACTCCACTGTCCATCAGAAGCTGCTCCAGATGACAGTCCTTCCCCCGTCCGTCAATGAGCCTTGGCAGCAATCTTCCCTAAGGTTTTAATAGTAAAGATCCGCCTGCAGGTTACAAAAACACCAGGGCTGTCACTTGAGGCTTTCCGGGTTGCAAAGGGGGAACCGGAGACATCTTCTGACCACTGTCGCTGAAGGAGCAAACAACGCCGGGACCACAGAGGTTAACAATCAGGAAATGACAGAAAAGATACTCTCCTTGTTACAAAATAATATCAAAATATAATTACAATACTTTCCATTCACAATATAGTATTACAATATAAATTTCAGTAACAAATTCAGTGACAAATACCATCCAAAGCACACAACTTCACTACTGTCTATAAGATGATATCAGGTTCTTTCCAAACAATACAGTCCAATGATGCAAAACCGGTCCGTCTTCATTTCGGATCCTTATGATCCTTCCTCTGGGAACGTCTTATTAATTTTGAATGCAGTAGTCTGATGGTGCCTTATTTCTTTACTATACACTGTTTCCCAGGCTTTCTCTAATTTATTTCATTACTAGAACGCTACTGTTCTTTCTCCATCTTTCAGCATTTCACTGCGTTCCAGAGGAAGGATCATAAGGATCCGAAACAAGAATGGACCAGTTTTGCATTGTCAGACTGTATTGTTTGGAAAGAACCTGATACCATCTTATAGACAGTAGTGAAGTTGTGTGCTTTGGATGGTATTTGTCACTGAATTTGTTACTGAAATTTATATTGTAATACTATGTTGTGAATGGAAAGTATTGCAATTATATTTTGATATTGTTTGGAACACGGAGAGTATCTTTTCCTTCATCTGCTTGAAGGAGCAAAGGCAGAAGCTGAGGGAAACCAATCCGGCCACTCCCAGACCAAGGAGCCCTTTGGCCTGTGAGGTTACAGAGAGCTACAGAATCTAATTCATGTTTTGCTTCTATGGTCCTTATGAAATGTCAGGAAAGGAACATCAGCCAACTGATCTGTGCGATGGAATCCCACAAAGCTCCCCCCCTTTTTTTTTTACTTAAGCAAGACGTAGTCCTTCAGAGACTCTGGCAAAGGGAGTTCCTTCACCGCATCTGGCAGGAACTGGACTCCCAGGCTGCGGCGCACGGCGTAGCGCGACAGTGTCTTCAAGGTGCCGGGGACGGAGCACAGGGTGGTGAGCTTTGCACACAGCGGCTGGGCCCGCAGGACCTCACGGGGCATGGCACCGTTCTTCCGCAGTTCAAAGTGCCCAGCGGCCCTGTGCAAGAGATCGAAGCAGGTGTCTTCCTTCTCGGTGCCCAGTCCTCTCACCAGCAGGGCCACTAACCGGGAGATTGGCGTCTGCCCCTTCAGATTGACCACCCGGACCTCCGCCCCATATTCCAGAAGGATGCTGATGCTCTCTAGGTTGCCCTTCATCGCTGCCCAGCTCAGGGGGGTGTCATCGTTGTAGTCCAGAGCATTGACAAAGGCTCCACTCTCCAAAAGCGTTCGGACGCACTCAGCGTTGTTCTTAAAGGCAGCCCAGTGCAGCGGTGTGTCCTTGTTGCCGTCCAGGGCATTTGGGTTGGCCCCGTATTCTAAAAGGATCTCCACGCAAGTCTCATCCTTCTCTGCTGCATAGTGAAGGGCTGTCCGGTTGTACCCATCAAGGGCATTGACCTGCAAAAGCAGAGAAGGGATATTTTGCAATTGATGCTAAGACCTTACAAAGATAAGTCACAAAAACTGACCTAGAAGTTCAGCATTTGCCAACATGCATTTTAAATATATTTATATATCAGTCAGAAGATGGAAGGTGGCATTCTCAAATCCACTCCGCAAATCAGACCAAAACAGATCCTCAACACATGCTACTTTCACATAAGTTTGGTGTAGTGGCTAAGTGCGTGGACTCTTATCTGGGAGAACTGGGTTTGATTCCCCACTCCTCCACTTGCAGCTGCTTGAATGGCTTTGGGATAGCCATAGCTCTTGCAGAGTTGTCCTTGAAAGGGCAGCTTCTGAGAGAGCTCTCTCAGCCCCACCTACCTCACAGGGTGTGTCTGTTGCAGGGGAAGGAGATAAAGGAGATTCTGAGCCACTCTGAGACTCTGATTCAGAGAAAAGGACAGGCTATAAATCTACGATCTTCTTCTAAGTTCCGTTTGATTGAAAATTCACCTTAGGACCAGTGTTCCCTCTAACGTGAGCTAGCTTGCAGATTTTTAGCCTCCAGCTCACACATTTTTGTCTTAGCTCAGAAAGGATGGCCCCAGAGCGCAATAATTTATGCAGTAGCTCACAACTTTAATGCCAGTAGTTCACAAAGTAGAATTTTTGCTCACAAGACTCTGCAGCTTAGAGGGAACATTGCTTAGGATAGAGCTCAAAAGTCAGAAGGTTACACTGCTGTTCTGCCCATTCAGAAGCAGCATCTCCGTGGCATGCAATAAAGGATGGCTGTTGTCATCTCGTTCTGTCTTTTAGCTTCTTAGGGACAAGAGGTAACTGGGCTGAGAACTTTTGGCCAGACAAAGTGGATCTTAAGTTCTCTGGGCCTCTGTCTTCAAATATAAACATTGCAGAAGATGGGTCCCCAACTTTTTTGAGCTTGCAAGCTGCCACAGCGTAGTGGGTGCAGCCACAAAACAGATGCCACTGAAGGCAGAGCCAGCCACAAAATGATTGCTGCGACTTAACCTCAGTCACACAGTGAAGACCCTTGTGCTGTGGTGGCAGCTGCTGCCCAAGCAACATTGCACAGCCCGTCAAACCTCCAGTAGCCAATCAGAAGCCTTGCTGGGCAAAAGTTCAATCTGGCTCCACCCACTTTCTAACAACTGTTGGTGGGTGCCAGAAAAGGCATGCACAGGCACCATGCTGCAGACCCCTGGCGTAAGAGGATGCTAATGTGGGAGTGATCTGACAAACCCTGCTAAGCGTCTGAGATTAGTTGATCTCAACTACTTTTAAAGTATCAGAGCCTGCAGTCTTTTCTCTTCTGAACATCAGAACTGGTGACCTTGGTGTCTCCCTAATGCCAACTTTTTAAAAGGCGTCAAGGGAACATAAAAGGCACAGGGCAGTCCACTGCTGAGACTACTGAAATAAACATCCCATTGCTGGCAACTAGACAGGTGACGGAAGCTGACAATTCATCAAATGCTGCCACCTTAACAACTTCAACAAACCCAAAAGAGCTTCACTTGTGGATCTGGAAAAGCATCATGCCACCAAAAAAAAAAAACCCCCACTGCCAAGCAAGCTGTATTTGAAATTCAGGCATTTGGAGGCAGAAATAACACACCACAAAATCATTTCTTTTCCGTGGTCCTGAGAATCTGCTTCTTTGTAACAATGTAGGCCAGGGCTTTTTTTGTAGCAGGAACTCCTTTGCATATTAGGCCACACACCCTGATGTAGCCAGTCCTCCTGGAGCTTAACTAAGAGCCCTGTAAGCTCTTGGAAGATTGGCTACATCAGGGTGTGTGGCCTAATATGCAAGGAGCTCCTGCTACAAAAAAAGTCCTGATGTAGGCTGTACTATAATGATGCACGGATGACATATTTTAAGGATTTTATGGTAATCAGATTTTCATATAAGGTCGTTTTGTTTGTTATGTAAGAAATCTTGAGAATTATCAAGACTGGAAAGGTACAGACTCCTCCCCCCACCAAGGGCTGCTGCCCCCCCAAAAAGCAGTTATATCACTCCCTACTCTCGCCTTCTCTCTTCCTAAAAGGCTCTGAACATGCCATTCTGCCACAGTCTTGGGCCCACCTTCAGTATGGGATAAACTAGATGTCAGGAGGATTGCCAAGACTGGTACACTTCAGAGCACTGCATAACTGCTATTCATTATTATTGTCTCTCATGTGCAAGCAGATTTTCTGTATCCATCTTTACCTCAGCTCCTTTTTCCAACAGCAGCTCGATGCAATCTGCATCCGCAACCATGCAAGCACAGTGCAGTGGCTTCAGCGTGCCATGCATGCAGTTAACGTCCGCTCCCTGGAGGAACACAAAAGGGAAAAAAGAGAAAGTCCATCTGTTTTTGAGTGTTGCTAATGATAAGGGCTTTAAGACATGCGATTTATTAACAGGAGATACCATAGGAAGGTGCATCCTAATTATTACATACAGAGTATAGAGGAAGGACACATACAAGCTAACTGAGGCTTTTGAAATGCAGCCAAAAACGTACAAAAAGGAATGAGAAACAAGATGGCCAGTACTGTAATTTCACTGTACAGGTTTATAGTGCAGTTACACAAGAAGAAGGAAATGGAAAGAGGACTCTTGTTCTTCTATAATTTGGACACCCAATAAAGTTGATGGTTGTAGATTCAGGATAAACAGAATGAAGTTAACTGGTGGATTAACTATCGCAGGATGCAGCAGTGGCCACTAGTTTAGTTGACTTCAAAAGAAAATTAGGCAAATTTGTGGAGTATAAGCCACTGCTGGACAGTAACCCTTTCATGTCATGATCGAGGGACAGAAACAGAGACACAACTCTTCTATCCCAGGGGTGACCAAACTTGCTTAGCATAAGAGCTACATAGAATAAACACCATAAGACACAAACGTCTTGAGAGTCACAAGACATGAATGTCAAATGTTTGAGGGAAGACAGGAGGGAAGGAAGGAAAATTGATGGAGGGGGAGAGGCTGAAAGAAAGCAACTTTCACTTTGTGCCTGCTCCAAGACGACTAACAGAGCCAGTGGGGGCTTCAAGAGCCACATATGTGTGAAAGAGCCATATGTCTGGTTACAGTCTGGCCACCCCTGTTCTATTGTGTGTGTGGGGGGGGGGGGGCGGGGGGAGAATCTGGCTGGCCACTGTATGAAACAGGAAGCCAGACTAGATGTGGCCAGAATTTGCTTTCCCTCACCTTCCCAGAAGGAAATCAGATATTTAAATGCCTATTTAAAAACCTTCCCTTTTCAGTCTGGCAGCCCTCAAACTGACCCTTCCCTCTCCCTTCAATTCCCTGTTCCTGGTCTTTTATAACCCAATCTACGCCCCCACTTCAATTTATGTTCAGTTATTAGTTATTCTACAAGCTCAAAGAAGTATTATGTATTATTAAGTATTATGTATAATACATAATACTTCCTTGAGCTTGTAGGGGGAGAATATATATATATATATAAAAATGTATGGCCAAGATGAGAACTACAGTGAAGTATAAACGTGAGTACAGTCTAATGGATCAGACCACTGATTTATCTAGTCCAGCATCCTGTTTCACACAGCGGCCAGCCAGTTGCCCTGGAGGGCCAAACAGGGTGTAGAGGCTGAAGCCCTCCTCATTGCTGCCTTCCACACATATTCAGACATAAAGCTGCCTTACACGGAATCAGATCACTGGTCCATCAGGAGCAGTACTGTCTACGTGCACTGGCAGCAGCTTTCCAGGGTATCAGATAGGGAAGACAGCCTCCAGGTGGGACCTGGACTTATAGCACAACTTCAGACTACAGAGATCAGTTCCCCTGGGGAAAAAATGGATAAATTAGAGCAGAACTCATTTGTTATGAGGGCTGGATCATATCAGGTTGTGCTCAGCCATGTGTGTACCTATTTAAGATTAGGTAGCACAGAGGAGCTGTCTGGGGGCCTGATTTGGCCCCCAAACTGCATGTTTGACACCCCTGTATTAGAGGGTGAAATCTATGGCATTCTATCCCACTTAAGTCCCTGTTCTCCCCAGGCTCCACCCCCAAATCTCCAGGAGTTTCCCAAGCTAGATCTGGTCACCATAGTCCCTGCCCCTCACTGGTGGCCAAGCGGGGAGCTGGCACCCCTAGGTAGAAATCTCTCATGTTGCCTACTGCCTGGGCCTTTTAACTGGTGAGGCAAAGCAGCGGCTTGTCCACAGAGCCCCAGCACTGGTATGGAAGCTCTCTTCAGGTAACGCTCCAAGGACTACCGCCTTCATCCTGTTTTTTGGCCACTAGGTTGAATGATGGTTTATTTAATGGGCTCTGGTAGCCTCTAGAGACTGAGGAATTAATATAGCTCCAGCAGCTGGCAGCATCCATCAAATCTGATCTGAAGAGCCTGCCGCTCTGAGAGCTGAGTCATCGGAAATGGAGGAAATCTTAGCGTTGCCCTTTGGAGCTGGAGAGACTTGAAAAACCTTCCCTCGGAGATCAGAAATGTCACATGTAAAACAGGCTTGAAGAGCAGCATCAAGAAAAACCCCGGAGCATCTGCACTGAAAGGGGAGCAGACAATCTTCCTGCGTCTCCTTACATCATACAGCCAAAATCTACGAACACTTTGCTTCAACAAAAAAAAAAAAGTGACAAGAGCTTTTTTAAAAATCAAGCTTTTCCCAAGTTGCCTTCTCCCTTCCATACAAGCTTGGATCCCCAGTGAATCTGACCACTCGTGACAGGATGTCTATCCACGGAACCTGACTTTCACACAAAAGCTAACTGTAGCCCAAACACTCTTCATGTGGGGACAGGGGACCCCAAAGAAAGGAGAGGGAAGGAGAGCTGGTAAAAAAAGCACTCCCCCATCCAGTGTTCCCTCTAAGCTGAGTTAGAGTGGGCTAGTTCACAGTTTTTTAGCCTCCAACTCACACGTTTGTCTTCACTCAGGAAAAATGGCCCCAGGGCAAACTAATTTATGCAGTAGCTCACAACTTTAATGACAGGAGCTCACAAAGTAGAATTTTTGCTCACAAGACTCCACAGCTCACAGGGAGCATTCTCCCATCCATATAGATGTGTTGTTGGGAGTGACTCCTGTGGAACTGCTTCCCTCACTGCAAGCTAGCAGCCCTTGTTACAGGGGTAACCGGGCAACTTGTCTCGATTTCAAAATCATATCAGGAGTGGGCAGAGACACCAATCAGAAATAAGAGGGGTTTTTTTTTACTAGAATCCAAAAAACATCTGGAGGATGTATTCCTTTATGCAGAATCAGAGCAGACGCCACACAGTAAGACTAAGATCCCAGGGATCGTTTTAGCACCAACAACCACAAGACAGTTATTTCAGTTCTGACAACAGGTATATTCCTGGTATACATTAATCATGGTCTCTTTCAGAAAAAGACTGCAACCCCTCAGTTCTGGGTGTTGCCTCCTCTCCTTAGGATTTTCAGAGCAAAGCCAAGGTCTCTCTTGTTCTCTGCTGAAGAGGCAGAGGAGAGAGCGGCAGGAAGTTCTTCCCCTGCTCACCTTTCCCAAGCTGCACTTCTCTACACTGACCACCCACCAGGAAACACAAGTGCAAGGCGGTGGGGAGCTGCTTCCTGACTGCTGTTAGCGGGAGCCACACAATCCTCCCACGAAAGCTTTAAAGGCTGGATCTCTCGCATCACGTGGCAAGCAGAACTGATAGCATTCTGCAGACAGTGGGGGCCCCGCGGTATCCCGACTGAAGGCAAATGACAATATAAACCAGAGGTGGCCAAAGTGTGGCTCAGGAGCCACATGTGGTTCTTTCACACATATTGTGTGTTTCTCAAAAACCCCACAATCCCGTTGGGCTACTTGGAGAAGGGATTTCTCCCTTTAAATCACTTCTCCAAACCAAGCCTGCTGGCAGCTTGTAGAATGCATTTAATTTTAAAGCTGCTTTCTTTCCACCTCACCATCCCCCCATCTATTTTCCTCCCTCCTTCCCTCCCTTCCTCCCCTGTTACAGCTCTCAAACATCTGGCATTCATATCTTGTGGCTCTCAAACATCCAATGTTTATTTTATGTGACTCTTATGCTAAGCAAGTTTGGCCACCCCTGATATAAACCATTCCCAAGACACAAGAAAAGTTCAGAACCATCATATATTTAGGAGAAAATCCTGCAGCAGACTTCACTGTTCCTAATTATTGCTCCTGCCCCTAACCCAAAAGACCCCATGCTCCCCGACTAATATTGCACAATTCAATCCTATTCTCTCACAAAGGGATTCATCAACCCCTAACGCAGTGAATAGATATTTTAAATAAACAAGCCCCTGCTCACTTTTTTTTAAAGAAGCAGAAGGAATGACAAGGGAGAAATGAGAGGTTTTTCCCCCATTGGCTGATCACATACTAAATCAAAAGGAGGGGGGAGAGACAGTATAAGTAAGCTCTACATGCAATTACATGCACTCAGCTTGTGTGACATGACTGCCACACCAGCTGAGGAGGGACTGCAAAATTCCAACCTTCCTCCAGCTGTCAAACGTGACAAGACTTGTAACTGGTCTAAATATGAACCAACCAAGGGAGGCACAGAGAAAGCACCTCCTAAGGTCACAGCATGGTCTCATGACTGAATCTGGCACAGTCTCACAAGGTTTTTACAGATAACATCATAAGCTTTAAAAGAAAGCTTTAACTCCGCTTGCAAGGACTCAACTTACCCTTCTGATAAGGTCTTCAACATTGTCATGGGGGAAGGAGCGAATGGCTGCTATGGTCCGGATCAAACGCTCAGATAAAGAATATTTACTCTGAATGCTCTGCATGATATACCACATACTGGAACCCAAGTTCCCGGAGTTGTTTCACATGCTCTAAATAGCCTAGAAAACAAGGAGGAGAGTTTTAAGTTATGATTTCTCTCTTGTGAAGTCCCGGCAGTGGTTATACTACTGTAAATATTAACTATGAAAACAAACGGCAGCTTGTGATGTGAGCACAGCAGCTGAACCGACTTGTGCCTCTTGGGAAATGGCATTCAAATCAGAATATCTAGACCAGTGAACCTGGATCTTTCCAGACAACAAAACCCACCTTCAGCCCCTGGGCAGCAGCAGATTCAATGTCACAAGCACTGATAAAAAGTTATGAAACTGGAAGGCTTTTTAAAATTCCAATACAAGTGAACCCATATTTAAGGCATTTATTTATAGTCTGCCTTTCTCATTAAGACTCAAAGTGGATCACATGACAGAACACAATACAATAAAGCAGCATGAGACATAAAATATTTTTGAAACAATGCAGTAAGACTAGGAAGTTAGAGTTTTTATCCCACTCACCATAATGCTGCCTAACTTTTCACAGACCTTCCACTATTACCTTCTGCCATTTCTTTCTCCTTTGACTCACCTTTCACAATCCCCCCCATGCACTGTCTGTCACCTTTGCCTTCTTATGGCATTACAGTCTCTCTTGTGTCCCCTGGTCTGGAATCCAGTCCATGCATCACTTTAACAGTTTATCAATATACAATACATTAATAATGGCTCATCAATACACATCGTCACCACTGATGTTTTACAGAATAACATAAGCCAAAAAGAACACATCCCTTCCCAGTGCCCACTTTTAAACTTCAGTTTTCAGGTTGCTGATTGGAGGAAACAGAATAAAAAATAAGGCCAAGACCAATGGTGCAAAATCAAGTAATATATGTTATTACTCAGTTAAAATTTCTACTGATTTTGTATTCCTTTTGCAGAATTACTGCAAGGCGAACAGCATCCCCTGACAAAGCCTGTTGGCGAAATGTGTAGGCAGGTTTTTTTTTAAATTTAACTGAGGAATACAACATATTTTTACCTGATTTTGCACCACTGGCCTTGGCATTGTTAATCTCCTGCGACAGGTGTGGCCCTTTGATTGGAGGAAACAATATACAAAGACATCACAGAGGCGATAAAGAGACCAAAGAAGAAGCCTGAGAGAATACAATGATAGTGAACACACAGCTCAATTTTATGCGTGTTTAACTCAGAGGCATGCCCTGCAGAAGTTCCTTTGCTTTCAGGCACCTAAGCTCTTGCTTTCACACACACTCAGGGCTTTTTTGGTAGAAAAAGCCCAGCAGGAATTCATTAGCATATTAGGCCACACCCCTTGACACCAAGCCAGCCAGAAATGCGTTCCTGTATGTTCCTGCTCAAAAAAAGCCCTGCTCACACTAAATAACACACTTCCGATCCACTTTGCAACTAGATTTTGTTGTGTGAAATAGCAAAATCCACTTGCAAACAGTTGCTGAAGTGGATTGAAATTGCGTCATTCAGCATGTGTGAAAGCACCAACACTTGTCTCAAACCTTGGGAGATCAAAACAGACAATACTGGGAAAGAAGTTCCACTATTCCTGTTCAGAACGCATGCAAGCGATCAGCAATGAATTCAACACGGTGACAATAACTGGTTGATACAAGATGAGGTATAGATGCAATACTTCTCTGGATAAGTGCTTGAGGGATCAACATCGAACCCTGGCACAAAGCCAGATTGCTTCCACAAGGAAACTCACTTCCAAGTTAAAAGCATGGTTGCTGTCATGAAGAAACTGTCCAACGAATTTCCCTTCTGGTGGAAAAAAGTCAGGGAAATCGGTCAAAATTCACTCTTGTTTGAGAGAACACTGGCTACTTACAGCTATTTTATGTCTGAATTGATTCACTGAAGCTGACATTCTTTTTGGGACAAGATACTATTTTTGCAAACTCCTTTTGAGACTCAAGCATGCGCTTCACTTGGCTCATTCTAAGGCTTTTCTTAACCCCAGCAACACTATTATACAATAAACAATGTCTGCTGAAATTCCATTTCCTGCTTTACACATCTAATTACTCCACCCAGTGACAATTTCCTAGCCTGAGGACAACTTGATAGTCAGAATGTATTAGTTAGCTGAAACCACAATGGAACTTCCTGAGTTTGTGGTATCTGAAACACCTTAGACTTCAGCCTTTTACCTTTCGACACCACCATATGAAGAGGAATACAACACAGAGGATAACATGCAGTGGGTCCTTCCTCAGAAATTGTGGCAGAAGGGAAGAGAGCTATGGTTCAGTGTCAGAGAATCCGCTCAGCATCCAGAAGGTCCCAGGTTCAGTCTCTGGTATCTCCAGTTAAAAGAATCTGGTAATAAGAAATGTGAAAGGTCTCTGAGATCCTGGAGAGCCACTGCCAGCTAGAGTAGACAACACTAGCTGTGATGGAGCAATGGTCTGATTCAGTGTAAGGCAGCTTCATGTGTTCAAGCACAAAAAGCTGCAACACAATGATGAAGACACTGAGCCATGAACACTTAAATTTCACCTCTGCCAGATGTTCACTACTTGCCATAAAATAAACCACTTTATCTCTCCTTCAGTCCCCTCTCTGCAATATAAGGCTACTACTGGCCTACCACACAGGGTCAGTGTAACGATTACTGAAATATATACAAAATGCTTTCAACATTGCAAATAGTTATCCACAATTCTTAAAAACACCCAAAAATTGCTCCTGAAATGACAAGTCTCCAAATGTGAGCAAATACCTTGTGCAGATTATTCTGTATTAACCCAAAATGTAAAAGATGGGTCATCTACATGCCCAGGGATGCCTCACTTAGAACTGATACTTTATGGCAGGGGTGGCCAGACTGTGGCTCGGGAGCTACATGTGGCTCTCAAAGTCCCCCCCCCCCGCCCACCCCATCAGCCGGCTTGGAGAAGGCATTTGTCTCTTTAAATCACTTCTCCAAGCCAAGCCAGCTGGCAGCCTGGAGAACGCATTAAAGGTTAAAGCTGCTTTCTTTCCACCGCCACCTCCCCATCTGACATTCATGTCTTGCAGCTCTCAGACATTTGACGTTCATTCTGTGTGCCTCTCATGTTAAGCAAGTTTGGCTACCCCTGCTTTATGGTATGGCCATGTTTTAATTCAAATTCTGGGAGAGGAAAGAGAACTTCAAGGCAAATTAAACACCCAAGACAAAGACACTAAGCAGCACAAAGCCAGGGAAACTTCCTTCAACCCAGAGATTCCGACAGAAGGAAAAGAAAGGTTGGCCAGCCAACTGGCATTTCTTGGTTGGTTGGTTTTTAAGGGAAACATCTTAGGAAACCAACAAACCGCTTGGTGTCTATATTATCAATTCCCAGGCATTTATATTTCCTGTATCTACATAGCAGCTCAGGAGCAGGGGCGTCCCCTTCTCGTTATTCAGCGCATGAGGTTCCCGTTCTCTGTCACCCAGCTGCCCTTGCACTAACCACCTGGAACGAAAAGGCTATATACTCAGCAGTAAACCTACGAGCAATCATCACTTGGGCAAATAAAACTGCTAAACACGTTTTAGCAAAAACACACACACACCTAAAGAATGCACAATCTTCCTAATTAGATTCCTGCATGGGAGTGCATTGTATACGCACCAGTCAAACAATATGAAGCAGAAGGTACGCATGAGGTTCCCCTTCTCTGTCACCCAGCTGTCCGTGCCCTAGCCACCTGGAACGGAAAGGCTAGAAAGGGGAAGAGGTATATATGCTCAGCTGCAGACATGCGAGGAATCATTACTTGGGCAAGTAAAACTGCTAACGCGTTTTAGCAAAAACACATACACCCCGTAAAGAATGCACGATCTTCCTACGATTTCTGCATGGGAGTGCACTGTACTCGCACCAGCCAAACAGTATGAAGCAGAAATCTGGAAGGGCATTTTTGTTTTCTTCCTGATTCGGGGAAGAGAGAAAGAAAACAGAAATGTACTGGGGGGGGGGCATCTCAGGTGTCAAAAAGCCACCAGAAAGTGGCGTGTATTAGAGCCTTCCTCAAGCAGGGTAGCAAGGGATACAGCCGTCGCCCCTGCCCCGCCCAGCCACCCAAGGGCTGCCTTCGCTGCCCACAGCCACCCTTAGAGACGCCGGCCTAGCCCTGACGCCACCCCACGGCCGCACTCACCGACGCGGCGCCTCTCGCACCCCACAGCAGCACCCTCCGCCGCCAGCGCCAGCCGGAAGTTCTACTCCCCCCGAGCGGAAACACCCGAACCCTCGCCCGCCGCCCGCTCCTTCAGGCAAGGAAAGGCAGAGGCCCCGACGCCTTCCCCGTAGACCCCGCCCGTCGCCACCAATCATTCCTGACAGCGGTAGCCAAGTCCCGCCCTTCAGCCCGTTGCCTCCCAATCGCCTTGCCGGGTTGTCTGATCAACCAGCGCCCCTGACCCAATCACCATCGAGATCTAAGGATAAGTCCTCTTATAGAGCTGTAGCGCGCGGTCCTAAGTGTGTTTACTTGGACGAGAACAAAGCAGTAGACAAGTTTTACCTTTAAGGCCAATTAAGTTTTATTCAAAATGTAAGCTTTCGTATGCTCTAAGCAGACTTCATCAGACAAAAATGGAATGGCAAGCAGTCCTAAATATAGAGAAAGTAGGCAGTGAGTTCCGAATAAAACGTACCTGGTCTTAAAAGGTACACTTGTCTAGTGCTTTGTTCTATTGCTTCAGACCAACACGGCTGCCCACTTGGATCCGTTTACATGGAAGAAACCTCTATTGCAGGAGTGGCCAAACTGCGGCTAGGAAGCCACATGTGGCTCTCAAAGCCCCCACTGCCCTGTTGCAGAATGCATTTAAATCCAAGCCAAGCCAGCTAGTGGCTTGGAGAATGCATTTAAAGTTGCTTTTTTTCTCCTCTCTCCCTATTTATTTCCTTCCTTCCTGTCTGTCTTGTGGCTCTTAAACATCTGACATTTATTTTATGTGGCTCTTATGTTAAGCAAGTTTGGCCACCCCTGCTCTATTAGAATCCAATGAGCATATTTCTAAGTACAGCCGCTAGGGTTGCCAACAGGTCTGGAGAAATATCTCCTATCACTGTACTAGCACTTTACTGTGTTGACCTGTGCCTGGGAAGATGAAGCTTTTCATGAGAATGAGCTAAATAACCTCATATTAAGCCTCTTGGGAAGGGTAGCCATGAAGGAACTAGAAAAGAATCTGAAGCGTAAGGATGTGTTGCTGGCGGCCAAGATCATGAATTAGGCAGATCATGAGAAGGAGGGCAGGAGGGGTTTTTCTAACAAGCTTAGGGAAATGTTGATTGCCGCTTTGGGTTCAGGCAGCAATTTTTTTCTCCAGGGCACTTTGGCAAGGGATCCTGGAGGTTTTTGCTGTCTTCTGGGCTTGGAGCAGGGGTCACTGGGAATGTGTGAAGGGGAGGTATTTGTGAAGTTCCTGCACTGTGCAGGGGGTTGGATTAGATAACCCTGGAGGTCTCTTCCAATTCTATGATTTCATACCACATTATTCCCTAGTTCTATCTATGGGTGTGAATACTGAACAATGAAGAAAGCTGACAGAAAGAAAGTTGATTCCTTTGAAATATGGTGTTGGAGAAGAGTTTTGTGGATACCGAGGAGGACCACCAAAAAGTCAAATGAGTGTGTTGTAGGTCAAATAGAGCCCAAACTCTGCCTTGAAGCTAAAATGCCTAAACTGAGGCTATTGTACTTTGGTGACATCATAAGAAGATTCACTGCAAAAGACAGTCATGCTAGGAAAAGTTGGAGGCTGGAGGAAAAGAGGAAGTTCCCACACCAGATGGGTTGACTCAAGTAAAGAAAGACCTGAGCAAGGCTGTTAACAGCAGGACATTTTGCATTACATTAATTCATGGAGTTCCCATAAGTCAGAAGCAACTTGACAGCATGTCACACGCACCTATTGCCTGAAAAACGAAGGGGGTCCACTATGACTACCCAAAATGCTGTGGGGGAGGGGAAATGATGGAACTTTGTAAATGAACAAAAGCCGAGACAGGAGGGCATTGCGCAAAACTGGATGAAACCAGCTGGCTGGATCTACCCACTGAATTGAAAAAATTGCAGTCAACTTTGCCAGAATGGCTAACACATTTTAAATGTCTATATTCTTCTTTAGAGGAAACTGAGCAATCTTCATCCTCTCTTATGAAGGGTTAACTGTGAAGGAGCTAGAAAGGATTCTTAAATGTAAGCAGAGGGTTTTTTGTAGCAGGAACTCCTTTGCATATTAGGCTACATCCCCCTGATGCAGCCAATCCTCTAAGAGCTTACAGGGCTCTTAGTACAGGGCCTACTGTAAGCTCCAGGGGAATTGGCTAGATCAGGAGGGTGTAACCTAATATGCAAAGGAATTCCTGCTACAAAAAAAAGCCCTGAATGTAACGATGTGTTGCCGGCAGCCAAGATCAAGATAATTCATACCACACTATTCCCCATTACCAGGGCTTTTTATGCAGAAAAGGCCCAGCAGGAACTCATTTGCATAATAAGCCACACACCCTGACATCAGCATTGTTTCACATAGGGCTTTCACAGCAGGAACTCATTTGCATATCAGGCCACACCTCCTGGTGCCAAGCCAGCCGGAACTGCGTTTCTATGGGTTCCTGCTCAAAAAAAGCCCTGCCTATTACTATCTAAGGGTGTGCTGTGCACCTGTTATACAAATTGTAGCTGTGCGCCAATTTAAAGGGTAACATATAAATCCCTACAGGCAACTATCAAGTCACAACAGAAGTGCCCAGTTAAACCTTATGCCAGAAAAACAAACTCCTTGTTTTCAGAACCAGTGTAGTGTAGTGGTTAAGAGTGTTGAACTAGTATCTGGGAAATCTGGGTCCCAGTCCCCACTTGTGCCATAGAAGCTCTGTAAGTGACCTTGGGCCAGTCACATACTCTCAGCTTAACTTGTTTTACAGGGTTGTTGTGAAGATAAAGAGCCCTGGGGCCCAGAGTGTTAAAGCTGCAGTACTGCAGTCCTAAGCTCTGCTCACAAACTGAGTTTGATCCCGGTGGAAGCTGGGTTCAGGTAGCCAGCTCAAGGTTGACTCAGCCTTCCATCCTTCCGAGGTCGGTAAAATGAGTACCCAGCTTGCTGGGGGGAAAGTGTAGACTGAGGAAGGCAATGGCAAGCCACCCCGTAAAAAGTCTGCTGTGAAAACGTTGCGAAAGCAATGTCACTCCAGAGTCGGAAACAACTGGTGCTTGCACAAGGGACCTTTCCTTTTCCTGTGAAGACAAAATGAAGGAGAGGGGAATGAATAAGCCACTTCCAGTCTTGTCAGGGATGCTCTAATCTAGGCTGATCCTGCATTGAGCAGGGGGTTGGACTAGATGGCCTGTATGGTCCCTTCCAACTCTATGATTCTAGTTCATCTTACAAGCCTCCATCAGAAGCCAGTAGAGTAGCATGTCCCATTTAATGACCAAAGGCATGCAGGAATAAGAATATTTTGCATCACAAAGGAAGGGTTGACTATCAAAAGCTTATAACCCTGAACAATTGTTAGTCTCTAAGGCACTTGTTGTGTATGTGGACTAAGGTTATGCTAAAGGAAGGGTGTTCCTGCCTGGCTCATTGGAGCCTAAGGACTGAGCTTGTGGACTCGGGAACAATGGGCAGTGGGATCCAAATCCCTGCTGCCCTGCTCCAATCACAAGCCCCCTGCTGAATTGAATGATCCAATGGTGTCCTAGCACGGGAATCTTGATGTGTATATAGTTGGCCCCGTTAGCCCAGTCTTCATTCTCAGAGTTCAGTCACTACCATTCTGTACCAAATAAGAGAGCTTTGATTACAGCAACCTATACGGGATATCATAAATAGATCCCTACTGGAGGGGCATTTTCCATCAGCGCTCAAGGAGGCGGTGGTCCGTCCCCTCTTGAACAAAACAACGTTAGATCCGGCCGAATCGGCACACTATCGGCCGGTCTCGAATTTGCCCTTTTTGGGCAAACTTATTGAGAGGGCAGTGGCGTTGCAGCTACAGAGTTTCCTGGAGGATGCTTCTGTCCTTGACCCCTACCAGTCTGGTTTCCGCCCGGGCCATGGGACGGAGACGGTGCTGGTCGCCCTGGTGGATGACCTTCAGCGGCATCTGGATCAAGGCGGCTCGGCGGTGCTGATGTTGTTGGACCTATCGGCAGCGTTCGATACGGTCGACCATCGGCTTCTGGCGTGCCGCCTTGCCGACGCTGGGATTCAGGGGCTGGCCTTGCAATGGCTTTCCTCTTTCCTTGACGGTCGGGGACAAAGGGTGGCGATTGGGGAGGAACTGTCCCAGAGACACACGCTTGATTGCGGGGTGCCTCAAGGGGCGGTACTTTCCCCGATGTTATTCAACATCTATATGCGCTCCCTTGCCCAGATTGCCCGAAGGTATGGGCTGGGTTGTCATCAATATGCTGATGACACCCAGCTCTATCTGCTTATGGATGGCCGGCCTGCCTGCGCCCCAGAAAATCTGGACCGGGCGTTACAGGCAGTGGCTAGGTGGCTTAGGCTGAGCGGGCTGAAGCTGAATCCGGCGAAGACAGAGGTCCTTTGCTTGGGTTGCTGCGGCCCAGGAAGGGAAATCCCCCTGCCAGTTTTTGACGGCGCGCCGCTGACAGCGTCGGGCAGGGTCAAGAGCCTGGGGGTGCTATTGGAGCCTTCTCTGACGATGGAGGCTCAGATAGTGGCCACTGCCAAGTCCGCTTTTTTTCACCTTAGGCGGGCGAGACAGTTGGCCCCCTTCCTGGAGCGCGACGACCTAGCAACAGTGATTCATGCTACGGTCACCTCAAGGTTGGACTACTGTAATGCCCTCTACATGGGGCTACCCTTGTGCCGGACCCGGAAACTGCAGTTAGTGCAGAACGCTGCTGCCCGGCTGCTATTAGGGCTCCCAAGATGGGAACACATTCGGCCGGGGCTCCGGGATCTGCACTGGCTGCCAGTAATATTCCGAGTCCAGTACAAGGTGTTGGTCATTACCTTTAAAGCCCTATATGGCCTAGGACCTGCCTACCTTAGGGACCGTCTCTCCCCACACGTTCCCCAGAGAGTACTACGCTCCGGTTCACAAAGCCTACTGGTAGTCCCCGGGCCAAAGGAGGCCCGTCTAAAATCCACCAGGGATCGGGCCTTCTCAATAGCGGTACCTTATTGGTGGAACCAGCTGCCGGAGGAGGTGCGGGCCCTGCGGGACCTAGGGCAGTTCCGCAGGGCCTGTAAGACAGCCCTCTTCCGGCAGGCCTATAACACCTAACTGATAATGAGAACATCTCTAGATGGAACAAAAATGCTCTTATAGACCGCTGGTTTTATTTTATCTTGTTTTATTAACTATGGTTTTAATTGTACTTGTAAACGTTTTAAATTGAATTATATGAATTATTATGTTGTAAGCCGCCCTGAGACACTTCGGTGAGAAGGGCGGGATATAAGTCCATTAAATAAATAAATAAATCTCATCTCCTCCATGCACTGAACCCACTATATTATAGCACTACTGGATACTGCAAACCATCACAGCTACCCTCTGAAACTATTTGTGTCTGGAATCTTGCCAGTGAAGATGCTCTAGACACCTCCTATGGCAAACTGTTCCACAGGATAGAGGAAATCACAGAGAATGCTGTAGATCGGGGTGGCCGACGGTAGCGCTCCAGATGTTTTTTGCCTACAACTCCCATCAGCCCCAGCCAGCATGGCCAAGCAGATGCTCTGCCACTGAGCCACCGTCCCTCCCTTGTTGTAGGCAAAAAACATCTGGAGAGTTACCGTTGGCCACCCCTGCTGTAAATCTTATGAAAAGGGATTGCCAATAATACATCACTGTAGGTTGTCCTCAATTTAAATGTGGGCATTGTTGAATTAAATGTAAAAAAAAAATTTGCCTTGGAAACACAGAAGCTTTAGGCAGTATCCCCAATCCTCCACATTTCCCTGTTAAGGAGGAAATGCTGTTAACAAATTACAAAGATGATCTGACTCCAAAGGTAACAAGAGAAAGAATTTTTTCCTTACAAAAATAGAAGCACATCTTACATGACATATTCAGGTAGGTACATTTAACTTATTGTGAACAGATGAATTTCAAAAAGATTAACTTGCTACAGCTCCAAGCCCAGGTAAGGAAGAGAAGAGAGATCTGATATAAAACAGAAGGCAAGCAACAGTCAAACAGGCTCTTCATCTAACTGATGAGAGGTTGGGACCAACTGCCAAGTAAAATTCTCTTAACCCTTTCCCTCCCAGATCCTCTTGCATGCAGAGTTACAATGTCCAACAGGTTTCTATGGAGGGGGAATGTCATCCTCCAGGTGGGGTGTGGAGTTCTGCCAGAATTACTGGTGATCTCCAGACTACTTTCCCAGAAGGAAATGGCTGCTTTGGAGGGTAGACTATGGCAGGGGTAGGGAACCTTCACCCAAGGGCCTTGAGGTCACTTGGTGTGGCCCTTGGGGATTATTGGGGCAAACCGAGCCATGTGGCAGCCTCCCTGGGGCCTGGCTGGCCAGCAAGGATCTCTCGGTACTTCTTAAGGAGGAGCTGACAATCCTATGAATGATTCAGGTTTGCACAGCTTGCAGGAAGCCAGGAAGATGGGAGCCTTCCTAACGTGAGGCAGACCATTCCATAAGTGTCAGCCAGAATAGAGAATGCACGGGCAGGTTTTCATTTTGTGCACTTGCAGGGTAGCACCTGCAGAAGGCTCTGCTTGAACACTCTCTGGAGAGAGCTAGTTTGGTGTAGTGGTTCAGTGTGTGGCCTCTTATCTGGGAGAACCGGGTTTGATTCCCCACTCTTCCACTTGCAGCTTTTGGAATGGCCTTGGGTTAGCCATAGCTATAGCAGGAGTTGGCCTTGAAAGGGCAGCTACTGTGAGAGCT
Source organism: Heteronotia binoei (assembly GCF_032191835.1). NCBI lineage: Eukaryota > Metazoa > Chordata > Lepidosauria > Squamata > Gekkonidae > Heteronotia > Heteronotia binoei. The sequence goes on from NC_083235.1 coordinate 27,296,738, forward strand.
CTCTCAGCCCCACCCACTTTATAGGGTGTCTGTTGTGGGGGGAGAAGATATGGGAGATTGTAAGCCACTCTGAGTCTCTGATTCAGAGAGAAGGGCAGGGTATAAATTTGCAGTCTTCTTCTTTGTTGGAATGACAAAAAAGATTACACTTTTAAATGCTGGCCTGGACCCTACTATGCTACTCAGCAGAATTTGAAGCCTGAGAAGTCTTCCTCCACCTGAATTTTTCTTTGTGGATTTGCTGAGATGTAGAGTCCATGGCTTCAGAGCCAAACATAGCTTGGTACAGAACGATGCTTGTGTTATGCATTGCATCTCACTGGGATCTTGTTGCCTGAGTTTGAGACAGACACTCCTTGCAAACCAGGATCCTGAAGCCTGGAAGAACTGACCAATCAAGATGCTAGACATGTAACAACTTGTAACAAAGAGATGCAAATGAAGGTTTCTGGAGTAAGCCAATAGGAGTAACGGCAGCCAACTAAAGGGGGCATGTTTAACTCAGCCACAGTGTATATACTGAGTGAGTTGTCTGGGTTGTTGTGACTGTTTCTTCCTGCAATAAAGTGTCCTTGGTTAATTCAGAGCTGGCTGAAGTCACTTTACAATAGCTTGGCTCTTTAAAAAAGAAAATAAAACCTTAACATATATATTGGAGAAATGGGAGGGATATAAGAATAACTGGTATGTGAAGAGAACAGCTGGCCAAGATGAAGGGCTTCTTTAGAGATGCTTTACAAAGAGGGAAATGCTTGAAAGGAACAGTTGCCAATAATCCAAGTGTAGACAATGTGCAGATTTATGCCAGTGCACAAAAACAATTGCACAGGGTGTGCCTGTGTTTATTTATTGCTTATTGTGAGGCCTTTAGTGTGCTACTTCCGAATAAAGGACTTGCAACAACCAGTGTTTGAGCTATGGAAACTTTACAGATTATTATTTCACATGTCAATTATGGTCATGTTAAATTGTATATTTTCAGTTTTGCAGACTGTTTCTCTTATACTGGCTTTTAGTTTATTCTGATGATGGGGGAAAGGAGGGGGGAAGTACATTACAGTAGCTCAAAGTTGCCTGCAAGTTATTTGTTTAAGTGTAATAAATAATCTGATGTTTTCACTTACATAAAAAGGCAGTTTAACTATGGCGAAGAACTCCAAAACAAATTAAGGCCAATTATATTTATATGAAACAGATGCCATTGGAATAGAAATTTTGGCTGGAGTGCTCAGATGGATTTAAAACTTTCTGATTAATTCAAAAAGTGCTCCTCCATCAGCCAGGAAACCAGTTCTAAACCTTTTCATTTGTAATGCAAGTATTAACAAACACTGCTGAAGTTTTAGCAGCATTCCCCATTCTATCACTCAAAAAAGAAGTCCTCTTCTAATATAGTGCCTCCAGCGAGTACCTGGAGATCTCCCACTATTACAAATGATCTCCAGATGATCAAGATCAGCTTCCCTGGAGAAAATGGCCACTTTGGAGGGTGGCATTTATGGCATTGTGCCCTAACCCTGCTGAGGACCCTCCGCTCCCAAACCTCACCCTCCCCAGGCTCCACCCCCAAATCGCCAGGTATTTCCCAACCCAGAGCTGGCAACTCTGATGATTTCCCTAAGAATTAACACTTAATACCCATTAAGTTGCTTACTGGTCTGGAGAAGAATGCCTTATAAGATGTTATTTTCCAGGTGATATAATATTATCGATCTCCATGCCATAAAAGGCTTCAGCTTCCCATTTCCACACATTAAGTCTCAAGTAAATGATTTGAATTCTCAGCTTTCTATTTTTTAATTTTTTGGAAAAGCAAGTCTCTAGTCCTTTCCATTGCAGATATATATGCCCTTCCCCTTATATCTCTGCAAAAATGTTGAGGCTTGGTTTTATTTTGTTTTTTCGGTAAATAAAAGCTGGCAATTCAGAGAACCTGGTACACAGATTTATTATGACCTATTGATAAGGACTTCTTTGTAGCAGGGACTCCTTTGCATATTAGGCCACACACCCCTGATGTAGCCAATCCCCCTGGAGCTTCAGGAGGCCCTGTACCAAAAGCCCTGTAAGCTCTTGGAGGATTGGCTACATCAGTAGGGTGTGGCCTAATATGCAAAGGAGTTCCTGCAAAAAAAAAAGCCCTGGATATAGAGCCAATTTTTTTTTTTTAATGAAAGCCACCTGGCACTGATTTTCTCCAGGGGATCTGATCTCTGTGGTCTGGAAATGAACTGTAATTCCAGAGGATTCCCAGGTCCCACCTGGAGACTGGCATCCCTACCAGGCTCCCCCGACCCCCAATCTCCACGTTTTCCCCAACCCAGAGCTGGTACCCTTACCTGAGAACTAAGATATTTTACAATAGCAACCAGATTTTCCTGCGGGGACAAGCCAGTCCAGTTTTAAGCGGCAGCCGAAGCGCTATAACAGCACTCTAACCGCTATGCCACATGATCAGTGGAGACTGGAACCCGGCTCCCGTGATGGAACCGGTCGCTGCTCACCCTTTTTCCCTAAATCCACACACACCTTCCTCTGCTAGCACGACTCCTTCACCCTGCTCCTCCAGCGCCGCATTCTCTCTTGCAAGAAAGCAACTTTAGGCAGCAGCATCTTTGACCATAGAGCTACCATTTCCTAGCGATCACACCAGGAAATAACAGCCGAGGAGGAGGACTAGGGGATTAAATGAAACCTGGGACCTTCCTGTTCCCAGCAGCCCCCTGAGCTGAGAGTTGAGCTTTCTTGCAAAGGCTGTCGCCGTGGCTGAGCTTTCTTTCTTTGCCTGGGGGGCGGGGAAGAAATTAAACCCGAACCTAAAGCGGATCTCTTCTTCCTTCCTTCTGCAAGTGAGTTTTTTTTTTTTTTTTTAAATCTAGAGATCTGCGGGGATGGGAGAGGAGGAAAAAAGCATTGCCTGCAGGAAGTCATTTGCAAAACCGGATTGCTGCGTGGGGAACGGAACATCCAGTGACAATTCGGAGTAAAGTCGTCCCCGTTCTCTCCCCCCCGCCCCGCCTTTTGGCGAATGACTTTCCATTGCATTGCCAAAACTGGATGCAATGCAAGGAACTGCGGTGGTTTGTGACGGCTCCCTAAATGCCCATCGTGGGGGTTTCCCCCTCTCCCCCGGTGATAGTTTTATTCTTGTTTCTCATCGCGATGCCAACTGGGCGATTTGCTTTCTATTTTGGGGTGGTTGCAGAAAGCTGCCGGATTTGGAAGGCGTCTGCAGCTGTTTCGCTGCGGGGGTGGGGAATGATGGCTCCTTCTCTCCCCCCCACCCTGCCTTGACTTGCTGCCCCAGATGACATTGCTGGCTTCGCAAGATGGCCACCCCCCGCCCCCGGAGCGACAGAGCAGCTGTCACTGAAAAAGTTGTGTGGCTCTGCTGCGGGGTGCCTCGAATTAGAAAGGTCCGGGGGCTGAGCCCAGCAAGAATCAGGGGGTTATTTATCCTCCGGGGGCTGAGGTTGTGCAGCACCAATGACAGGCTGCGGGGAAGCACAGACTGGGTTTAGTTTTAGACGTCTCAATCTTTGGTTGAGAGTCTTTACAAGGACAATGGCCCTAGCTTTTGTACAGCTGCATTGGAAGGATGCGGTGGTTCACTGATAGAGGAAGTTGCCCCCGCTTCAGAGTATTTCTAAACTGGTCTTGGTGTGGAGTCTTATTTATTTACTTTATTTCTATCCTGCCTTTCTCCCCTGGGGGGACCTAAAGCGGCTTACGTTGCTCTCCTCTCTTTCATTTTATCCGCACAACAACCCTGTGAGGTAGGTGAGGCTGAGAGTGTGTGACTACCCCAAGGTCACCCAGCAAGCTTCCATGGCAGAGGGGGGATTCAAACCTGGCATTCCCAGATCCAAGTCCAACACTTTACCCACTACTACACCTGCTGGCTCTCAACTGTGTCCATATCATGCAAAAAGCTCCTTGTGAAAAGAAAGGCATGTATTGTACTGCTCCACTGAGCAAGGCTGGGAGCCTTCTAGATTAAAGGGTTCCTCCTCTAGCAGATCAGCCATTAAAGGTGGAAGAAGTTTTCTAATACATGCCAATTTGTGTGAGTTGCTAGAAAGGGTGAGACATCTGAGTAAACTTCAGAATTTGGACTTTCTGTTTTAAAATTTGTGTTTGGTGGGGGTGGAAAAGGGGTTTGGGGCAGGCAGCAAAGAGTAATAGCAAACATACTTTTCAAAATCCTTAAACTAATAAAGTTGTTCTATTGCTATAGCATACATAGTATTATTTATCTGTTTACTTCAGTTATATTCTGCCTTTCTCATTGAGACTGAAGGTGGATTACCGGGGGTGGGGGGAATGGTGTGATCAAATAGCATGAGAGTTCTAGTAAGCAATGCAACAGGACTAATGACAAAAATTAGAAACAGTACAAAAAAAAGTATCAGAGGTGACATACATCAACTGTTGCAGAAAAATGAAATTACAAAAGTGCAGAGATGAATAATGCTTACAATAAATAGTTAATATGTAGCATCCACAGTGGCAGAGATTACAGCCTTTCTGAATTGTTCAGTTGTATTATAGTCCTATTCCTTTTATAAAAATGTTTTCCTGAACAATTCTGTTTTGCATCGTTTGCAGGGTGACAGAACTTTGGGTGGCTTTCTGACCTTCTCAGGCAGGGGCATTTTGCAAGGTGAGGGTCATAATGGAAAGTGCACATGTATGGACAGCTATCTTGTGTATTTCCTTTGAGAAAATTAAATAACCATGTTAAAATAATAAGAATGTATAATGATTACCTATATACATTAACTAGGAATAAGGCCCATTGTGGAGAAAAAATACAATGGGCTCTAGAAAGAGGCTGTGGGTGAGTGCCCCCCCACTTCACCCCCCTCCACCTCAAGGGGAGCTGATCTCTGCCATCTAGACAGCAGTTGTAATTCTGAGTGATCTCCAGCCCTCACCTGGAGATTGGCAACAGTGGTTCCCCAGGAGGAAATGGCATTGTAACTGTCTGAGGTCCCATCCCTTCTCAAGCCCCACCCTCTCCAGGCTCTACCCCTTACATCTCCAGGAATTTCCTGAAGTTGGCAACCCTATTCCCTTCCCTTTATCTGCCCCTCTGACTTCAGCTTTCCATTGCCTTCCCCCTCCCTGCAGCCTCTACACAGGAAAAGGACAGTCTTTCTCCATAGTGGGAAGGACCAAAACAGCTGACATTATTATCCTCTCCCCCCCCCCACAGTTCTTCCAAAACTGTGAGGCAGGTTTGGCTGGAAGTCTGTGACTGGTCTGAAATCACCCAGTCAGCTTCCACAGCAAGAACCTGTGTCTGGCAGACCCTGCTCTGAAGCCCTAACTCCTATGCCTTCCTCAAACTCCACCATAGAATCTCCAGGAATTTCCCACCAACCTGGAACTGGCAGCCGTAGTCAGGACTGGCTCCAATGAGTTGCGCCTTTGCAGGGTGCACAGATACAGAGAGATACAGAGGAGACACAAAGAGAGACTGAAGTCCTCCACTTAAGACCAGCAATATTATCAGAGACAGACTGTTGGTCTGAAAGGTATCATTAAAGGCCTCTGAGTCAACCTGAGCCGGCTACCTGAACCAGCTTCCGCTGGGATCGAATCAGGTCGTGAGCAGAGGGTTCTGACTGCAGTACTGCAGCTTTACCACTCTGCACCACGGGGCTCTCTAATTCTATAGCTATCATGGTTTAATTTCAGTTTTTAACAGATCCCCATTATATTTTGTGATCTTGATGGTGTATTAATTCTTCCTTATTGAGCTTTTGGACCATCCATACTTTGCCGAAGTTAACCAGTGGCAATCATATTTTGTAGGAATAGTCACATGGGTAGCTTGATTTTTGGCCTCATTTCATGGTTTGGGGGCAGTGAAAACACTGAATGCTTATAAGTAGAGCTGCTTCCTGACTAAAGAATTCCTAGTAGTCTAATTGTGTGTTGTAATGGATTGAATGTTATGCACTAACATCTGAATAATAAAACAGCAGTTTTAATGGAAGAGCACACATTGTTTACAGATGTGTAGAAGAGGCATTCCTTCCTGTGTGTGAGATAGTGCCTAGCATTGGTAATTACTTGGATTTTTTTAAGTGGGTTGGTTATTAGATGGGAACGCTTATTTTTTGGTGCTCAAAAGGGTTTTAACTGAATAATCAACTAGCAGTACAGTCCTCTGCAGTTATTCCAGGCTATTGAAATTGCTGTGCTGTGCAAGGACTGGTGATATTAATGTTGTAACTCTAACTTGAATTAAGATTCACAGGGTTAGGATTTAGGAACCCATTGAGCTTGCTGGATATAAATGATGAGAGGAAATTCAAGGGGCTCAGCTCTTCCCAGCACAGAGATTTCAGGAGTGAGAACAAATTCATTTGCAGGATTTCTGCATGTCCTGTAAGGGGCACAGGATCCATGCAGGCAAGAAAAAATGGCAACCCACTGTTGGGACTGGCACATGGTAGCTACTGAGCACAAAACATCCCATGCTAAAGACTGCTTCCAATCAGTGTTCCCTTTAAGCTGAGTTAGTGTGAGTTGGCTCAGTTTTTCAGCTTCCGGTTCACATGTTTTTGTCTTACAATATTGGCTGTGCTAAACCAGTGCTCTGATTTGGTGTAAGGCAGCTTCATGTGGAAACTGAAAGAAAGCTTCAGGGTGTGGTTTTGAGTCCTGGCACTAATTCTATGAGCTGTTCTGAATTAAATCCTCATGAACATATGTTAGCAATTCTGAGGCACGTTGGCAGTGTCAAGCGAGAGGAGGAAGAAGCAGCTCTCTTGGTATGCAGTTAGAACTGTTCGATTCAAATTCAGTAGCACCTTAGAGACCAATGAGATTTGTATAAGCTTTTGAAGGGAATGATGACTCTTGAAATCTTATACCCCGAAAAGCTTGTTGATTTCGAAGGTGCTACTGAACTCAGATCGAACAGTTCTTTTACAAAATGTTTTCTTCCTGGCCACCTTGAGGCAGTCTTCTCCAAACAGTTGGTTAAATGGATATTTCCAAGCATGATCTAGACATCAAGTACCACAGAGGAGACAACTTCTTATGCGTGCGAGGAACCCCAATAAAATGTCAGATAAGCTTCCAAAGCCAGTGGTATTGAGGTCAGAGCATGGGTGGCCAAACTTGCTTAATGTAAGAGCCACATAGAATAAACATGAGATGTTTGACAGCGGAAGGAAGGAAGGAAGGAAGGAAGGAAGGAAGGAAGGAAGGAAGGAAGGAAGGAAGGAAGGAAGGTAAATTAGGAAGAGAGAGGTGGAAAGAAAGCAACTTTAAATCATCCTCCAAGCTGCCAGCCAGCTTGACTTGGAGAAGTGATTTAAAGAGTCAAGTTCCTTCTCCAAGCTGGCTGACAAGGTGGTGGGGTTTTCAAGAACCATACAACATGTGTGAAAGAGCCACTTGTGGCTCCCAAGCCATGGTTTGGCCACCCCAGGGTTAGAGCATCAGACCAGGATCTGGAGAACCAGGGTCAAATCACTGCTCTCCAATGGAAGCTTACTGGGTGGCTTGGGCCAGACACAGCCAGTATTCCCTCTGTGCTGAGTTAGCGTGAGTTAGCTCACACATTTTTCACCTTCATTTCACACATTTTTGTCTTAGCTCAGGAAAAATGGTCCCAAAGCACAATAATTTATGCAATAGCTCACAATTGTAATGCCAGTAGCTCACAACTTTAATACCAGAAGCTCACAAAGTAGAATTTTTGCTCACAAGACTTTGCAGCTTAGGGGGAACATTGGTCACAATCTAATTTACCTCACAAAGTGGTTGTTGTTGTGAGGCTAAACTGCAGGAGGGGAAACACTGTTGTAAGGCACTTTGAATAACCATTATGGAGAACAGCAAGGTATAAATTAAAACAGTTTCTCAGCTTGGTCATAGGAAGGTTGTGAAGGGTTCTGAACTGGATGATATTATACTATAGGTAAACTGAAATTCTCCTTGACTTTGATTTATTTAGTTAGGTCAAAGATTTGTCACTTGCCTGTTATCACAAGAGCTCTAGAGAGTCAGTTTCGTATAGTGGTTAAGAGCACTAATCTGGGAGAACTGGGTTTGATTCCCAACTTCTCCACATGCAGTTGCTGGTGTGATCTTGGGTCAGTCACAAGTTCTCTCAAGAGCAGTTCTCAAAATAGCTCTCTTGGCCCCACCTACCTCACAAGGTGTCTGTTGTGGGGAGAGGAAGGGAAGGAGACTCCGAGTGATGAACAGGGTATAAATTCAATCTCTTCTTCTACTGAGTCCCTGTTACAGGTGATGAAAGATGTCCGGTTAGTAACCAGTGCTACAGGGGAGAGAGGCTGCACATGTCGAAAATCTTTCTTTTCATAGTTGTTGAAAGTGAAATAGCTGAGTAATTCAGGCAAAATTTATAGCCCAAAGCTTGATGTTCCTTAATGAAGCTTGGATGTTAGCTGAGCATTCTACAGGCAGGCAGGTTTGCAATTACGGTTTTACAGCAAGACAGTGTTAATTATCAGAAGGGAATGCCTGTTCAAACCTTATTACTTTTTGTTTGGGCCCAGAAATAACAGGTCTGTTTCCCAAAAGAGAAGACAAACTATTTCATTTTCAAAAGAGGACCACTGGAGAGAGCTAATGAGGCTGTCTGGTTAGAAAGACAATTTGGTTTTGTTTTGAATAATACAGACATACAGAGATTTTCAGCAATAACTTTACACAGGAACAGGGCCTCAGAGGTGTTCTGACGTGCTGCTGCTTTAGAACTGTGTTAACGAAACCCATTGCCTTTAGCTTTCTTTGGATGTGTGTGGACACTTGAGCCTATGTTGTCTTTGAAATATAAAACATGGTAGCTGTCCTTCACCACGTGGTATCTAGAGATGCCAGCCTCCAGTTGGGACTTGGAGATCCCCTGAAATTTCAGCTCATTTCCAGACTACAGAGGTCAGTTCCCCTACAGAAAATGGATGCTTTAGAGGTGGACCTGTGGCATAGTTTCCCACTGAGGTCCGTGTCCTCCTCATGCTCCATCCCCAAATCTCCTGGAGTTTCCCAACTTGCATCTGAAGCAGAGAAATAACGAGGTCCGCATACACTTACTGGTTTGAAGCGAGGTTTACTTTATGGTACCATAAGCAGAACCCAGTCGGGCATGGGCCCCCAAAATGGCCGAGTTAAAATCATTCTACATACAGACAGTTTTATTCACACAGGCTTATCTGATTTCAAAGGGTCCTGCTTCCACTAAATTCCCCCTGGTAAAATTCCATGACTAAGTTTCCTTACTTATATAAAGCAAGTCTCCTGTAGGAGGCTGTTCCCTTATCTAATCTTACAGCTGGAGCTCACACCCGCTGGGCGGTAGAGTCAATTTCTAATGGCAGTTTTACAACAGACCCCTTACTTGAAGACAAAGCATATTTTTACTCAATATGACAAATATTGTTATTATTGGGGGTAAATTAATTATTCAGGGGCTGCTCCACATCAAGTAACCCTACCACCCTCCCCTGTCAGTGACCAGGGGAGACCTAGCAGTCCTAATGCTGTCAAAGTTGTAGCCACATTCCCTTAAGAGATCAGGGTTTAGAATGCTGCTAGGTTCCCATCCAGCCCTGGATTAGAACAGTTGTACTGTACAGGCTATGAGCGGGATATGGACTTATTTTGTAAGCTGGTTACTAGTAGTAAAGGGTGCCTCTGAACAAGAGCAGATTGGATATTAAATCACCACCAAGTAACTTTCACCCATTTGGGATTACAGGGCAGGTTTTTTCATATCAAAGGGTGAGTTCACACTACAGTAAATAATGTGTTTTGCAGCTGGATTTTTACTGTATAAGATTAGCAAAAATCCAATTGCAAAATATTATTTAGTGTAGTGTGAATGCATCCAAAGAATGTGGTTTCTAAGCCTTGAGCTCCGGTCCTCTGTACAGTGATTACCTTCTGTTAGAGGGAGACCGTGAGAGAGCAGGGTAAGGCCTCTTAGGGCTGGTTTCAGAGATAGCAGATCATGGAAGCTAGAGGGAGAGGCTTTGAGGCCTTGGAAGACAGTGGTCCTCTGACTTCATTTGTATAAATCAGGGGTGGCCAACGGTAGCTCTCCATGTGGTTTTTTGCCTACAACTCCCATCAGCCCCAGCCATTGGCCATGCTGGCTGGGGCTGATGGGAGATGTAGGCAAAAAAACATCTGGAGAGCTACCATTGGCCACCCTTGGTATAAATGCTTCATGATGTCTTGAATTTCAGCTCCAGCCAGCAGTAGGATTCCAGCTTGCAAAATTTTCCCACAATGGAGTGTGAAGACCCAGATATTGTGGAGATCCACGACTCGGATGATGGCGGGATCGTGAGGCAAGTCTACGTAGGTGAGAGCCTTGGTCCCGGTTGGATGGATCTTTTGATAAGTCTTCTCATGCCCTTGAGTTATGTGGTCCTCTCCTTAAAAGACAATAAATCTGTTTTGAACAGTGCATCCAGAAGGCACTTACCCCCACCCTTGGGTGAAATCCTACAAGCTACCTCACACACATGCCACATTCATTCCTATTTGCATGTAACCTGTCTCACAGAAATTGTTGCTTGTTGAGTTGCTGTTGTTAATAAGTGGTAGGGGAGGGTGTTTTCTGACAGAGCCCAGAGGAGCAGAGCTCTGGCTGGCCTGACCCACTATGTGACAGCCACATGCTCTCAGGCCAAGCAATGTGGCCTAATATGAAAGCACTGTTAATAAGGGTGCCGAGAAATCTTTTGCCCCCACAAAAGGAGAGAAATATTCATTTTACCTCAAGTCTACATGCACAGTTCTCCTGAGCAAGCCTCAGATTCAGCAGGAGCTCACAGGCGTGCAGCTCCTGAACCTTTCTGAGGGTTCTCCCTCTTCCTCCCCACCTACCTTGTCCATTGAATAGTAGGTGCAGCTGCATAACAATTCCTGGATTAGGAAAGCGGGCAGCCAGCCAGCCACCAGGAGCCACACCCCAGCAGCCCTCAATAACCCCTGGAGAAGCCCACACCACCCTTTCTCCACTTATGTGGTTTTGGGTGGCAGGTGGTTTGCTGACCTTTTGACCTTGGGGTGGGGGAATGGCCTAGCAGAGCCCTGGGTGAGCGAGGCCTGCTTAGGCTGGCTGGATCTCTAGCCAGCCCAAGAAGCCTTGCTCGCTCAGGGCTCCTTTCTTGCCTCGGGTTGCTTTTGGCTGAGTGGTGGCATATGCTATTGAGTTATGCTAATGAGCTCTACCACCTATTTTTCTTCAAAATGACCCCTGCACCTGAGTATGTGCAGGGGTGAATAGTTTACATTTCTTACTGATACTATCTCTCTTGGGAAGCCTGAAACACTTCAGCCCCTTTCTTACTAGTAGGCTTATCAGGAACGGTCCTGATAGATTCAGGTAGGTTAGTTGTGTTGGTCTGAAGCAGAACAAAGTTTGAGCCGGTGGCCCATTTAAGACTAACAAAGTTTGATTCAAGGTATAAGCTTTCGTGTGCATGAAAGCTTATACCTTGAATAAATCTTCGTTGGTCTTAAAGGTGCCACTGTATTCAAACTTTGTTCTTCCACTCCTGAGTATGTAATGCAATTTGGAGTCTGTCATTTTTCACTTATAAGCAGAGCTGTGCCTAAGACCTCAGTTCCACTGGAGCACAGGAAAAAAAAAGCACAGGGTTGGATCTAGACTAACTCACCCGTTCATGCAAGGGGCGCTTCTGTTTGTGCTTATCGCATGCTTCCCACTGTTCTCCCCCCCCCAAAAAAAGGGCCTTCAAGAACAGTATGAGAGGCAAATTGGGCATCTTCAGCAGGAAAGGAGGATGTGGAAATTACCTCACCGCTTTCCATTAGGAGAAAATTTAGTCTAGATCCAACCCATACTCAGATGAGTTTGTTGGGGTGCAAATTTCAGCTTCTTGTGGATCTCACTGGTTTTTAAAAATATGGTTTCTAGTTACTAGGGCTGCCGGTAGATACGTTTGAGAATCTTGCTGAAAGCTCAGAAGGAAGAGGAGTAGCTGAATAAAGCTCTTAAAAGACAAGGGCCACTGCAGATCTTTATGCCCTTCCCCAGAATATATAAGCATAATAAACCACCACCACCATGATGTTTATGTCATACTGTTAGTAATCAGGCAAATGTTGTTGGGTAGTTCTGCCACCTATGTCTGTAAGATTGTTTATTGTGCTGCTCCTGATTTTGTAATGCTTGCTTTTATGATATTATTTTAACTCTGTTTGGTTTTACTGTTTGATTTTACCGCTTGCGGGATAGGGCGGGATGTAAATCCAAAAATTTTAAATTAAATATTCAAATAACCCGTTACAATTAGGGCTTTTGCCCAAATAACAAAATCTGGCAACTCATTAAATCAGACATCAATTTGAGCATGTGAACAATAATTCAAAGGAGAAAAAAACCCACTTGTTTTTAAATGATGCAGTTATCAACGCAGAAGATGCGTCCCCCTTTCTTTTACCTGAGGGAGTGCTTCTTCTTAGATAATGTTTATCATTTTATGAAGAATATTTGCAAACACTTGTCAAAATTTTTTTTGAAAAATTGCTGCCACATTAGTTGATAAAAAATATGTATCTGAACCACTAAATATGGCAACCCCTCATTACATTATCCCCCTCCCCATTTGTATAAGGGTTGAACAATATTTGGATTTCATAAAGAGAATGTTTTTAATGTTTGTGGCTGAATTCATTTTCTCTTTGCTAAAGAGAGATGAGACATTACTAGATCTGTTTATATTGTCACTTATTCCCACAACCAAACCCAAGACACTCTGGAATGGAGGTTTCAGCATTGAAATATATATTGAACAAGCATATCCCCTACTTTCCAGAGCTATCACTCTGCTAGTTCTAACAGGAAAATGGGAAGCAGAATGACTGAAGTTAAACCAAGCTCACTTTGACCCATTGTGGAATGTTGTAGAAACTATTTATTGGATCCTCTGTATGCTTTAAACTTGTAGGCCCAGAAAAAGGGTTGAGTAATTTTTATCCATTCTCTTCTCTTACTGCAGCCCCTCTCCCCAACAAACATGATGTTCCTTGGGAGTCCACTGACCCATGTCTGATCATGCTGTTGTCACAACCAACCTATGGCAACCTCGACAAGGGGCTTTTGAGGCACGAGAAGCAGAGATCATTCGCCATTGCCTTCCTCTGCAGAATCTGCCTTGATTGATTTTCATCCATGCCCTAAGTTTCCAAGATCTGATGAGACTGGGCTGTATCATGCCACTTTCCTTCCCCCTACTTAACCCACAGGAGCACAACATTTCACAGAGAACTGCAGAAAGAGTAAGGAGGCACGGAAGCTATCAGTTATGAAGTGCAGCCCTACTCAGTTTGCAGAAGGCTCCAAGCTTGTGTATATTAGCAGCATGTGGATTGTACATTCAGCTGTTGGTACCAAAGTTGAATCCTGGGTACAACTTTGGTTTTTTTAGCACTGTGCTTAAAATTTACTGGGCTCCTTTGTGGAAGCTGTGTGGCAGAACTGAGCACTGACTTACAAAAGCCACCCATTTTGTTAGTCTTTCAGGTGCTACTGACTCTTGCTCTTTTCTGCTGTGACAGACTTTTGCTTGGAGAACCGGGGTTTGATGCCCCACTTCTCCTTCCCATGAAGCCTGCTGAATTACCTTGGGCCACTCACAGTTCTCTTAAGAAGACGACTGCAGATTTATACCCCACCCTTCTCTCTGAATCAGAGACTTAGAGTGGTTTACAATCTCTTATATCTTCTCCCCCAACAGACACCCTGTGAGGTGGGTGGGGCTGAGAGGGCCTCTCACAGCAGCTTTCAAGGACAACCTCTGTGATAGCTATGGCTAACCCAAGGCCACTCCAGCAGCTGCAACTGGAGGAGGTATCAAACCTGGTTCTCCTAGAAAAAAGTCCACACACTTAACCACTACACCAAACTGGCTCTCCTCAGCCCCACCCAACTCATAAGGCACCTGTGATGGGGAGGAGAAAAGAAGGTGATTGTAAGCCACTACAACCCCAGAGCCAATTTGGTGTAGTAGTTAAGAGCCATGGCCTCTTATTTGAAGAGATTGTACTTACACCCTGCCCTTCACTACCCGAAGAAGTCTCAGAGCAGTTTACAACCTCCTTTCCTTTCCCCTCCCCATCCTGAGGTAGTGAGGCTGAGAGAGCTCCCACAGACACTGTCCTTGAGAGGAAAAACTCTGTGAGAACTTGTGACCTTGACTTCCGGGCAAAGTCACATCAGCAGATGCATGTGGAAGAGTGGGGAATCAAACCTGGTTCTCCCAGATAAGAGTCCGCACACTTAGCCACTACACCAAATTGGCTCTCCAAACTGGTTCGGAGAACCAGATTTGATTCCCCACTCCTCCTCCACCTGAAGCCTTCCAGGTGACCTTGGGCGAGTCACAGTTCTCTCAGAACACTTTCAGCACCACCTACCTCACAAGGTGCCTGTTGTGAGGAGAGGAAGGGAAGGTGATTGTAAGCTGGTAGAGAAAAGCGGGGTATAAAACCAAGTCATCTTCATCTTCTGACCTGTAAGTCTTTTGAGTATTATCTGTAGCTGAACCATACAGGTCTTTTCCTCTCTTACAGCTGACAGAGATCTGGCAAGTGAGGGTGAAGATTTCCTGGAGCATAAACTCAGGCAGCCTGGCTGGAAGGCAGGTTCACAACAGGATGGGTCTGAAATGGAGCAGCAGCAGAGCCCACTACTGCCTAGTAGTTATGATGGTGAAGTGGCAGTCGCGACCACGATGGTCCAGCGTTCTGGCAAACAGCGCCCATTCATCTGCAACGAGTGCGGCAAGAGCTTCAGCCACTGGTCGAAGCTTCTGAGGCACCAGCGCACGCACACCGGAGAGCGCCCCAGCACCTGCTCCGACTGCGGCAAGAGCTTTTCACAGAACTCGCACCTGGTGCAGCACCGGCGCACCCACACAGGCGAGAAGCCCTACGTCTGCCGCGACTGCGGCAAGAGCTTCAGCTGGAGCTCCAACCTGATCCAGCACCAGCGCATCCACACGGGGGAGCGTCCGTACACCTGCGGGGACTGCGGTCGCAGCTTCACCCAGAGCAAGAACCTTGCTAAGCATCGGCGGACACACACGGGTGCACGGCCATTCCGCTGCCCTGAGTGCGGCCGTGGCTTCGCGCACACTGCCGGTCTGGTGAAACACCAGCGCCTGCGCCACGACAGTGACTCCCCCATCGGTCACCCTTGCCCAGAGTGCGGGCAGCGCTTCCGGGCCCCTTCTGAGGTAGAGCGTCACCGTGTCGCCCACCACGGCGTCGCCCCCTCAGAGCCCTTCATCTGTGTGGAGTGTGGAGAGTGTTTCTCTAAGAGCACCACGCTCATCCGCCACAAGAGAGTGCACAAGCCGATCTTTGTACACTGATCTCAGACTTCTGTGGGATGGGAAATTCTGACCAGGCACCCAGGCATGTAGCCTGGAGTCTTCAGACGGGAGTATGAGGAGACTCTTTTGACTCTAGTCCAGGTCTTTCTTGATCAAATCAAAGGCCCCAGGTGGGAGCGATGAGCAGACCTCATTGTCGTGAGGAGGAGGCTGGGCTAAGAGCATAGATGTTGCTCATGCAGTGGGAGAGACAGCTCGGAGCCCAGATGACTTGCCAGTGGGGCGAGATCAGTGTGGAGTATAATTCTCACTGACCTTCTGAGAGCCAGCAAGGCTTAGCCCTGTTGCTGTATATAATGTGGGGGATATTCTTTAGCTAGAAGCCATAGTAGGAATCTACAAGGGGTGGACGGGGAAGAGAGCCACTCTCTAAACAAAGTAATTGGACTTGAACTGGGCTCTGGAGGAAAACTGCTTCTTGGCCAGATTAGGGTGCTCTGAAAAAGTGGATTATTTGCTTCCAGGGCTGGGCACTTGGAGGGGGTGAGGAAGCAGCAGAGAGGGAAAGAGTCTTGTGAATAAACGTTTCCTGCCTCTCTCTATCTTGATGGGCTAGTCGTTCTCTCTCCCAGAAGCCATTTCCAGCTTCATAACTGTGTGTTCAAGGCCGGAGGGGGGGCGCGGTGGCCAAAGGCAGGGGAAAACTGATCAAATAATGAAGAGGTATTGAGTCAACATGGGGGGAAAGACTATTAAGAACTAGTAGAGTTAATACAGTACAAGAACTCGCGGACAGTCAATGAAATCAGTGAGCAGCAGGCTTAGAACTGCTAAAAGGAAGTACTTCTTCACCCCAAGAGTAATTAACATGGAGAATTCACTACCACAAGAAGTGGTGGCTGCAAGACAGACAGCTTCAAGAGGGGATTTGGATAAACATATGATGTAGAGGTGCATCTGTGGCTATTAGCCACAAGTTATAGAGGGAACACTCTAGGGCAGTGACTTCTGCATTCTTGGAGTTTGGGGTATGTGGAGGCTTCTGGAGTTCTGGCCCTGCTGGGGGGGGACCTCCTGATGGCTCCCAGGTTTTGGTCACCATGTGACATAGAGTGTTGGACCGGATGGGCCAGTGCCCTGATCTAACATGGCTTCTGTTCTTAAGAGGGTAGGAAGAAAGATGAGAGATGAACAGGCCCCAAAACCTCAAGCCCACAGGCTCTTATAAGCAGCATAGAGGATGGAAAACCTGCACGTATTAGCTTCTACGCTGTTTGGTTTTAAAGCTGCATCTAGTCCTCATGGCTGGGGAGACTGTCACAGGAAACACACAGAGTGCAAGACATGTATGTTGTCACAGCAACACCACCATCATTCTTTTCAGAGTAAAGACCTGATCGGAATTATGACAGTGGGGAGGCAACAAAGCAAAGGGTGAGAAAAGCATCATAAGGAATGAATTTAGGGCAAAAAAGTCATCTCCTTTCCAAATGAACTCATTTTGGACAGGCCTTGCAAGATGCATTAGTTTGGAAGGGATAAGAGCAACATGGATGTGTTCAGAGAGGGTGGTCCAAGCGAGGGACAGTGATGGTAAAACTGGAGGAGTCAAGCTAACAGACAGGGCTATAAAAGGAATGAGTAGGATAAGATCAGAAGAGAGCATTAGTGAGAAGGCCTAGGATTTGAGCAACAGGTGAGGTGGAACACTGGCATCAGCTGCCTGGAGGGAAGAAGGGCTCTATGACAATGGGAGATAATTTTTACTGCAGCTGAGGGGAAAGGCTGAATGCTTGCAGAGCTGTACGACTGGCTGGATTATTGTTAGGTTTGTGTCCACTGAAAGTGAGGGGAGTCAGGCCAGAGAAGGAAAAGGTGGAAGTCTGATGTGCCAATGTGTTGCTAAGGGACTCCTAGAAAGGGGTGAAAAGAGAAGCACATCTGGGGCAAGTCTGAAGTTCAGCCAAGGGCCCAAACAAGCTCACAGGCCTGGCTTGAAGAACTGCCATCTTGTTTTGGATCCTGTTATCTGATAATCTGGGGCAATGCTAACAATGATGGGTGTAGTAACAAGTATTTATTCATCCATCCACCTGTTCACCAGGAAAGCAGAATGGAGGTGTTCAGAAGTGGAGTGTGTGGATCAGAGGACCGAATCCTCCTCTCATTCCTTCACTGCTCTATGTATATTTCTTCCAGTACAATTCCAAGTCTAGAAGTGAGCCCACACAGTAAGATAATGCAAGAAGATGAGAGAGCAGGATATACTGAGGAAACCTCTGAAACCCAGTGCAAGAAAGCAACATCAGGAAGGCCTCTACCTCTATATCCTGTTGTTGGCCCTCCAGAGATGGCCATTATAAGAAAGAGGATGCTGGGCTAGATGGACCACTAGTCTAATCCAGCAAGGGGTCTTCTTATGTGGAAACAAACAGAAACTGACTTTCAAATATCATGCAGGGAGATAAATGGAAGAGCTGAAGTCTGTAAGCCACAGAATTTGGCTGCAGAAACTGATCTAGGCTCTGCTTTGGTATAGGTTAGGCTCTCTTGCAAACAGAGTACACTGAGGATGAAAGCTTAAGCACATTTCCTACAGCATGAGCCTCATTCTGTAAAGAACCTTAGGATCGTGATGCTAATTTGTCATTAAGACAGAGAGGATCTAGAGAGCAGTCCTCCATTCCATAGTGCTCTCTCCACTACATCTCGTGCAGCATGAGGTGGCTGCCCCCATAGCCCAATTCCTGATACTTTCCACTTTTCTAGAAAATCACCCAACGTACCAGTCAAGCCATGAATGTTATTTGGTCTGTAATACCCACTTGTTTATTTTGTACAATTCAATTTTCAAGTTTTCCCCAAGGGACTAAAAATAAAAAAACCACCCCACATTACAGCTGGAAACACAACACGCATCCAAAGAGCTACTTGAAAGCCAGCTGCATTGAACAGATGGGGTCTTGGTGAAGTTAACCCCGGAAAAGCTTTGAATACTAGAATTCCACTTGTGTTCAAGCAGCAAGCACCTCCCCACCCCCGTTCCCTCCTCTGCAGGGGTAGTTGGGAGTGCCGCTCCCTGAGGGGTTATGTCACAAAATGATGAACCCTAAAGTGCACGGGGGCACATGTGTGGCTTGGTGCTTGCTAGGCCTTTGTTGCTGTTGTCTGGGCAGCCCCCACTGCTGTGAGCTGCTGAATCTTCTGACTCATCATCTCCACCACAGCTGCAAAAGACAAAACAAGAGTCAATCAAGAGCTCTTTCCAGCTGCTGCTACAAGGCCCAGATGACAACATTGCCAGTTCTGAGTATTTCCCTGCTGTCGGGGCCCCACCTTGCTTCATTGCGTGTTTCTCCTGCAGCGCTGGTTGGATCTTCTCCATCTGTTTCGTCAGGAAATCGATCTTCCTCTTGAAGAAGTCTTTGGCATCTTCCACAGACTGCAAAGATCAAAGAAACCATGAAAACCAGAGGCAGCACTAAAACGGGGTTCCTAATTGAGGAATGCTGATCTAGAACCCACCATCCAGTAAAGCAGCATATTCATAATCTCAGCCATCCTTATGCTCCCCAAAACCTCTGACAACAAACTAGAAACGGTAGAGCATTAGGACAAAGGAGAACTGTCTCCAAGCTGAACCTCTTGGTACCTAGACAGTATGCATAGTTAAGAGGAGGCAGGGGGTAGTAGTATAAGTCTTTCATCCTCCTCCCTTCAAGAATACAGTTGCAGTTCAGCAGTGAGACCGCATCTCAAGTTCATGCAAAAACCGACTGAAGATCAGACTGTGACAGGCCATGACATTACACAAAGTTACATCATGCACTGCTGTCAGTTTCATGCAAAGCGGAAGCAAGAGTGTCTTACCTTTTCTACATAGTAACCAGTCCCCACATCTATTAGTACCTGACCAACGTCAGAGAGCTTTCCAGGGACATACATCTGTAAGGTGAGGGTTAAGGAAATGCACAAGAACCAGAGAGGCCAGATGGGAAGAGAAGAATTAAATGTCTGGATCAAGGACAAAGCACCTCACTGACTGCAGCTGATATATGGGAGGCCAGGCTCTCCGTTGGATGTGTATAATTAAACTCTGATGAAGCAAGAACACACATTTTAAAAAATAAGTATCACCCAAGGAATTCTGTAAAGTATTGTAGCAGATTTAAGTATTGTCAAGTTGTCCAATAATGCCTTACAAATACACTCAGAGAAGACTTCATGCAATCCGTGTCTCCTCCACTATGCACAGCACATTTAATGAAAGAAAAATGAAAAACACATTTCTTGCCCTGACAGTAAGAACACGTGAGGTGGTTTGCCACTGCCTTCCCCACTCATCTACACTTCCCCCCCAGCAAGCTGGGTACTCATTTTACCGACCTTGGAAGGATGGAAGGCTGAGTCAACCCTGAGCCGGTTACCTGAATCCAGCTTCCACCAGGATTGAACTCAGGTCGTGAGCAGAGCTTGGACTGCAATACTGCAGCTTACCACTCTGCACCACCGGGCTCTTGAGGTGTATCACAGGGATGAGCATTTCTGCGGTTCGGTTCATGGTTTGTGGCTGAAGCACAAACCCATACGAATGGGGAGGACAGTTTGCAAAATGACCTGGTTCATATCAGTTCATGAGCCATTTAAAGTTTAAACCCCTGATTTCTGCTCACCACTGCTTTTTGCAAAAGCCTTTTAAACCAAACAGCTGAGTGATGGGGAGGTTTGGTTTAAATGGCTGGGAGCTTTCTGCTCCCCAAGAAAAGTCTCTGCTTTCTTCACAAACCACCACACTGTATCAAAATTCATGGAAGTTCATGGCGGTTCTTCACTTTGCGAACATTGCTCCATGGACTGGCCAAAATGCATGATGGACTTCAGTTCACAAGCTGGTTTGTGCCCATCCCTATATGTGTGTGCCCTATGCAGACACTGACTCATCTGGGCTCCTGTCTACCAGATCACAACTCCTTGCAAAAGTTCTTCAATTTCTAGACCTCCCTTAAAAAAAAAAGCAGGGGGGTGGAATCACTCAAGTTACGTTTTAGCAGATCTGTGACATCCACCCTGAGTAAATCGTGTGGCAGGAGAAGGCAGAATTCTATGAGCAAGAGGAACAGGCAGTTCTTTGGAAACATCCCTTACGCACTGCTGTATCGCCAAAAATACTGCTCAGCAACTTTCTATTGTTTCCTCAATGCAAGTAGAGCTAAAGGGGTGCACCACAGCTGCCTAACCTTACCCTGTCTTAAAACCATAATTTTTAAAACCCTTTTTGGAACATCTGCCCCCCCCCCAACACAGACTTGAAGCAACGCAAACAGGACAAGGGTGAGCCTTGCAATGGTGTCTAACAAAGTCATCTCTCCAGGCTACATATCAACGGCAATATCAAATTGATGGAGAGGCCAGTGGCAGTGGAAAAAGTTCCACATGGATAAGTTTGCAGCTCTCTCTCTCATTGCACTGCCCCCTTGTGGCAAGGATACTGAACTGGAGAGTGGGACAAGCAGCTCTTTACCTGATGAGACAAAAAGAGAGGGCCTTATTATTGTTCATCAGTATCCCTTCCATTGTACATCATTATTCCTTACACACAAACCTTGGGTTGCCAGCAGTCTGTAGGGTAAATGTCTTGCCCCTTTAACAGAGTCTCAATGGGAAGTTATTTACTCCTTTTCCATTAAAATCTTCAACTACTCATTTCCACACATACACAGGGCAAATTCTAGCATGCTGGTTTCCCTTCTCCTGGTTACTGGAAACTCTGCACACAAACACACACCTTGCACAAAAAGTATTTTAAATGGCAATTGTTAAACTCACAGGGACTGGCACAGAGCTCCTTCTAGGTTTGTTTCATGGCACCACACATGGTGAATAAAACACTTTCAATCCACTTTGTAACAGGATTTTACTGTGTGAAACGGCAATATCCACATGCAAACAACTGCTAAAGTGCATTATTCAGCCTATGGTGAAAGCACTTCTAAAAACAGCAATCCTCAACCTTGTTAAGCCTGCAGGCACTTTTGGAAGTTGGAGAAAGGGTAGCTGGCACAATAGCAAAACACCTGCTGCCCAAGGCAGAAGGAAAAGCTAATCCTAATCCCTACATAGGTTTCTTAAATAAAGTTCCAATTTAAAGAAGAAAGGGGTCAAGGAAACTTTTAGGCAACAATATTATTGCTTCAGCTTACAGGGTTATTTATCCAGCTGAAATACACTGTGGTTGGTTGCTCTGTTTACCATCTGTGGTTGCTTGCTTTGGTTGCCATCTGCAAATCTTCATAGCATCAGGGACTCTGATAAGAAAATCCAGCGGAAGGCAATACTAAGGTGTTCACAAGCCAGTGTACAATAGATTTCACTTGGAGGGGGGTGTGCTTGTGTGGAGAGGCAAGTATTTCAGATGTGGAAGCTGCAAGGACAGAGGGTGATTACCAAGGATGTCAGGCTATGCTGGGGGTGGGGCAAAGGGGAGTGGACAGGATATTGCATGATGCATCCACATATCTGGCCAAAAACTTGGATGTGACATCAGCTGACACTCTAAAAATGAAAGTTTTCAGAGTGTTAGCTGATGCGCTGACATCACACCTGTGTGTTTGGCTGGACATGACATCAATGCACTGTGCAACGTCATTTCCATTCCCCCAATGTTCTCCCACTGGCTTGCAGGCGAGAGCAGGTGGGAGGGCCCAGGCAGCATCAGAATAGCCTCAAGAACAGGAAAAATGGCATTCCTGTTGACTGAGTGTGTCTCACTTCCCCCCTCTCCCAATTTAAAATTCTAGGATGCTGGATTCCCTTCTCCATATCCATTATTATACCTGTGCCAAGACCAAAAGAAGGCTAAGAAGTCACCCGTGAAAGATGCAATTCAAACATGTTCCTTAATAAATGTTGATATTTTTATGCTGTAACCTCCTTTGATTTACCCTTTTTAGAACACAAACACACACACAGTGAAGCTGTCCATATTAAATATTAAAAAGGTGTCACTTGCCTTCATTGCTTTTATTCAATACAGCCAGACAGTCCTTTGCTTCCACGTATTTTGTCTGCACCACCTTCAGCTGAGCAATGGATGAAGAAAGGAACTCCACTTCCTGTGGAAAGATGTCCAAAACCCACAGATTCAGCCTATAACACAGACTAGACATCAACCAGGAATTCTAAACCACTTGCCAGGTAACTTGATTGCTACCAGGGGGCACTACTCCACATGGACTACAGTAACTCTAACTTGATTTCATGAAAAAAACATTGACAGCTTTGTATGACTTCATAATCAGGTTGAGGAACTGCAAAGCAAAAAAACAGATGGAGCTATCAGGTTGCAAACAGCTACAGTTCAAAGATTTGTTTAGGCTTATATGTAGGGAGTTCTGAGTGAAATGGAATGATTCTAATAGAGTAGAATCTGCAGATGCCTTGCCTTCCTGTAGCATCACAAACCCAGCAAAGATCACAAAAGCAAAAAAACCAAACAAAAATCGAACTAGAAACATGCATGCATTTCTGGAAGGTCGTGGTGGTGCATGAAGTATTTAAATATGTGATACAGAAGAAATGAATTTCTACAGGACTAGAGCAGTTAGGCTCAGTGGCATGACTAAAACAAAAACTGCATGCATCAAAGTTGGGAGGGGGAGGCTAAATATTCACTTCTCTCCTCACGCTCACACACAACTTCTTTTTTAAAAAATCTTCCTTTGAGGAGAGACTCAGACCTTACAATGTAAGGAATGAAACCTACAAATGGAAAAATTCAACAGGCACAGATTCCTCCCACCGTAGAGAAACAGTGATGTCAAATTTCTTCTTGATAGATACAAGTGGGCAGCCATGTTGGTCTGAAGTAGTACAGAACTTCCTAACAGGTCAAAAGATGCCTTGCAGATCATGGCTAGAGCCTGTGTCTTTTTTTTGGGAGGGGGGGGGGTTACAGGAGATCATCTGATGACCAAAGATTTTATCTGGTTGACCACAGCTGGGCAGTCTGCCAAACTGCAAAAACTTTTTAGCAAAGTAGAAAACAGTCACCCCTGCTTCCTTTGACACAGGGCTACTCCTTGGTAATATAACATATGTCTTGTATACAGAAGGCCTCTGGTTCAATCCCTGGCATTACTCCTCGAAGGATTCCAGGTGTTGGGGAAAACCTTTCTCTGCTTTAGACCCTGCAGTGTTGCTACTGCAGAATACGCAATATTTAGCTATATGAACCAATAGCCCGAGGCAGGTTCTTAAGTCCTGTCCACATGTTACAATGAATGCACGTAACATGTTGCCTGTAGGCACATTCCTGTGTTTGTAAAGAAGACACACAGACAACATGTGTTCCCTTGACAAATGAAACCAGGTTAAATGTGGGATTTGCATCACAAGTTCAGCTAAGGGTGCCAGATGCCCCCTGGCAGGGAATGGTGGGGTAGGGTTGCCAGATCCAGATGGGGAAATTCCTGGAGATTTGAGGATGGAGCCTGAGGAGGACAGGGACCTCAGCAGGGTACACTGCCACAGAGCCCAACACTCCAAAGCATCCATTTTCTCCAGGGGAACTGATCTTCATAGTCTGGAGCTGAGCTCTAATTCCAGGGGACTGCCAGGTCCCACCTGGAGGCTGATATCCCTACCAGCTGTACATGAACTGAAGATAATAAAAAAATTAAAGAACACAAGAGAAGCCATGTTGGATCAGGCCAACCAGTCCAACACTCTGTGTCACACAGTGGCCAAAAAAAAACAGGCGCCATCAGGAGGTCCACCAGTGAGGCCAGGACACTAGAAGCCCTCCCACTGTTGCCCCCCTCCAAGCACCAAGAACCCAGAGCATCACTGCCCCAGACAGAGTGTTCCATCAATACACTGTGGCTAATAGCCACTGATGGACCTCTGCTTGCTCCATATGGTTATCCAACCCCCTCTTGAAGCTGTCTATGCTTGTAGCCGCCGCCGCCTCCTGTGGCAGTGAGTTCCACATGTTAATCACCCTTTGGGTGAAGAAGTACTTCCTTTTATCCATTCTAACCCGACTACGCAGCAATTTCTCGTATCTGTCTCCACGAGTTCTCGTATTGTGAGAAAGGGAGAAAAGTACTTCTTTCTCTATCCGGCATAATCTTGTAAGCCTCTATCATGTCACCCCGCAGTCGACGTTTCCCCAACGGGCACATAAAGAGAAACCTGCAGCACGCAGTTTTACATGAGTTCATCGTAACTTGTGAACGGGGCTTGAGTGGCATGAGGTTGTGTTCAGTCCCAGGCAGCAACCTCTTTGGGGAGGGAGGCTGATGCAGAATTCTCGACTCTTCCTTCGTGTTCAGTCCCCTCCTTCCCTTCCCTTGGAGTCTCCGAAAACCCCAGAAACTGCAGCTCAGCCCCCAAGACGTGAGTTAGCCAGGCTCCTCCATCCGCGGTGGCCGTTCACGCTCTCACGGGGCAAAGGAGGATGAAAGGCGAGCGCGTCGGTCTCTCTCTCTCTCACCTGGTCCAGCTGGCTCTTCAGCACCTCCAGCTGAGGCAGGGACAGCTCCGAGATGTTGACTTGCTGCGCCATCTTGGCTGAGCGAGGGGGCGGGGGGGAGGGAACGAACCCTCTCCGCCGCCCGCCTCAGAGCGCAGGGAACACCGGTGGCCTCTCTAGGCAGCGAAGTCTATGGTCGATCCGCCATTGTTACCGAGGTCGAGGCCCCGCCCACTTCCCTGTGTGGGGAGCGCACGCGCTCAAAGAGATAAAGAAGCAAACGTTGCAAACTGCTTCGTATGTTTGTTTGAGCTCAGCAGTCATTTGAATGCTTAGATCAGGTGGGCAGGCGTGTTGGTCTGAAGCAGTAGGACAAAGCAGGAGTCATCTTTAAGTTTTATTCAGAATGTAAGCTTTCGTGTGCATGCGCACTTCTTCAGACGGGGAATTTGAGTACTTAAACAGCAGCAAGGAACGGGAAGGGTTTTTGCTTTGGTGCCAGCGCTGTGAAATGATCGCGTCCCAGGCTGAGCGCAAATGCACAAATTGTTTTCCTATTTTTTATTTTTTGTTTGCTCTTTCCCGGGTTACAGATGCAGTCAGCTCCACTAATGCGTTCAGTTACCCGGTATTTTATGCAGGATCCAGACAAGAAACCTTAAGATCGGCCGCTGATTTTCCCTTTCCCCCTCCAGCTCTTAAAAATATATATATATAAATCTAGCCTGAGTTCTAGAGAACCCTTGCGTGCTGTCTTGTGGTATTCTAGGTGCTTGAAGAAAGTAGCTTCTCGGACATAATTTTTTTTTAATCTCAAAATTTTCTTTATTGAAAATTCAAACAGCTTACATAAAATCATAAAAGCTTCAAAATATGATATAACTTAAATTCCATACAGATAATAACACAAAAATTAAATCTAAGTTAAATAATTAGCAAAATGAACGCTTAAAAAGGTGATCACTTTTTCATTACTTATATTGAGGTGTTATAGCACATAACTGCACTTCATCAATGATCTTATCAATAGTAAAATAATTCCAAACTTTGAGATACCAAGCCTGAATATTGGGAGACTGCACATCTTTCCACTTACAAGTGATGACCGCTTTAGTTGCTGTAAGTAAATTCATTATAAGCCATCTTGTTTTGAGGCAGAACCAGATTCCCATAGATTTAGACGAATCAAACTTGGAGAAAATGGAATCTTGACACCTGTGATCATGAAAATTTCCTTAATCACCTGTTTCCAAAAAAAGGTAATCACAGGGCAGAACCAAGCATGAAAAAATATTGCCCTAGAACCACAACCTTTCCAACAAATGTGAGGGCAGGTCAGGGATTGAGTGCAAGAGTTGAGCAGGGGTTAGGTACCATCTAGAAATCACCTTATATGTTTGGAGCCTAATATTAAAAGGTGATGTATATACAGCAGTATTCCAAATATGACCCTATTGTACTTCAGATAGAGATACACCTAGATCCTTATGCCAAGCATTTTGATATTTATGAAAAGAAGGAATTTTCGGACATGTCAGCATATTATAAATTCTCTTGATTAATCCTTTGATAGGTGTTGCATCAAAATATATTTTTTTGAAATCAAAGTAATATATGTACAGGAAATACTAATTTGTGAGTATACCATAAATGTAACTGGAGGTGCTCAAAGCAAGGCAAAACCATAGAATGTTTTTTCTAATTGTTTTTTCCAGAACCCCCTTGTTACATCAGCAAACCTTATCATTCTGTCGCCAAGTTCAGTAAGCCGAAGTTTTCTTTGAGATTGTCCTCTTCCCCATCAGCTGATGAACGGATGCCCAGAGATTTATTAAAAGGGGTGGGGGGTAGCAGGGGTAATGAAGAGTCAGGTTGACAGGGAAGGTTATTCAGTATTGAATCGCCAAGAGCTGGACACGACTGAATATTTGACAATAGGGCTTTTTTTTTTTTAGAAAAAGTAGCGGGAACTCATTTGCATATTATGCCATACCCACTAACATCACCATTGTTTCACACAGGGCTTTTTTTGTAGAGAAAGCCCAGCAGGAACTCATTGACCTATTAGGCCACACACCCCTGACACCAAGCCAGCTGGAACTGCATTCTTGTTCAAAAAAAGCCCTGCTTGACAACAAATTCAGTTCATGAACTTGTTTTGTTCGCAAAGATTTTGAAGTCTTTTATCCAGGTCTAGATGGTAGAGGTAAAGTAAAAAGCGGGGGATGTAATTACAGATATTTAAGAGACTGCCTAATATTTGTTGTTCAGTCACACTTGTAAAAATATCTCCTGTCTTCCAAATGGCAAATTCTTCAAAAGCTGCCCTTGCTTTCTTACACCTACTTGGGTGTGGCTGCACTTGTTGCATTTCTACCCATGGAATAGCAATTATAGGCACCCTCACCCAAATATTTTCCTTTTCTTTGGAAACTCTGAAGGCATCGTTGAAAAAGTTAGATGAGGGTGCCATGTTTTGGGCAGGATCCTGCCCAGCAGACAGAGGATTCCTGTGTTCTGAAGGGGCTCATGATAAAAAACTCAACGCAGATGCAGTAGTGAGTGGGATTCATCTGTTCAATGTCTAAGGTATGGCACCAAACTGGGAATGTTTACTCCAGTGCCGAGATGTGTGTCCTTCCAAGGCTGGAGAAGCTGAGACCCACAGTGCCCTGGACATTTGTATGTTGGACTAAAGGGAAGATTTAAAGACATAATAAAATCTGGGTAAGCTAGCCAAGAGAATGCAGCTCTTATATGGAAACTTAGTTTATGCTCCAAGACCAAAACTGTTAAAGAAATCCACAAGTTAAAAATTAATAACTTTTATGTTTATTTAGATTATTAAACATTAATACACAAAACAGATTTTAACAGATTCAATAATTTATTATATTATCTCTGGGAATGCAGTTCATATGCTGTACAAATGTTGTGCGTTCCAAGAACAGCGGGGGTTGGGTTAAAAACACTTCCCCTGTAAAAGGGTAACACAGGCCTTCCATGGAAGACAGAACACGGCAGTAATGGATGAGAGGAGGCATCAGTTTGCAGAAGCCAAACATTTCTCCTCTTTCCAGCAGCTATTTGCAATTTTAAAGGCACTTTTAAACCCAAGGATGTTGCATTCGTGTCCATCATAAAACCAAGTCCTGTGCTCTTATGTTTTCTTCTGCAGAGAGACTGGCAAGCCATAGGCTACAGGAGCAGCTCCAATCATATATCTGAGTTTAGGAGCTTGGCGGGACTGTATGACATAGTGGAGCAGAGGCGCTCCAGACCCTGCCTTGAGCCAATTCTTCAGAAGTGCCGCCATGTAGCGATCGATGTCTCGGTCTGTCACATCCCAGAGGTTTCCCAGAGCTAGGGGACTGGAAGACAAGGTGAAGAGAGACATAAAGGTAGTCACCAAGAAGTCACTTTTAATAAGTCCTGGATGTAGCAGTGGTTGTTCTAACATTGTATGAGGTTTCCTGAATCTTGTTTGTCTGGAGAGAACTACATAATACTTCTGCAACCTGGCTCCCCTTTTTGTCGGGATATTTGAGAAAGTGATTTTTCCTTTGGAGACTGTGCAAATCACCCAATCACATTTTTGCATGAGACGAATTCTCATTGAAAGCCCATCTCTGGCTGTGCTGTGAGCCAAGGATAGGCATCTTGTTTTCAGAGTCGAACATAAGGTGAGATACCTTCCCCATAAAAAATGAAAGGGGCCAAAAGGCCATCAAACTCAGACCTTTACTGTAGTCCCTTCCCCACCAGCCCCTTCCTGTCTTTGTGCAAGCTATGACCAGATTTACTGCAGGAAAAGTGCTTGCAAGGCTAGATGAATTTGTACCAGCTAGTCAGGCTATGCCCACATACTGGTCACTAGCTGATCATACCTGGCAAGAATTCCTGGAGAAAATCAGGTAGCTGAGCTTGGGGAAACTAGTTGTGAGTTTATTATGCCTCTGTGTAAGAAGTGGGGTCCCTTTCACCTGTTGCTCAGCTGAAAGCGGTACAGACAAAATATATGGAAGCAAAATACTGTTCTGACTGTCCTGAATAAAAACAGTGAAGGCCAGTGACAATTTTAAATCTAAAAGTGGATGGGCCTGGGTGTATGCATGTGTTCCCAAAAGAGAAAATCAAAATGGGTTACAGTAATGAGAATGTAAAACAAGCAGCCAAGTTTAATAGTGACAATATAGGAATGAGTGGAAGTCCTTTAGTCTTTTTGCATGGGAGGCATCATACACTATAACAGGAGCGGCCAAACTTGCTTAACGTAAAAGCCACTTAGAATAAATGTCAGATGTTTGAGAGACATGAGACATGAACATCAGATGTTTCAGAGAAAGGAAGGAAGGAAAATAGATGGGAGAGGGAGAGGTGGAAAGAGCAACTTTAACTTTAAATGCATTCTCCAAGCCACCTGCTGGCTTGGCTTAGAGCAAGGGTCCCCAACCCCCGAGCCGGGGACTGGTACCAGGCCGTGGGCTGTTTGAAACGGGCCGCACAGCCTCATCGCCCCCCCCCCACAGTCTCCTCCCCCCGCCCCCGCAGTGCCTTTCTTCCCCCTGTTTTCACCATTTTAAGGCCGGGGAAGGGAAGGAGGTAAAGGCAGTGTCCCTCGCTGCTGCTGTGGCAGTTTTCCCGCCCATCAGCTGATAGGCGGGGATCAGCCAGGGAGCCGCTTCATGACCCCTTCTCTGACCTTAAAATGGTGAAAACCGAATGGGGGGAGGCTGCACAGGGGGGCGAAGGAGGAAACACCATGGGGGGCGGCCGAATTGGGTGCTCCCACCCTGCTGGCCCTGGGGCCGTGTTTGGGGACCACTGGCTTACAGAAGTGATTTAAAAAGATAAATGCCTTCTCCAAGTCAGCTGGCAGGGTGGTGGGGGCTTCAAGAGCCACACAATATGTGTGAAAGAGCCACAGTTCAGCCACCCTTGCACTATGTTTTGAGTTCTTCTTACTTAGATCAGCACATTCCAAAGCTGGGATACTTGGGGCAGAGTTTTTAGCTGAGGCTGGGTTAAAAACATTTCCCCAAGGCACATTTCTTACACTCAGAAAGGATACAGGTAGGGTACTAGGGGGCAGGCATCTTCCTTGCCATAATGGCACATTCAGATTTGCAGCACTCTTTCCTCCACTTCTCCCAGTTCTATCGGTACATCCGCATTCCCTTTTGTGGAACCAGTTACCAGAAGAGGTCAGGGCCCTGCGGGACTTTGGGCAGTTCCGCAGGGCCTGTAAGACAGCCCTCTTCCGGTTGGCTTATAACTGACCAGCATTGAAATACATTGAAATATTCTGAAGGAAGATTGTAAGATAGCACACTGACATTGATCGATTGATATTTTAGTTGTTTTAATTATGTAAATTATTATGTATTTTAATTCTTAAATTCTATTGTTAGAACCTCTATGTTGTAAGCCGCCCTGAGCCCGCCTCGGTGGGGTAGGGCGGGATATAAATAAAATAAAATTAAAATGGAATGAAATTTGTAAGGGATCCCTCTGTGCATATACGGATCAGTTTGTATCAGTGGTGCACAGGACCTCCCCGCTTTAAAGAGGCCAGGAGAAGGGAACCATCCCACGTGGTGGGGGTATTTAATGTCTCAAGGGACTCGAGCCCCTCTTGTGGATCACCAGTTAGGGAACCTCCAGTTAGAGGTCAGTGGATCATACTAATCCGAAGTCCTCGAGACACAGCCAATGGAGTTACTGCAGCTCACTCACCACCCTGCCAAGATGAACTTGAGGATGATGCCGGTTCCTTCCAAGTTGCCCTGCACCGCCAGAGCGGCGCTACTGCAGCCGAAGAGCAGAGCCACAGCCCTGCAGTCCACCTTCAGGATGGAGTCCATGAAACGGGCACCTGCACCATGCCCAGCATAGCTACACAGTGAGGGGGGGAAAGGATTGTGATAAAAAATTAAAAAACCAAAAATGCAGCATCAAGGTTGCGCTTCCTCATTAGGAACTAGAAACTTCAAATCGGAGACAGTCAAGTTCCTGTGGAGAGACTTCCAGCCAGCCCACCATGACCAGCTTCACCCATAAAGTTACCATTAACAGCCAAAGGAACAAGGCCTGTAGGAACTAACCCCAAACACATGCCTCTCAGGAAAAAAATCAGTCAGCGTGGTACTACGGTTAGACTGCAGAATTCTGGGAGTCACAGGTGTGATTCTCTACTGTGCCATACACTTGCTGGGTGATCTTGGGCCAGTCACACAGATACACACAGCCTAACCTACCTGGGACTTATGCACGGCTTCTAATCTGAGTCAGTGCACACACAAAAAAATAGTAAAGCTAATAAACTCATAGAACATTTTTAGAGTCGAGTTTCCTTTTAAAAAGGCCAAGGAGGCATTTTAGGAGCCATGTGAAAGTGATCCCTTGCCCCACCCACCAGGAGGTGGTCAGGAGAAACTATTTCCCTCCAAGCTAGATCACCCTGTGTTGCCAAAGCAATGACGTACAGCTTGAAATTTTATACCAGTTGTTTCTATAAGCTTTAAACTTGATTTATTCAGCAAAAATTGTGTTTAGGATATACTAGATGCTACATCATAAGCAGCAGAAGCCTACATTAATAAAAGTTGATTTTTTAGTAAAAGATTAAGTACAGTGTCTTCCTGTTGGCACTGTAACGCACAGGTCACCTCCCTTTGAACATATGCTTTGGGCAAGTCCAGTCATTCAGTCTTTCAGGGAAGATGTTTATTACTCATCTCTCAATTTTGTATTAGAACATTCACTGATCTGAGGACACTTATGTATTTTTAAACTATTTGCTTGTCTCCTGGAGACTAGCTGACAAAGAAAACAGACCTTCTGTACTCTTACTAATGCTAAAAGACTTATATTACAACACTGTAGAGAGAAATACCCGCTTCCCATAACCAAATGAAACTGATAAACTTTCAACTGTATCAACATTTGAATGTATGACAAAAAGACGACAGTTGAGCATGGGCTTAGCCTTATTTTCAGATATTTGGAAACCTTTCATAGGTGCTTATCTGTAGACTTGCTATCGTTCTTATATTTTTTAAAAGTTCTTTTTGTTTGGGGTTTGCAATTAAAAAAGATTCAAAATTAAATTAGAAAAATGAAGGGCAGCCCATGAATGTAATGGGTAGAGAGTGCAAGACTAGGATCTGGGAGCAGGGGTGGAATTCTAGCAGGAGCTCCTTTGCATAGTAAGCCACACCCCCGGATATAGCCAGTCCTCCAAGAGCTTACAAGTCTTTTCTGTAAGCTCTTGGAGAATTGGCTACATCAGGGGTGTGTGGCCTAATATGCAAAGGAGCTCCTGCTAGAATTGCACCCCTGTCTGGGAGACTCCCCAGTTCAAACCCCTACTTGACTATGGAAGCTTGCTGGGTGATTATATGGAAGGAAGGAAAACAATGGAAACTGTTTGGGCCCCCCATTGCAGTGAAAGGTGGGGTCTAAATGAAGTCAATAAAAATAATAGTCTGCATTAGATTTAATGACGCTTCTGTGCTGCAGTATGCCTCTGGAAAAAGAGATGCTGAGGAGAGGACAAGGGGGAGGGGGGTTGCTTTTGACCTCTGTGTCCTGCTCACAGGCCTTCCAGGTTGACCCACTGTGGAAAACAATCCTGGACAAGATAGACTTCTGGTCCAATTTAGCAGAGCTGCTCTTACACCTCAAGAACACACTGCCACACACTTCCCTCCTACCCCACAACACACTGAAGGCGTAATGAAGAAGAAGAATTGGAGATTTATACCCTGCCCTTCTCTCTGAATCAGAGACTCAGAGCGGCTTACAATCTCCCATATCTTCTCCCCCTACAACAGACACCCTGTGAGGTGGGTGGGGCTGAGGGCTCTCCCCAGAAGCTGCCCTTTCAAGGACAACCTCTGCCAGAGCTATGGCTAACCCAAGGCCATTCCAGCAACTGCAAGTGGAGGAGTGGGGAATCAAACCCGGTTCTTCCAGATAAGAGTCCACATACTTAACCACTCCACCAAACTGGCTGTCCACTCCACGCCACCAAACTGGAAAGATTTACGTAACATCCCATTCTGCTGCCCTCAGTCATACCAAGGCCCCAGGCACCCCCTGCAGTGTTGCTCTCCACCTGGTTATAAACACTGTACTTACATGTAGAGATCCCGTTCCTCAAGAGCTGATGGTACTTGGTCTGTAGCAGGGGCTTCACCCACCACTCCTGTCCAGCCGGGCTCACTGCGAGATGACAGAATCAGAGAGGTCAGCCAAGCTGTCTGTGAATGGGAAGTCTGCTGGCAGGCCGCATAAGGAACACTTTCCACCAGTGCTCAGATATGCAAAGGAGGGGGGGTTGAGGCAAGAGACGTGGGTCTACTACCCAAGTGCACCAAGACACCTACCTCTGAAACCAGTCTTTGAACATCTTTTCTGTTCCAGAAAGATTCCTCTGCGGGTTTAAGACGTAGAAGGCGCTGCCTGAATTTATCCCCCGGTTGAGGACAGACTCTTCACGATACTGTTTTTTAAAAAGGAGATGACAAACTTATGCAAACAAGAGGGGGGTGGGAATATGGAATTGGTGCTGCACATGGGATTCAGCACATGAAGATTTGTCCGACCCCCCAAAACCTCCAAAGTTACAGCTTCATACAGAAGAGGGGTGTTTCTAGTGTGCGGTGATCCTAGCCTCATTAATCCAAGCTGGCCTCTACAGACTGTAGAATTCAACGTATCTTAGTGTGATCTTGTGCAGGTACTCCAGTCTAAGTCCACTAACTGGAATAACTCTGTAGGATTGCACTTGTTGCCTGAGTCTGCTCTTGTATAGACCCCAGCCATACATAGCTCCACACACAGTCCAGTGCTTTCCCCAGTGGTTCATTTAGAATCAAAATTCCTTGAAAGTATTTACATAGTATATCTAAGCAGTGGGTCAATTAAACCAAAGGAGGCAAACAGTGCATACTGTTAGAATGATTAGGTCAGGAGTGTCAAACATACAGCCCGAGGGCTGAATCAAGCTCCTGGAGGGCTCCTATCATGCCCGCAAGCAACTCACTGTTGTCTGCTTCCTTCTCCCCCTCTTGCTTCCTTCTGCATCATAACTTGCTTTGCCAGGCTTGCTCAATCGCACAGGAGGTACAGAGCAAAGCTCCTCCCTTGGGGAGGAAGTGGGAGAAGGAGAGATAGCTTTGCCAGCCTCTCTCAATTGTACAGCAGAACTACTGAGCCAAGCCTCTCTTCCTTCTGTTGGCTGAGGCTCAACAAGCCAGTGATGTGGATTAGGCTGAGTGTGTGTGTCTGTGTCCTTTATAAAGTTTCTCTCTCTCCTACCTGGCATTATATTCTAAAACACACATGGCCTGTTCCGACAAGGTGAAGATCCGGCCCTTATAACAAATGAGTTTGACACCCCTGGATTAGGTTCTCCATTTTTCTGTGCCTTAAATTCTAGTAATTTCCACAGAAAATGTTTGCTTTCACTTAAAAAGGTAACATTTAAGGAACATTAAGTGCACTTTTACTTGCCCACCCCTATAAAAAGGTAAAGGTAGTCCCCTGCGCAAGCACAAGTTATTTCTGACTCTGGGGTGACATCACATTCATGATGTATTCATGGCAGACGTTTTACAGGGTGGTTTGCCATTGCCTTCCCCTGTCATCTACACTTTACCCCCAGCAAGCTGGGTACTCGTTTTACAGACCTCAGAAGGCTGAGTCAACCTTGAGCCAGCTACCTTAACCCAACTTCCGCTGGGATTGAACTCACATCATGAGCAGAGTTTGGACTGCAGTACTGCAGCTTACCACTCTGCGCCACGGGGCCCATTATCCCTACAAACTACCCCAAATATATGTATCGATTTTTGGCTGTCCAACAGTTAAGATCATTACCAGAAGCCCTACTTGGTGTGTTCCATAGCGGGGGGCAGGCAATAGATACAGGGCCTTATCTGTGGTGGCTCCTTATGGAATTCTTTCTTGCTATCTGTTCACCTGCTCTTTAAGGTGTGACAAAAAGGTGGGTTTTTTTAAAAGAAAAAATATCCCTGAAGTCTTTGACAACACTAATTTACCGATTGTCTTACTGCTTTTGTGCATTAGAAGCAGCAGAAGAGTTAAAATTTATTTTGGATATTTTAAGATTGCTGATATTTCATCACAGTTGAGATAGCTACTACAAGAACAAAAAAATTTGAGAATTAATAGAAAACTATAGTACTATCCCTCTGTTAAAAAACCCCTCCAAAATACAAAAACCATACCAAATAAAAAAGATTGCAATCCAGCTAAGCAGGAAAAGTTCTCATAAACAGGCAGCACTAAGATTAGAGTGCTATAGGTCTGCAGTTCAGTGGTAAAACTCTGCATGCAGAATGTCCCAGGTTAAATATCTAGTTATTTCCACTGATAAACCTCTGAAAGCGAGCACTGGAGAAAAAAAATCTCCCTGCCAGAGTATAAAGACTTTCATAAGGGCACGCTCATTCACCAGCACCAATCTCTTCTCTTGACCCAATCAGCCTATGCAAGCAACTGAACATGCAAAGCACCTCCAGATGTCTTAAGCAAGTGAGGCAAGCTTCATGGCTCACAGGAAGCAAGGTAGCTCAGTGCCATCACCAGTCCCACTCTGAGCTCTTTCAAGTAAAAATTTGCCTAGCACTACTATTATGAATTCAAATTTCCTGATAGTATCTCTGACACACACACACACACACACACGCACGCAGACCTAGAGACCTTCAGTGCAAAAGAATGCTGCATAGCTGTGACAACATAAATGCATTTTGCTATGAAATCCATCTTAGAAACGTATGTCTGGCACATCTTAACTGGGGAAGTCATTCTTTACCTTTTTTGTAAGTGAATAGCTGAGCAGGAAACGCAGAGAAGGTAATCGAGTCACTGTCTGGGATTTCAGGCATGGTATGTTTTCCCAGGGGAGCTTCTGCAGATGCTGGAAAGACAATTAGGAGTTAACACCCTCCTCCATACAGTAAGGCCCATGGAACAGTTTAAGAGACAAAGCCAGATGGGTATACAGAAAGAGGGCTTTTTCCAGTGGTGGCGCCTCATCTGTGGAACGTCCTTCCCTTTGAAGTCTACCTGGTGCTTATCATACTCTATTTTATGTACCAGGCCAGAAGTTCCTTTTTACCCTGGCTTTTAACCAAGGGGCTGATCTATTTAATTGTTTTTAATCTACCTCTTTCCCAAGAACCGAGTTATATTTTAGGCTGCTCAAAGTTCTATGTGCTGGCCAGGGTATGTTAATTAAAAAAAAGTTTGTGCTGTTACATTACAGCCTCTCTGATGAGGCAGCTGTAACAGACAGCTAACTGCTGGTGTATTATACCAGTCTGAAAACCTTGACTGGTGGAGGGTTCAAATAAAATTCTACTGTGGAGGGAGTGGCGATTCAGTTGCGAATGGCAGTTAGGAAGAGTGAAGGATCGGATCCTGAAATAGGGAAGTGGAACCAGTATTCCTTCCCTGAGGGAAATAGCTCCTAGGAAGGGGAGGGATTCCTATCAAGTGTTCAAGATGGGAAACTGGAACCTGTCTTCACAGATGTTAGTAATTTTATAACCAGCTTATGCCTGTTCAGATAAGTTCTGACAGACAATTAATCTCTCTCAACAGTTATAAACACCAATCTGTATAACAAAACAGCTACATGTTGTGATAAATGATCTAGTTACAGGAAGTTCCTGTTGCCTTTTCACCTGCCACATTTAAAACTGAAATCTCCCTAACAGTATGATTCAATCATTTCCTCATAAAAGTGAATTAAAACAGTTTGTGTCGTGAATTAATATTAGCTTCTTGTGTGCCATAATTGGACATATACCAACTGGGGTTTTTTGGCCACTGTATGACACAGTGTTGGAGTGGATGGGCCACTGGCCGGATCCAACATGGCATTTCTTACGTTCTTATGACTAAAGGTATTTTGGTTCCTCAGCATCCTAGGCTGAGTCAACATATCTGCATACATTTAGGTAACTAGGGAGACAGACAAAAACAAAGAAGAAAAGAAGAAAAAGAGGCTGCTCAGCTGAGAAAAAGAGGAAGCAGGGGAACTATATTCACAAGTGTTCTAAATAAAAATAAGTGTCAACAGTAGTTAATTTGTACTGGGATGAGCAGGGAAAATCAGAGCCCCTCCAATGAAGCCTCCCTCTTCTCCCCTCCCCAATACTCCCAAACTGAAGAAAAATGGCAGACTGTTTTTTCACCTTAGTATTGGGAAAAACAGGAAGTTACCTCAGAGAAGCCATAAGCTATGTTGAGGATCACTTATTGGTCATTTAGAAAGGGGCAGTCACTAGATAAAGAGCAGCTTCTAAAGTGCCACCTCACCAGGCCGGTACTCCTTTAGTAGGGGTTCAAAATGTTAACCAGTACAGGCCGGACGCAGGTCTAATAACCACCCCAGGTAAAAACAAAACCAGACAAGGAATTCACCCACTTTATCCAGCACGAGGACCAAGTGGCCACTTGGCGCCTGACGTGTACAGGATGCCGCCTTATCTACTGCCTCCTGAAGAAGGTTCTGCACTCTCTCGAGTGGAGCTGGGCTGAGCCCCCATGCCAAGCGCTGCACGTCTTCTGCGTTAAGGAGATGTGAACTGCTAAGTACGACCTGTTGGAAGGGGACCAAAATTCAATGTGTGTCACTTCTACCCAGGACCCCTATGCAATGCTTTGACAAGGGGGTGGGGGGATGGGGAGACAGTGAAAAATGGACAGAGAAGGTAGTACCTTTACCACAGGATGTTTCAGTTTCGGGGGAGGGGGAAATGGCATCTAAATGGCAGTGACAGGGAATTTGAAAGGTTAAGATAATGAATGGTGCAGAAGGGTAAAGTCCCTCAATATTAAGAATTCCAGGATCAGCCAGTAAAAACCTGATCATCCAGGAGAGTCAGGACAGAAAGGAAAAATTACTTCAGCCTGCATGCAACTGATTTATGTGGTTTGCTGTCCTGATGGCTTTAAAAAAAAATTAAGATAAACAGAAGTTAGTTATGACAGATGAATCAAGTTTCTGTGTGCAGTGGCAGCATATCTCTGAAAAAGCAAACAGATGCTGTATAAAGATGGAGCATCATTCATGCCGATTGTGGCTTCCTAGGCTGGTATCTGTTCAAAACAGAAGGTCAGACAAAAGGGACCTATTGAGCTCCTCACCTTAAGCAGTGCCAGATCCACCTCACAGCCACACTCCTTGAGATCCTTCTGAAGGCTAGAGGCTTCTTGTGCCAAGCCTTGGCCCTCACAGCCTGGCAGCAGGGCACCCCTCCAGCAGCCCAGCACATGTCTTTCCAGGGACTCTATCAAAGCCTGCAAAACAAGAGAAGAAAATAAGACCTCAGAGGGATGGCCCATCAGACAACAAAAGGAATGCAAGAACTGAGGGAAGAATTGTGGCAATGCTAAAGCCACCTTTTCTAACTTTAAAGGAGATCCCTTAGGCATCTGACACCAAAACAAAATGCTTCAGATTGAAATTCAGATGGTTAAGTTATCAGAAACCACCACAAAACCCAACAGCTATCAAAGCAGGTTGTAAATAACATTGCTCTGATACACAGGACTTCCAGAAAAGAAATATCTTCAGGAGTGACTGCAGCCCGATAAGATTGCAAAGCAACATCTGCACCTTGCTGCGAGCAAGGAGGGGGCGCAGTGTTTATAAAGAATTGGACCAGGCCTTTGGAAGTGCAAATTAAAATCCCCAGTGACCATGAAAACTCATAAAGTGGCCTTGGGCCAGCTACTCTCTCAGCTTAAGCTACCTCAGGAAGGGCTATGTATGCCACCTTATGCTGCTTGGAGGAAGGATATTTATTTAATTTGATTTATATCCTGCCCTCCTCCACAAGTGGGCTCAGGGTGGATCACAAGGTGTCAACTGAACACAAAGTATAGTTAAAACATTAAAAACAGTTTAAAAACAGCTAACAAAAGACGGCATATGAAAGATGACATATAAGAGATGACATCAGTCAGATCACGAGACAACAATTATTCAGGCAGTTCATAGTACCTCCTGGAAGATGCTGAGTTAGATGGTAAATTAATAGCAATCTATTTTCTAATAATGCTCTGTTGTCCTTTTTAAGCAGGGCACTATAAGCACTGCACAATGGGCACTATAAAGAACTGCAAGCAGTACAAACTGAGTGGATAAGATAAAAACATAATTTGTTGGGCTTGCTCGAGTTTCACTGAGGCCTACCACCGTTGTCACTCAATATGAGGGCACAGGAAGCAGACATGGCCTGTAAGATGGATGGGGGAAGGAAGTGGGCCAGAGAATCTGCCTCTTGAATTACATGTCCTGTAAGATGGGTAGGTGGGGGGAAGGAGGTGGGTCTCAGATTCGGCCCCTTGAAATTACAAAGTCCTTCCCCTACAGCCCTTAGGCTGTCCTCTCAGAAAAGGGCCCAGGCTTGCAGCCTGCCTCACACCTCTTATCCCTTCAGGAACAGCAAGCCGGAAGGTTCAGCATTCAAAAATAATGGCCAACCCTTCACCCCTTGAACAGAAACCTCTCAGAATTCTCCACACCTTCATTCTTTTGTCCAGTGCAGTCCGACCAAACCACCAATCTTCTTTCTCTGTGAGGTTAGAGACCTCCTTCTGTTCCTGCAGGATGGCTTCGAATTCACTGAGTGCCATGCTCAAGGGGACCTAGGAAAGAAAAAAGGGGGTTATGGAAAAACAAAACCTGACTCAGTGCTCAGGAGGCTGCGACTGTGGGTTTTGTTTCACTGCCTCTTACTTTGCTGTGCATTGTCTGTATCTGGAGGGTCACCGGGACAGTGTCTTTCTCCAACCGTGTCAGCAGGAGGATATCCCCAACAGCTCCGGGCTCGATACTCACCACGGCCAGCACGCATACTGTTACCCCTGTGAGAGACAGCAAGGCAGCTACAGTTCACATACATACACTTAGCCAGGTGCACTTCCAGATTTTGGGGGTTCTAGGCAGACAATTCTCAGCAGACCCCTTCCCGTGTATCTCACCACCTGCCCATACATCCTCCTTGCCCTGTTCACAAGCCCTCATCTGCAGCTCATGCTCACAGCCACCTGCCCTTCCCTTCCCTTCCGATGGCACCGGGCAGTGTATGCACATGGGCGCTTGAGCGGTGAAGCACTCACAAGTGAGCAGGCGGAGAAATGGCATGTTGCAGGGGCCAGCCACAGTGGGCCCTGACAGCTGCCCTCCCTGATGGTATGCTGACACTGGCCCTGAATTTGGCTAAGTTTAAGAAACTCATGATGGTTTAAGGAGAAAACACTGCACAGCTGTGCCACGTCCAGAATTCGGCCTGGATCCAACAGAGGACACAGAAAGCAGCGATCTGTTGATGGGTCAGAACTCTGTAGATTGCTTTGTCTCTCCTATGAAGAGTGGAGGGAGGGGTGGTCACATTCTAGCCCCACCTAATATCCAGCAGAATGTCTCCAGTAAGGCAGTCTGCAAAAAATCTGGGCATAGCAAGGATACACTAATCTATCAGTTTGCTTAACATGTATTAACTCACTGCCCGATTTGTATTCATAACTTTTGATTGGCTTGGGGCACAGAGATCATGCAATCAGTTTCACCAGAGCTTTTTTTTAGCAGGAATACAGTTCTGGCTGACTTGGTGTCAGGGGTGTATGGCCTAATATGCAAATGAGTTCCTGCTGGGCTTACTCCACAAAAAAGCTATGTGCAAAACAATGGTGACATCCAGGGGTGTGGCCCAATATGCAAAAGCGTTCCTACTGGGCTTTTTCTACCCCCCCAAAAAAGAGCCCCGAGTTTCACCATCCTGCTGCACCAATGAAGGCTCAGTTTCTTCCATCCTGTGGCTTTCCTGCCATGGCATGAGAGTCACCACACTCAGATCACAAAGGCCCTCCTGACTGTCCCATCAACTGAAAAAGTTCATCTGATGGGTATATGAGAGCTGGGCTTCTTGGTGGCAGCCCCACGATTAAGGGACAACCTCTCTTGGGAGGTGCACCTGGCCCCTTCACTTTCAACCAGCTGGAGGTTGAGAAGACTGCTGAGAGGCAGCTGAAGACTTTTATTCAGGACCACATCTGACTTAAATTTAAGTTTTTTGCTTATTGGCAGTACTGTTATTTTAAATTGTGACCATCTATGCATAAGAACATAACTTAAGAGAAGCTAACTTGGATCCGGCCAATGGCCCATCCAGTCCAACACTTTGTGTCACACAGAGGCCAAAAAAACCAAGTGCCATCAGGAGGTCCATCAGTGGGGCTAGAAGCCCTCCCACTGTGCCCCCAAGAATACAGAGCATCACTGCCCCAGACAGAGAGTTCCAACAATATGCTATGGCCAATAGTCACTGATGGACCTCTACTCTATATGTTTATCCAATCCCCTCTTGAAGCCATCTATGCATGTAGCTGTCTTTTATCCGTTCTAACCTGACTGCTCAGCAATTTCATTGAGAGTTCTTGTATTGTGAGAAAGGGAAAAAAAGTGCTTCTCTACCTTCTCTATCCCCTGCATAATCTTATAGACCTCTGTCATGTCACCCCTCAGTCGACATTTCTCCAAGCATTTTTAATAATCGCTTAATTTACGTTGTAAGCTGTCTTCAGTTCCTCAAGACAGACAGGCAGCTAATAAATAAATACACTAAATAAATGAATGCATTCCCCTTGGAAGGGCTGCCAAGACTGCCAGAGGTGATTGTTCTGCTCTTAGAAATGGCTGCTGCTTGCCTACTATGAAGCACCCCACCCCTCCCTTCCCACACCAGACACCAAACCAAGTTCTAATACCGGCAGGGATCTGTCGCAGCTGCTCTCGGAAATCTCCTGTCTCCAGCTTAGCAGGGCTGGGACAGCTGAACGCAAAGAGATTCTGCAGCTCTGTGAGGACCCGAAGCAGAGGATCGGTGCTCCCTTCCTGCAGGCTCAGCATCTCCAGGTGCTGCAATGCATTGGCCACTGAGGCCTTCTTCATCTTCCTGTGGGTGAAATGAACGGTAAAGGTCAACTGAGGTGCTGGTTTTTGGAGGGATGCACTGGCCGCCATTCAGCACTGAACAGGCAAAAGATCATTTTGTTTTAAATGCAGGAAACTCTCCATTCCGGCAGCAACAGCCATCGTTACACCTCTGCTACGCCAGGTTAACAAGGCTATTCAGGTAGCTTCCAGTTTCTGTCTGGAAGGGTCTTGAAGACATTATGATTTCAGAGTAGATGAAACAAAAGGGATGTTGTACTAGAGAGGATCCTGGTGGGCACAACTCCGCTGGGACAACTTTGCAGATTCATTTGAGATTCTCCCCAAATGGTGCTCTTAATGCCACTCCTGTTTTAACACCAGATTGACTGAACTGTGTGCCTCGTATCCCTGTGTGCAGTGACAAATAAATTAAAGGCTCTGGAGAGCATCAAGTACCTACCAGCTGAGGCAGCGGCTGACTACACATCTGCATGAGTCACTGTCCTGGTTTGGATTCTTAATCAGCTCCACGGGGGATGGATAATTCTAACCCCATTGGGTGTCCTTAATCAGGAGTCAGTGACCAGTTTACAACACACACCCCAAGTGGCCACAAGCCTCTGCGTAAATCCCACTGCTCTGGGATTGCCTCCTTCTAATCAAGAGGCCTGCCCAGATCAGTAACTCATGCAGGAACACAGGGCAGGCTCCACTGAGAAAAGATCACTGTTTGTACGCCTGTTAGAAGTAAGCCTTTTCAGAACATCAGCTTTCAAACTTTAGCAACCAGAGGACCCATGATTTCTGGGGGGGAAATTAATGGATGCCCCTCCCCACAGTCTTCCTCTCCCTCCATGCCTCACCATTCTAGGGTTGAACTATTAGTTCTCAGAAGCCCATCCACAAGTTTTCCGACTAGTTCTTGGAGGCAGTCTGGAAGCCAGCTGATGGTACTATTATTTATTAAATTTACAAATCGCCTCATCCTGGCCAATGCCAGGCTCTAGGCGATGTACAACAAAAGGTACACCTAAAATCAATAAAACCAGTAATTTAAAACAGTTGCAACCCAATACCTACTTTATAGTGTACTGTAATTCTGCTTTCCAGGCATTGGGAGCAGTTGGCCCCCTTAAGTAGAGGGGGGAAGGGGTGCCAGCCCAGCAGCCATCGCTGTCCTTAAACAAAAGCCTGGCGGAACATTTCTGCTTTGCAGGCCCTGCGGAATTGTAAAAGATCCCACAGGGCCCTGGTATCTTCCGGCAGAGAGTTCCACCAGGTTGGGGCCAGGACTATGAGCCCCTGCTGTTCAAAAAAGAGCAGGAAGTTGAGGTGGAGAGTCGCTGACCCTGTTTTCAAAAAAACTGAGGTGTCTCTGCTTTCATGTGAGCTGGATGGACACAAATGTGGCCTTGCCCTCTGTCCTTCCCTCAGTTTAAGAAATGCTACCTTAAGAGACAGGTTTGTCCCCTGGACAAAACTCTTTGTGTTGCTCTGTTCTCTCCCCACTCCCCCAAGTCCCTTTCATCCAGCTTATGTCGGTTTGGTTGCTTCTCAGCTTCAAAAGCTGTCAGATTTGTTTGAAATGCACTCTTGCACAGCTGTCACAGAGAGATTCCAACTCCAGGTTTCTATGTATTTTGCCCACATTATCACAGGAGATTATGCAGGAAGACAATTAACTGCAAAGTTTGCTGAGGATACTCTTCAGGCAACGCAGGTGTTGCTATGGGATGCTCTCTGTTTTCATACACACTACACCATCCCCCCCCCCTCTCTGACAGGGGCTCTTACTCAAGTCTTTTGTGAATGGTGCTCATGATCTGATGGCGAAGAGTAACAGCAACTGACTCTGAAACCAGGTAGGCGGTAGCAACAGGGTCCCGGCTCCCAAGACACAGAGCCATGAGTTGGCAGAGATGACTGTAGAGGGCACCCGGAGGGTTATGGCTGATAGAACAGAAGGCCTCTTGCAGGGATTCATAGACAGAGTCCACAGAGAAGGAATCTGCAATAGTCACAAGAGGGGGAGGGTGCTTACATCCAACACAACTTTGCAAGCAAAATTGGAACAAAATCAGAACATGCATTTAGGCATAACATCAAGTCGAATTCTTGTTTCATTTAGGACAGGCACAGATTTCAAAATCTGTTATTCAATCTCTCCTGGAACAAGAATGGTCTGATCTAAGTGGTCTCCCCAGTGGAACAGGCTTCCTCAGGAGGTGGTGGGCTCTCCTTCCTTGGAGGTTTTTAAACAGAAGCTAGATGGCCATCTGACAGCAATGAAGATCCCATGAATTTAGGTGGAGGTATTCGTGAGTTTCCTGCATTGTGCAGGGGGTTGGACTAGATGACCCTGGAGGTCCCTCCAACTCTATGATTCTATTCTATAAGTGCATTTCT
The DNA here is from genome assembly GCF_032191835.1 of Heteronotia binoei. Classification (NCBI taxonomy): domain Eukaryota; kingdom Metazoa; phylum Chordata; class Lepidosauria; order Squamata; family Gekkonidae; genus Heteronotia; species Heteronotia binoei. The sequence goes on from NC_083235.1 coordinate 27,340,962, forward strand.
TTCGGGATGGCACCACTGAAAATCAATCTCTCAATCTCAATCTCTCTCTCCTTGCTATGAACGTTCAAAATATAATGTAAGATTTATCAGTGGTAGTATCGAAACAGTAATAATATCAAACAATTAAAGTATTATTGTCCTTCAGTGAGCATATAATAGTATTCAATAATTCTATACAAGGTATTGGCATAAGTCCTTCCAGGGTTCACAAAAGGCTTTACAAGTAGTCCACTGTGTTGATTCAAAAGTCTTTTACAATAAATCTAATGGTCCAGAAAGGTCCCAAAAAGCTGGTCCCAACAAACAGTTGACTATTTACATGGCTTATTTTATAGAAACTTCCTCCGTGTTAGGAATAGCAATGTTGTCACAAATCAATATGAATACACAGTGAGCAAAAGTTTACAAAATGGCATGTGCTCCAACTTTGTTTGATATTATTACTGTTTTGCTACTACCACTGATAAATCTGTCATTATATTTTGAGTGTTCATAGTAATTTGGGGTTATGATAGCGAATTAGTATATTCTCTGCATGCTCTGTACGTAGCCTACTCCCCTGGGTTTTTCAAGTTGCTCAAAAATGCTGGCTTTAAGAACTGAGTGCTCTTATTGTTACCAAGCACTCCAAGGAATCCCACTGAGAGTTTTTACACAGGCACAGGAAAGCAAGTTCCAAGTTTTAACCACTGCAAAGTTAAGTTTAAAATTGTGCAGTTTGATGCATGAGAAGCCTCTGAAGCCATGGAGGTGAGAGAACTCAGAATTCCATTCAGTGCAGACCTTTGGAACAAGGACAAATTTTTATGCAAGTCCCCCCCCCGCCCACCCCCCACTCCCCAAAATCCCAAAAACCCAGGGATAGAGAACATCATGAAGTTCCATTTCTTACTAGCAGCTACATCTAGGGCAGAGGAAAGAACATGCAAATCAAAGGGGTCTGTGAGGTTTCGCTTCTCTGAAGCTTGGAAAGTCTCCTGCAAATCAGCACCAGCATCATGCCGGAGAACCTCCTGGTCCTCCTCTGTGCCGTTCGGCTCAGGAGCAAGTCGCCTTCTACGCCCTGCAGAGGGGAGAGAGACAGGGAACTGTTGGGTTTTTGGCAATTTCACTTTCTGTCATCATGAGTTAATTGTTTATTTATGCATGCTGATTTTTAGCCAGTCAGTGGTAGGACCTATCAGAATGTCTCCACGTATTTCCCACCAGAGGCTAGGTGTCAATATGCATAGTGACTTGTAAGGAAAAGCCCTAATTGGCTAATCAATACATTTGGGAGGTGGTCTGAGAGAAAACTTTAGGTTACCATTTATGGCCCTTTGTCTCAAGCTCTCAGATCTCCTTGCAGTTGCAGTTAAGACTCAAGAGAGTCATCATGTAGTTAAGGAATCAGATAGGTCACAGGGGTGGCCAGCGGTAGCTCTCCAGATGTTTTTTGCCTACAACTCCCATCAGCCCCAGCCAGCATGGCCAACGGCTGGGGCTGATGGGAGTTGTAGGCAAAAAAACATCTGGAGAGCTACCGTTGGCCACCCCTGAGGATATTGAATCCTTTGTTGTTTTTTAGAACTCCAAGTCATTCCCTTCCCTCACTAGTAAAGTAAACTTACTTTGTTTTAAAGCTAAACCATGTGCCTGGCTATTATTGTAGTTTACTCTATGGTACTCTGCTAAACGCAACATATTTCCAACAAGAACAGAATAAATCATGCCAGACATGCCCAACCTAAATGTTCCCTTCAGGGTCAATGGCCAGGGCTATAACAACAGGCACAGAATTGGTTTTTTAAAAAAATTGTGTTTGTGTACTTTATAACGTTTATATCTCTGCTACCTAATCTTAAATAGGCACACACGTGGTCTGGCCCAACATGGTCTCATTTATGTCAGATTCAGCCCTTATAACAAATGAGTCTGACACCCCCTACGATAGGCTTTCAAAACTGACCTCTGCAAACATAAGAGCTAGAAACTTCTTTAAAAAGCTACTCAGTGACTGCATAATATCACATTAAGGATGTTGCAACAAAAATTAGGTCTGCGCCACCTTCTTAAAGAGGAAAAGGTGTTATTGTAGCATAAGCTGTTGTAGATGCCAGCCTGCTTTGGCAGAGTTAATGAAATCTGTTTAAAGTCAAGCTATGGTATTTACATTTATAGACCACAAAAAGCTTAACGTACCCACTCGTCTGCCAGACAGATGAAGGGTCATGTTAATATACCCATCACCTCAGCTTCCTTCCCACTACGCAGAAGAAAGTCCTTCACATTTCTACCACAGAGTTTCTCTCGCTGTCCCTCCGTTCCCCAGTCTGATTATTTTGCTTTAAAACGTCGCACATCAACAAATTACTAGAAGTCTCCAGGAGGCCCAAAGTTACCTTCAGCAGCTTCTTCCTCACCCAAACTCCGCAGGACCTCACAGCCGGCCTCGAACCTTTCCTCAACGGTTTTCAGAACCTCCTTTCCCTCTTCTCCTGACTCATTTAGTGTTCCCTCCTCACAAGGAGCTTTCTGGACTTCTTCTTGGGGCTTTCCCCCCTTAGCAGTTCTCCTGCCACCTGGCCTTCCACGCCGAGGCTGCACCTTCGTAGCGTGGGGATGGTCATCTGAAGAGCTGGCACTGCATGCCTCCATTTTAGCAAGGCTCACTGCTGACTGTTTCCTGTTGGGAGCTGCTTTTCGCCCTGGCCTGCGGGGGGAGGCCGCTGGCTCTTTGGCAACAGGAAGCTTCGTCTCCAATGTAGCTTCTAGAAGACCTTCCAGGTCACTGTCATCACTGAACACAACCTGAGAAGAAACAGACCGTCGCTTTCCCTCCAAATGCCTCTCAGGCAACCTTTTAAGATGCTACCAAATCAATCTTTCACCAAGCCCCTCCCTACAGGGGCAGAACTAGGGTTGCCGATCCCCAAGTAAGAGCAGGGGATTCCCCGGTTTGGAGGCCTTTCCCCCGCTTCAGGGTTATCAGGGGGGGAGGGAAATGTTTGCTGGGCACTCCGTTATACCCTTTAGAGATCGGTTCTCATAGGATATAATAGAAAATTGAACTGAGGGTATGTGGGGCTCTAGGGGGGCTGTTTTTTGAGATAGAGGCACCAATTTTCAGCATAGCATCTGGTGCCTCTCCTCAAAAAACTCCCCAAGTTCAAAAGTATTGGATCAGGGGTCCAGTTCTATGAGCCCCAAAAGAAGATGTCCCACTCTGTTATTTCCATATAGAGGGAAGGCATTTAAAAGGTGTGCAGTCCCTTTAAACATGATGGCCAGAACTCCATTCAGAAGTCAATCATGCTTGTCACAGTCTTGCTCCTGGCTCCACCCCCAAAGTCCCCAGATATTTCTTGAGTTGGACCTGGCAACCCTAAGCATAAGCCCAGAGTGAAATCTCAATAGAGAAACAAATGGATGATTTCTCTCCAAATGCCCCTCAGGTTTTACAGCAACCTTTAAGCTGCCGCAGAATCCATCTTTTTTATCCAGCACAGAGGGCAGGATATAAATCCAGGGCTTTTTTTGAGCAGGAACACAGTTCCGGCTGGCTTGGCATTGGGGTGTGCAGCCTAAGTTTCTATAAATCCAATATTATCATCTTCTTCAGCAAGCTAGCCTGGGCTGTCCAGGTCAGGGTTGCCCTACTGCTAATTAAATTTCCTGGGGGATGACCTCTAAGTCCCAGTATTACAAAGGTGTGGGTTTTGGGGGGTTTTTTTGCCCATATGCTGTATTGTTAACTTTTATAATCCACCACTACATGTGCTGCTGGCCCTTATCAGGTAGATTTGAAAGGAGACTCAACAGATTTATAGAAGACAGCTAGCTTCATAGGACCTCCATTTTAGAGGCATACACTTCTGAGTACCATAAACTGGGGCCAACAGAAAGTCACTATCTTCACATCCTGCTTACAGTCTCCTAGAAGCATCTGGTGGGAACAAAGAACTGGACTAACTGGGCCCGGTCCTGCTCAAGCCAGGCAATTTTATATTCTCTGGCTACCATCCACCACCACCCACCCTTCCCCCTCAGCTTCCGCTGCATCTTCCGTTACCTTAAGACGAGACTTCATTCTTCTAGACACTTTGGGTGCATTTGGAAGTTCAGTCTTCAGCCTTGGAGAAGAAGATTCTTCAAAAATCTTAAAAGGGACCTTAGAGGAGAGAGTTGGCTTAGCTGCCGTTGACCTGCTCATCCTGGCCGTTGGAAAGGACTTCTGTGCTGGGGTACAGGGCTCTACAGGTAGCCTGATGACAAGCGGAGTGGCCTGTGTAGTGGAGTCAGCTGCGGGAAGGGGGTCACTGGGAAGGATCAGAGGAGGTGGTATGGTTTCTAGGATTCTCTTAGGCTTTACTTTATGGCCCGCTTCCAGCTGCCTCTTGGTGTCATTACTGTTCGCTGAAGAAAGCACATCAAGCCTCTTCTCTGCAGCTGTTGGCAAATTTTCTTTGTTCTCACCAAGGGACGATGGGTATTTCCAGGACCAGGCGCTAGAAAAGATGTTTGCCACACAGCCATCATGACTGGAAGCTAGGACCAACATGGTAGCTACAGCCTTAGTAAGCAGCAGGGTGGCTTTCTGACATTCAAGCCCCGGCAGCTGAAGCCTCTTGGAAGACAGGATGGCTAAGCTGGTCTCTAGAAGTTTCCACAGTTTCTTTTCTGGTCGGCTGGTGCTCACGGTTTGTTTTGTCAGAGACACATAGATACGGGCCACCAGGTCATCTAGGAGTCCAACTGCAGGCACATCCTGGTCAATGGCCTTCCTGCCATGGCGTTCAGACATGGACGCCACCACGCTAGAGGTGCACGAAGCCACAGCAGCGCACTGTTTCAGACAAGCCTCAAGGAGCTGCAGCCCTTCTCCCTTGCGTCCCAGCGCCAGCTCCGCCTCCCCAGAGGCTACCAGCCATCTGAGACAGATGCTTGAAAGGACCATGTCGGAGCAGAGCAAGCAGTGGCATCCGTCCGGGTGGGTCAGGAAGCTGGGGTGCTTCTTCAGCTTTGGCTTCAGCGTCGGCGAGTCTGTGAGAGACTTCCCCTTTTGCATGGAAACCGTGTCAACAAACTCCAGGGAGACTTCTCGCAGAAAAGGCTGCTCCTCTTCAGAGGGCTCTGGGCTCAGGCCTTGCGTCTTCTTGCCTTTAGACCTGCCTTTCTTCGGCTTGATTTTCACATCGCCTTTTCCCTCTTTCACTTCAAACACTGGAGGCAGAAGAGATGGGCTGGTTTAGAGTTTTGCTTCTCCCCATGGCATTGAGCTTGGCAACAACGCTGCCTCTAAGCAAGACCGCCTCCCCCTCCCAGAGCCTGACACAACATTAAGACAAGCCACTGAATCTTCTCCAATGCGAAATTAATTGGGGCTGAAGGCATTAAGATTGAGATACCTGCTAACACCTCTGACTTCGCAATGGGAAGGTGGACTTAAATTATCGGTCATTGTCTCAGATTTCACTATGGGAGTGTGGACTTGACCTACCTGCCATTACATGTGATTTCACAATGCGAGGGTGAGTTTCAGCTACCAGCCACCACCTGGCTTGACAACAGGAGGGTTGGCTTGAACTACCAGCCAACAGTTCTTCCTTCACCATGGGAGGATGGGCTTGAGCTACCAGCCACTACCTCTGACTTCACAATGGATGGGTGGACTTGAGCTACCAGTCACCACTTCTGACTTCACAATGGGAGGGTGGGCTTGAGCTACCAGCCACCAGCTGTCTTCAGAATGGGAGGGTGGGCTTGAGCTACCAGCCACCACCTCTGACTTCACAATGGGAGGGTGGGCTTGAGCTACCCGCCGTCACTTCTGACTTTCATTTCTCCTCCTACCCACTATGTAAATTTTGAGACATGCTATTTTTATCACTCCGCTCTATATTTTATGACCCCGCTCTCTATTTTAACATATGGCTATTGGGGGTAGTGCACAATTTATTAAGGGCTTACCTTTCGCTTCTCATAATGTTTATTTATTTAGTAGGCTTATATTCCACCCTTTCCCATGACTGGCTTAGCGCAGATTACAACATAAATTGAACAATAAAAAACTACAATTGAAATTTAACACAATACAATAAAAACAAAACATTAGAACAAAATAAAGTGCATCATCAGCGGGAAGGCCACATTTCACAAGATACAGCGGTTTTTGGCCCATGAAAAGTGATAGTATTAATAATAAAATTAGCACCATAATAAGACTGTAAAGCATGATGTCACAACAAGGTAATGTTGGCACTATCCCAGTCAGGACACCAATAAGGGAACTGAAGACTTCTCAGATTTAATATTCATTAAGAAGATCGTAGAAATTTATACATAGGTAAGTCAACATCCAATAAAGCCCCCTATTCAACTCAAGATTTGCTTCATTTGTACTCCACCTTTCTCCCAGGCATCCAAAGGAGTTTATGCTGTTCTATCTTCCATTTTAACTTAACAATCCTGTGAGGTACAGTTAGACTGAAAGAGAGTGGTTCTCACTAGGTCACCCAGCAAGGTTCCATGGCAGAATAGAGATATGAACCTGGGTCTCCCAGATCCTAGTCCAACTCTATAGTTACTACACTACACCGGCCCTGGTCTCTCTGTGATGGTAGATAAGAAACTCTGAATAAAAGCTGCATCTGATCAGATGGCAAGCTGCTCAGACCATCAAGTTTCACTTGTATGGGAAGTGAATTTGAACGTAATTGTTCTTTTATCATAATGTTTAGTGTTTTGGAGTTTGCTTGGTTTTTGTTTTAAATCCTGCGCAGTCTTTTTCTCTTGTAAATTAAGATTGCAACAGTCTTTCGCTATTTGCAATAAATAGCCTTAAATCTGAAGGCTTCTTGCAGGAACACATCTCCAAAGATTTCCCTAGTGGTCTCAATAACTGGAGCATACTCGGTTTCTGGCTGTCATGTACCCCTTTGGAAACTTAAATTGCAGCTAGAGATATGCATACGTTCTAAATTACAAGGATGCTGGTTTCTCACCTCTAGTGGCAGAATTCAGAACTGGAAAAACTGCTATGCCGTCAAAACAGCGATAGAATATGAAATGATGCTTTGGAAATCAGAAAGCGTTTCTAACCATGGGGGGGAGGATGCGCAGGAAACTGAACTGCACTATATACCTCCCTTTGTCATAGTTGTTATTCTACAAATCTGTTTTTCCAGCTCTCCTTACCCCCTACCCTTGCAAAATGTGGAAAATGCATACTGCATTCTGCAGAGATCTGAGAGCTATATTCCTGTTGTCCCAAAATTGAGATTTATCCCATGATCAGGCGAGAGAAAGACTGCAAACCATGCAGCGGCAACGTGCAACGACAGCCCGGCCGCCCAATTGCAATGAAATACTCCCAGTCGCACCATTCAAGCATGATTAGAGTATAAAGAAAAAGGGCTCACCAGCGCCTGATTCCAAAAGGAATAGCACCTGTTCAAGATCAGAGTGACACAGCTCTAGTTCTCCACGCTGAAGCTCCAGCTCGCTCTTCAAGACCAAAAACCGAGCACACCTGAGATGAAAAGGCAGCCAGAGACAATGTTAGAGTGGTTCTGATCCACGGGCGGCAGCAGTCACCAGCCTGGACTTCACTCAGACTGTATTTGTGGTCTGCCTTTCTCATGAGACTCAAGGCAGATTACAGAAAAAGCAGAAAAACAATGCAATACAATGCCACTTCCCATCAGCTGATCCTTGAAGCACTGGGCTCACACTTGGCTAACTGGTATTGTCTTCAGTCCAACACAGTATGGCATTACAGTTCATTAACTATAGTCCTGGTTTAATTTAGTTACAGGGCTGCACACCTATGTCATAGGCTTGATCAGCCAAAGCTTCCCAAAAATGAATCATGGAACATGAAGCTGCCTTATACTGAATCAGACCTCTTGTCCATCAAAGTCAAATTCTTTAACTGGACAGTAAAATAATAGAACCTGGGATCTTCTGCATGACAAGGAAGATGCTCTGCCACTAAACCATGATGCAAAATCCCTAATGCAAAATTCACACTACTAACAAAACTCCCGGATCTGTAAAAGGATTTGAAAAAGGTAAAAGGCATGCCAGGGAAAGGAAAGGTCCCCTGTGCAAGCACCAGTCGTTTCCGACTCTGGGGTGACGTTGCTTTCACAGTGTTTTCACGGCAGACTTTTTACAGGGTGGTTTGCCATTGCCTTCCCCAGTCTTTTACAGTTTCCCCCCAGCAAGCTGGGTACTCATTTTACCGACCTTGGAAGGATGGAAGGCTGAGTCAACCTTGGACCGGCTAATGAATCCAGCTTTCGCCGGAACCGAACTCAGGTCATGAGCAGAGAGTTCAGATCACAATACTGCTGCTTTACCATGGGGCCACTAGGCATGGCAGGAAACAACGTCAATTCCTGTTTGCTGCCCTCCCCATGGTCTTATCTATGCAAAACGGCATTTGTTCAAAAGTCCTTACCACCGGAGGGACTGCAGCTTCATGGAGATTTTGAGAGCTTCCAGGCAGAAAGCTTTTGCTTCGCTTACACTCTCTATCTTGCTAAGAAGGGAGACAAATGTTTCGGAACAAACGAACATGTCGGCCAGCACCTGCCACTTCTGCACAAGGTTGTCACCTGAAAAGAAAAAGGTGGAGGGGGGAGAGAAAGGTGTGCAAAGTAGCTTAAGCTTAAACCAGTCCCATCCCACTTAAAATCATTCACGTTTGAAGGATACTTGTCTATTTTATTAATTTCAAGGAGATTAGACAGATGCTGAATTCTGCAGCAAACACCAAATTCTGCAACTGTGTTTATTACAATTACCCCTCGGTGGGGTAGGGCAGGATATAAATCGAATAAAATAAATAAATAAATAAATAAAATAAACAATTGCAGAACTGTGGATTTTTCAAAGAATTCCCCATGTCACATCTTTTTGGGCCATCTCGTACATGAGGTTGGCTGTACAAAGCAGTCAAGAACTTTTATTTCTAATCCTGACCTCTAAGTAAGTGGCTTAGAAGATCAGCGTTGGATAGAGAAAAGTGACTAGACCACTTATATGCAATTAGGCAGCAGGGTCTGTGTCAAACCCACATGCCAAAATGTATTCATCACCTTTAAAAAAAAAAAAAGCAGATTTGATAGCATGTTATGCTTTCTCAGAGTCTTGGGCCACCGTTATGGAAATGAGCAAGCAAAAGCAAGATTTTTACTTCTGACCTCTGTGTGGGGGGAAATTCAAAGCACCAGACTTAAGAGGCAAGTGTCTCCATCCACTTTGAAAGAAAACAAATTTTACCATGATCGACAAACAGATGGTCCACAACGTCTTTAGCAGATTTCTCACTGCTTATCAACAAGAAGTTAGAAATAATGCTGCGGTAGAGTTTGTGGGCATCACTGAGAGCGGTTTCGGGGGTCTTCCACCCTGCGGAGGGGGGGGAGAGAGAGAAATGCAGGGTATATTAGCACCAACGCTTTCCAACTGTCTTGCTTCAAGGCAGTTCTTTTTATAAGGATCATCTGTGCCTCTGCTATGGAACCATTGCATGTTAGGGAGACGTGGGAAATTGAAGTCACACAGACGATCCACCCAGGGCACAAGAAGAGCCTAAAGGGCCTATCCCAAACTCCACAATGATGCATGCTCTACAACAGGGGTGGCCAAACTTGCTTAATGTAAGAGCCACACAGAATAAACATCAGATGTTTGAGAGCCACAAGACATGAATGTCAGATGTTTGAGAGCTGAAAATAGGTGAGGAGTGAAAAGAACTCAACTTTAACTTTAAATACATTCTCCAAGCCACCAGCTTGGCTTGGAGAAGTGATATAAAGAGACAAAGCCTTCTCCAAGTTGGTCGACGGGGTGGAGGAGGCTTTAAGAGCCACATACTATGTGTGAAACAGCCGCAGTTTGGCCACCCCTGCTCTACGGTATATGCCAGGTGGCTGTGCATTTCAAGGAGCAAGTTGCACTGGTGGGAGAGGCATCTTCAGTACAAATTTGTCTGCTGCTGCTATTCCCTCACTGAGAGAAGCAACTGTCATATTTAAGCAGTGTCAACAGTCTGCCAGGTTTTTTAGAGGTTCACAAGACAATACACAATCATAATGTAATTTTTTTTAGAAATCAAAAGCTAAAATGTTAAAAATAATCACCAAAATGAAAAGCTTGTATTCTCACATATGCAAACACCCTATCACCCTCAAAAGCCTGGGTAACAGGGAGGAACATTTTAGCCAGGTATATAAGAGGCAAAGCTTGATAGCTGGCAAACCTCTATGGATAGGAAGTTCCATAAACAATACTTCATCACCAAGAAAGTCCTCTGCCTTCTCACCACCCACCTTATTTAGAAGGGGGAAGCAACGTGGAGAAGGGCTTATCCAAAATATCTTACATGCTAGGCAGGAAAATATCAAAGAAGGTTGCCCACGATCACCTGGAGGTGAATAAACACCTATGACCTGCAGCATGAGACCTGGGTACCCTACTCCCAAGCTCCTTAGCATGAAATGAACTTGGCTTTGCTCTGTTTACACCTTGCAGTCTGATCCATCCACTACATTGGGCCATTTATCCATTCATTACATTGGGCTGGAATTCACTGCCACAGGAGGTGGTGGCAGCTAGTAGCATAGATGGCTTCAAGAGGGAACTGGATAAACATATGGAGCAGAGGTCCATCAGTGGCTATTAGCCACAGCGTATTGTTGGAACTCTCTGTCTGGGGCAAATGATGCTCTGTATTCTTGGTGCTTGGGAGGGGCAACAGTGGGAGGACTTCTAGTGTCCTGGCCCCACTGATGGACCACCTGATGGCACTTGGTTTTTTTGGCCACTGTGTGACACAGAGTGTTGGACTGGATGGGCCATTGACCTGATTCAACATGGCTTCTCTTATGTTCCTACTCTGAGCTGCCATGCCTTGGAGAACTTCAGCAGGCATTGCAAGACTCGCCTGTTTACCAGGGCTTTTGAGGGGGTTTGAATAGCAGGCATCTTTTAAGGGGAAGAGGGGGAGGGATTTGGGGTTCATTATTTTATGTTTGGTTTTAGCTGGGGATGTTTTAACTATTATTGTAAGCTGCCTTGAACCAAGAATAATAAATCAAGAAATTTGAATAAATAAATCAAGAAATGTGGATCTTTAAGGCCAGTGCTGTCTGCCCCTGGATGCTTTTAGTTTGTATCTGGGATGGAATTCTATTCCAAACAGATGCCTAGCTATCCTAAGCATGCAAGATGTCTCATCTCTTCTGTTCCATCAGCCGTTCATGTCCCCCTTGAGTCCCAGGGTGGATCAAAGGTTCAATATGCATACAGCTCCGTACTCACCTTGAGTGTACAGTTTTTGCCTGAGTGCCAGTGGGAGGATGGAAGGCGGCAGACCCAGATACAAGGCTGTTAACTGGAGAGTGCTGGCTCGGAGCAGGTACCAGGGTTTAGATGGCTTTTGCAGAGCCGGGTTTTGTAGGTTTCCCAACAGCAGGCCGAGGCCTTCTTCAACCTGCCCATGAAAAAATTATCCATGAAGGAAGCCACAAAGAAAAGCAATAGCTCTCTAATTTCAAGTTCAAGTTAGCCTTTATTGGCATAAAATATGTAAATATATATATCAGAGCAAATTAAGTTAAAAAAGATAAAATGGAACGATTGTGTACATATACATCAGAGCAAGCATAAACATAAACTGTTTCTATGAGATCCCTTGGTGTGCCTTTAAAACAGAGTAAAGAAACTTAGCCACCTTCTTGGTGACACTAGATGAAGAATCATTCAAAAGTCTATAGACCTTAAGTGCATCAGAGCAATCAACCATGCTAACTAAAAGAGGATGTAAATACTTGTGATGATGATCTCTATACAAATGACAATAAAGAATGAGTAATTGACTCAGCACATGTTTGTTTACAGAGGCAGTATCTGACCGAGTAGGCTGGGTTGTTGAATCTGCCATAAAGAATGGCAGAACGCATGGTGTAACATCTGGCAAGGGAAAAAGCTCTACGCTGCTGTAGTTCCTTAATTTGTAAACCAGGGTTTCCTAACATGGTGCACTGCATCTACTAGTACTTCCCTTGGATCCCACTGCGCTTGTTGGGAAGGGCTTTTTATTGGCTTCCCCTAACTGAAATGAGTTCTCACCAGAGGATCAGGAGGGCTGCTAAGCACATTGGCTTTCTTTATTGTGTGGTTCCATTTCCCAATCAGGCCTCCTTCTTATCAAGAGGTATGAGGAGGGAGGTATTCCATTTGGCTCCCGCCTTTTGTGGCAGCCATTTTGGGGTGAAACTCACTACCCCCCTCTGAGAATTCCAAAGGTGCCTGCAGGCTTAGAAAGGGTGGAAACCACTGATTTAAACCAAGGCAGCCAGTGTTTAGCTGATGCAGCAACCACTTATGGATCAGCCTTCATCCTATTCCCAATATCCCTCCCCCCCACAAACTGTAAAGTGGCTGCAACTTAAACAAAAGGCATCCAGATTTGAGCAAATCTCGAACAAGGTAGAAAAGTTTAGCTGTGACAAGGAGTTAGAGTACACAAATCTTGTTTCCTAGACTTGCCTCTCTCATCTTCCTCTTATCAAACATAGTGGTTTTTTTAAAAAAAAATAATACTTGTGCACTAGATTCAGTGCTGTTTGATGTGCTCAAGACGCATGCCACAGAAGCTACCTTGCCGTTTGCCAAGCACAATCTGCTTCGGAGGACAGCTAGCATTTGGTTTGTCAGCAAGGCGGAGTCTTTGCTGCGATCAACACTTTGCCAGCAGGACTCTGCTTCCTTCAAGACCATCTAGAAGCAAAATGGTGGGGGAGAGAGAGGGACAATGTCAATGAGGGGAAAAACAAGTTGTCCATTGGAACTGTTAAGTTCAACCTTCGGCTGATTTTAGCAAGGGGAAGGTCATGGAACTTGATATCCTGCCCCAAACTAGAGAAAGGGTGGCATGAAACGGATCTAGAACTTGGCTCCCATTCCTTTAAAGCAGATCGGGCCCAGAACACGGCAGCTCGCACCATAGTGGCCGCCTTCAGCTTGACAAAGCAGGTTCAGATCCACTTTTCCATATGCTGGGAAGACTTCGACCTTAAGGAAGCGGCCCTAATTTTTCATGCACAAGGACTCAAGTTTCAATTACAGGCCCCTGGCACGGGGGCTTCCAATACCAGGGCAGGAGCTTGGACAGCTGCATTCTGAGCAAACTGCCCAAAGCTGGATGGAGCAGTAGTCTGAGAGCTTGCATGCAGCAGCAGCTCATTTATATACAGGAGTCGGCAACGGTCTTTTTTGGGTAGACCTGTTATTGCCCAGCTGCTCTCAATTCTTACCTCCGCATAACCGGGACACTCTAGCTGGATGAAAAGCTTGGCGATCTGACACAAAGCGTTGGTCATCCCAAGAACATCTGCAAGGGCACTAGAGAGCTCTGAGATCAGGAAGTAGCTCTCAATGGCTTGTAGTGGCTGCAGAACAGGAGACAGGAAGCAGAGTGGTGAGGGAGGAATGCAGATGGTCAGCTTCTGTGTTCTAAGGCCCCCCAAGGGAAAATACAGGGGTCCACGTTCTCTCTAGCTTGAAAGATCATCACGGGCATGCAGCTGATATTGCACTGAGTCATCAGATGAGTGATGTGAGGAATGAAGCTGCATCTGGGAGTTATCCCTAATAGTCAGCAGAATACAATTCTGCAGAATGTTAAAGATACCATGTCAGGATGTCTGAAGTCCCCCTGACAGTTCTTCCTATTTTGCTTTTACAAAGTATTATTTTTAACATCTGGGCTGAAGACAAGTTACGGATAACTCAAAAGCTTGCTTGTTGTTATGTGCCCTTTGGCTGATCTTAATAAAAGGTATTATGTGGACTGTGTTCTGGGTTGTTGGATTTTTTTCTTTTGAACCAGTATGCTTCTTTCTCATATATACCCAAAATTTGCCTCCCCAGAATACTGTATTCCCCGCATGCACAAAGTTTATATAAAACACATATTCACTGCAGCTTCTAAGCAACCCCCCCCACAAAAAACATAGAGCAGAAAATATTTTCTAAAGAATGCTTTAATTAAGAAGAAATTGGATTTATACCCCGCCCTCCACTTCAAATCTCAGAGTGGCTCACAATCTCCTCCAACTCCCTCCTCCACAACAGACACCCTGTGAGGTGGGTGGGGCTGAGAGAGCTCTCCCAGAAGCTGCCCTTTCAAGGACAACCTCTGCCAGAGCTATGGCTAACCCAAGGCCATTCCAGCAGCTGCAAGTGGAGGAGTGGGGAATCAAACCCGGTTCTCTCAGATAAGAGTCCATGCACTTAACCACTGCACCAAACTGGATTGAGAAGGCTGGATAGAGCTGTCAAATCTGCAACCCTGTTGACCAGCCTGTGCTGCTGAACAAAGAAGTTGCCAACTGCAAGGCAGAAGCGACAGTACACCATCTAGTTTACACAGGATACTAGGCCAGCCTACAGAGAGATAACTGCAGAGCTGCCAAGAATGTGGTTGAGATCAAGAAGACACAGAGGCATCCAAATACGGACTTCTTTTACAGTTTTGAAAGGGTGTTTCTCCCCACCCCCCAGGTTGTGTGTTCTTTGTACTTCCTCTTGGTAAGTTTCACAACTTTCCTTTCCACACTGCTGACTGACCTTAGGCTAGTCACTGTCAGCCTAGATAACCTCATAGAAATATTGTGAGATGAAATGGACGAGGGGAGATCAGCATACGCTGCCCTGAGCTCCTTGGAAGGAGGAGGAGGAAATTGGATTTATACACTGCTCTTCACTGAGTGCCTTACAATCTCCTTCCCCTTCCTCTCCTCACAACAGACACCCTGTGAGGTACTTGGGGCTCATAGAACACAGAGAATTGCTCTTGAGAGAACAGCTCCGAGAGAACTGTGACTGACCCAAGGTCACCCAGCAGCTCCATGTGGAGGAGCAGGGAATCAAACCCAGTTCTCCAGATTAGAGTCCACTGCTCTTGACCGCTACACCAAACTGGCTCTAAATCTGATACCAACATGATGGCAACCCATGACTTGTGGGAACGGAGGAGGATTCAGGAGAAAAGTTTCAGAAAGCTGGGGGTGAAGTTACAGACTACTTCCAAAGGTGAATGTCCATATTCCATTACCTTTCCCATCATCCTGTACAGAGCGGCCATGATGTGCAGGGATGCCATTGTCTGCTCAACACTACGCACAGCTGGGACCCGGCCTTCGCCAAGGAGTTGCTTCCACAAGTCATAGGCATCATCCAAGCACTTAGACTGAGCTGAAAGGGAGACAGACGATGTTGAGCCAGAAGGATGGAGGGTCCAGCTACTCCCCTTGAGGGCTATGTTTCCAAATCCAATTCTGTATACAAGAGCCAGAACCTGAACCATCACACCTAAGACTCATTTTGCTGGTGGAAGCTGCTAAAACAGCCTAAGAAGCAACAAGTGGAAATCCAGTTTTTACTTTTGAACAGTTTGATTCTTCTGGAAGAGGGGAAACATGCGGTGCCCCCCTTTGGCGGTAAATGTATGTATTTAAAGAGCTTTAAACACACAACCTATGAATGCAAGGAGGCCTGCAGGAATGCAGAGGCAAACCCAGGCAAATGTTGGGCCAGCAAACCATCGGTCACATCTGCATTTCGGCTGTACCATTTCAGGCTGCAGGTGGGAAGGGAAAACACAACGAAAAATCCCTATGCCTTCCAGGCTCAGAACACTGCTGACTGTTCATACGATTGGTCCAAACAAGAATGGATTCTACCCTTTTGGAAATTTCTGAATGAATCTAACACATATAGAGCATTATCAATGAAAATTATGGGTAACAGCCAAGCACCAGGGAATTCTGCATAATTCACATGTAAGCAGGACATCCTGACCTCAGGAAACTGGCTATAAAAGCCCTTGTCCTTGGAACAATAAACTAGGCACTGATCTGTTAATTTACACTCATCAGATGTGTGCACATATGTCAACCAGGGCTTTTTTTGGTAGCAGGAACTCCTTTGCGTATTAGGCCACACACCCCTGATGTAGCCAATCCTCCAAGAGCTTATAGGAGGCCCTATAAAGAAGAACCCTCTAAGCTCTTGCGGGATTGGCTACATCAGGGGGTGTGGCCTAATAAACAAAGGAGCTCCTGCTACAAAAAAAGCCCTGATGTCAACAATCCTCTTCTATACAGATCAATTTAAATTGCTGTTTTCTGACTTCATCGGGATTCCCCCCAAACAGTTTCTCCCAATGATCACAGTCTGTTCTGTTCCTGAATAAACTTCCTAACCTTTTAGTTTTCAGTGACACTTTTTTTCCCCACATCACACTCTTCCACCCCAACATCTAGTTTTCTGGAAGTTGAATTTTTCTGTGTGGGAAAGAGTACATTAAACAAAATACAGTCTAGATGGGGCTCTATCATGTCAAACTGCTGGTCTATCCAGGCCAATATAGTCTTCGCTGACGAGCAGCCGCTCTCCAGGATCTGAGGTTAGGGTGTCTTCTAGATCACCTGCTACCAGATCATTTTGCCTGAACATGATGAGGATTGAACTTGGGACATCCTGCATTCCAGACAGATAATGCACCAGTGAGCCACAGCTCTACCACTAGGTTCAACAGCCCACCTACAGTTTGTAAGAGCCTGAACTGCTCAAAAAGCAACAAAAATGCAAGCCCAAGCCAGACTCGGCTTTCCGCCCATTTCATATTTTAAGGTTTAATCCCCTCCCTCAATTTGACATACACCTTCTTGCAAGCAAATGATGAGGGCAAGCAGGCGAGGGGTAGGAATTGGTCTTTACAAAATGGCCAGAACCAGTCCCTCCTTCTGCTTGCCCTAAGTGTGAAACAGGTTTGTGGCATGGTGGAATAGCCAAGCTACTTTTGGTAACTGCAGGCAGGACCAACCTTTAGCCACTAGAAAGCAGTCTAAATAGCCTTGCTGAGTGCGAAGAGCAGCACAAAAGCATCAATGTCACCTTCAAGAGCAAGGGGAGAGGGGAGAATAAGAGGCGTGTTTTGCCAACATGGACACAACAGTTCCGAAGATTTTCGCTTCTGTAGGGAGAGACAATCTTAGCTACAGTACATCTGTGTTTTATTTGTCATAGGAAACCTATGATTTGAAAGCCATTGCAACACAAGATGGGACCACATTGCTTAGGGGCCACTTATGTTGATAGAGCGAAGTCCAGAAAGCACAGGTTAATGCATAGAGAATTCCACTTAGAATCATAGAGTTGGAAGGTACCTCAAGGGTCATCTAGTCCAACCCCCTGCACAATGCAGGAAACTCACAAATACCTCCCCCTAACTTGAAGGCAGCTGGACTAAGATGACCCTTCCTGGTTTCTATTAGTTATTCTTCTCCATTTACAATGCATTATGGATTTTAACCTTATCTCTCCCCCCACTTCCCCGATTTGCAACAAGCTCCTCACCAGAATCCGCAGACAGGTTAAATGCAATGCCAAGATAAAGGAACTTGTCATCCTGGGCCTTATCCTCATAGCTGAGATCGTTTGTCTCTACACCTTCAAGAACCTGTGCATTCTTCAGTCCCTGGGCGTGGCTGCTTTTGGTTCTCTGTTCTTGCTTATTGCTCTGCGGTTAAGAAAAGAAGAGCTTTGAAGATGCCTGCCCAGCACTCTCAGGGTAGTTAATTTAATCTGGCATAGGTGCCTTAGGCTAGCCTGATCTCATCAGATCTGGGAAGCTAAGCAGGATCAGCCCTAGTCAGCGTTTGGGCAGGAGACCACCAAGGAATACCAGAGTTGTAATGTGGATGCAGGCAATTTTCAAACTGCCTTGGAATGTCTCTTACATTAAAAGCCTTCTGGGGTTACCGTGAGCCAACTGTGACTTGATGGTAAAAAAAAAAGTATTTATGCTTTTGCGGCACAGTGGAGGTTCCAAAGATGGGTCCTCCCGGATCATAGCCCAGCACTCTCACAACTGCACCACACTGGCTGTGGGAGTTCCAGTCATTTCTGCCCAGCGCTCTAAGTTGTGTGTGACATAGCCTGGGGTAAGGAAGCCTCAGCCTGTCCACCGACCTGAACAACCACGGTACCTGCAACTGGCACTAACTAGGGCTGTATTTTAAAATGGTTAAATGGAATTAGTTTAAAAATTAGCTCCATCCATATTGCCCCTCCTATATCAACAGCAATTAAAACAAGACAAAACCAGGAATGAGCATTCTAACTCAATACAAAAGTAACTGATCCTCATAGGAATGGGGATTCCTATGACTACCCCAATATCCAAATTTGAGGGGAAATTCTGAAATTATTCAGGTCCATTATTCTGTATGGGGAGCGTTTCAGGATGGGAGTTGAAGTGTTTTTTAACCAAATGTCGCCAAAATCGCAGTAGACCTGATGCTGCCTGTCTGCTAAGAATACCCAAATTTCAAGTGATTTGGACCAAGGAGTCCAATTCTAGAGGCCCCTGAGCAAGGTGCCCTCAGCCACCCTCCATTACTTCCTTCCTTACTTCAGAAGAATGTATTAAACTATATATGATATTTTGTACATTTGGAACACGTGCATAGGTTCCCCCCCCCCCCTTTCCTTTGTTCCAACCTTTTTGATTACCTGGATGTTTCCTCTAAGCTGCAGAGTCTTGTAAGCAAAAATTCTACTTGGTGAGCTACTGGCATGAAAGCTGTGAGCTACTGCATAAATTAGTGTGCTCTGGGGTCATCCTTCCTGAGCTAAGACAAAAATGTGTGAGCTGGAGGCGAAAAAACTGTGAGCTAGGTCACGCTTAACTCAGCTTAGAGCAAACACTGCCTGGAAGTCATCTGGGCATATACAGTGTGATCTTAGAAGCTGAAGGAGTTATTTCAGTAAGACTGCCAATGGTCACAGAATTGTCTTAACCACCATATTTGAGTGGTCAGGAACAATAATTTCTCAGCAAATGCTGTACATGAACCAGCGAAATTCTGTTCTGCTGTCTTTCCTGCCACACACCTCATGCATTTTACTCTCAATTGTGCAGATGTAGAGCCAGAGCAGGGCTTGAGCCTTGTCGTCCTGGAGCTGTTCCTCATTCTGGGATGTTTTAGGGACCAAGTCGAGCAGCCGCAGGGCTTCGTGGACAGAATCCAGAGCAGAGCTAGGGAAGGAGACTGAGGCTTTAGCCAAACATCTGGCACACACAAGAAGGGAAATCCTTTGACACAAGCTGCAAACACTCGTTCTGCAGATGTAGAAAGCTAACTAAGTAGGGACAAGCCATAATCAGTTTCCAGTACAATTAACAGCTATTACCCTTACAATAGGCATGTTACCCTTTACTAGGAATTGTACCAGCCAGGATCAATCCAAGGCCTACCATCTGTTCCTGCCTTCTCTGCAAACATAATTCTGAAGTCTTGTGAGACCTAAATGCAGAATGAAACCTTATTTTAAAACTGTGCGTTAAGGAAGAGCAGAGGATCGTGTGCGTGTCAGCCAATTCAAAAGTATGCTCGTATGCAGGGGTGGAATTCTAGCAAGAGCTCCTTTGCATATTAGGCCACACACCCCTGATGTAGCCAATCCTCTAAGAGCTTACAAGGCTCTTTTTTTGTAAGCTCTTGGAGGATTGGCTACATTAGGGGTGTGTGGTCTAATATACAATGGAGCTCCTGCTAGAATTCCACCCCCGTCTCTATCAAAAAAAGGAACACGGAAGGAAGGAAGGAAGGAAGGAAGGAAGGAAGGAAGAAAGGAAGAAAGAAAGAAAGAAAGAAAGAAAGAAAGAAAGAAAGAAAGAAAGAAAGAAAGAAAGAAAGAAAGAAAGAAAGAAAGAAAGAAAGAAAGAAAGAAAGAAAGAAAGAAAGAAAGAAAGAAAGAAAGAAAGAAAGAAAGAAAGAAAGAAAGAAAGAAAGAAAGAAAGAAATACTTGGCCTGTTAATACAAGTTTCTGCTCAAAAGCTTTGTCCTTGCCATTATGGAACTTTTAAAAATCTGCAGACATGAGTTAAATTTAGGTTCCCTTCCTTGAATATCCAGGAATTTTATACACAGTTCAAAAGTGTGCACTCTGCATTGCCAGTACTAGTCAAAAAGAGTTGTGCTTTTCATGCAAATCCAAGTGTCAGCATTGCTAAGACAAGAATTAATCACATTCTGCAGCTCCATGTGAAAAAGTGGATTGGGTCCAGAGTAGCATTTCCAAGGCCCCCCAAGATCTCTGCTCACGGAGCTCAGTTCTCTTGCCTCTATCCCATCTCACAGGAACTTAAAATGTCCACCCTGAAGAAGATTTGGGAGGGCATTTTGGGCTGTTGTGGAGGTTAGAGGCAGGAAAGTCATGCTCTGTGGGCTCCTTTGACCTGCAGAAATGCTCGCCAGGATTCAGGCCAGTACCTGGAACCAAACCAGATGCACAGGTGCTCCCTGAGAACAATTCACCTGCCCCCAAACAGCAAGTTTCCAGGGCTCAGTCATAAAGACATTTTAAAAAAATGCAACTTTGGCTTGCAGCAGGAACTTCCAGTACTTACAAGACAGAGCACAGGGTGATGATGCATGCCTACCCTTCCCTCCTTTGGGGAGAGGTGTGCTTTCACCCCCATGCTTGCTTACAATCCATAGTTAAAAGCTCTGACTCCTGCCTTCTTACTGACTCTCACTAAAAGTGCTAGGAATCTGCAACAATCTGCATGAGAACAAACACCAGCAAGGTAAGAAAGGACCAACCTAAGTGGTCAAATTCACAGGAGAATAGTTGCAAGCACACAATTTGGATTTTTGTGGTATGGAATATTAGTGTGTTCTACCTAGACCTGTATGGGAAGTCTTGACTTCGGTCAATATCCCTATCCAGATTGCCGCCATCAGTTTATATGCAACATCACTAAGATTCACTGTACTTTTTTCTAGTTGCAAGATGCTAATTATAGAGGCCTTCTTCTACGTATTTCTGACCGGGTACTTGCATTACACTGTCACTGCTTTTTAATATAGCAGCATAACAGGAAATACTTACATCTTAAACTACTGTGCTGATCTCAGCAGCATTCCCCTTCCATCTTTGATTCCATGCCTACTATTCCAAATTCTCTACTAGTGAGGAGAAGGTAAAGAGAATTTGGAAATGGGAAACAGGGCAGGGCTCAGCATTTATTAGCACGTGAGGCCTTGGGCCTACAATTTCTAAACTTCACCCTGCTGAACTCCATATGCAGATGACGTGAAGAGCAAAAATGAGCATCCTTTCCATAAATTCTAGGTTTCAAGTACAGGTAAAAACTGCAGCCCCAACTGGCCCAGACCACTCACCATTCTGTCTGCTCCGTGTAATCATGGTAACACAGCACCTGAGCCAGTTCTATCAGGACCACCGCCCGCTCATGTACCAAGCTGCTGCCCTCTGAGCATATGTCCAGTAGGTCACAGATCACGTTGAAGCGCTCTTGGCCAGTGTCAGCTCGCACACCCTTGTAGGCCTTCAGTTCCTCCAACAGCACTTTCAGCAGGACCTCAGGGGCCAAGTCGCATCCTTCCAGGCCTTCCTTCAGAGTCCTGTAAACATGTACTCCAGTCAGAAACACAAGTTAGAACACAGCCAAGATGGAGGAACCATCTAAACCAGGAGTGTCAACCATGCGGCCCAAGGGCTAAATTAGGCCCTCCAGAGGGCTCCTATCAGGCAAGCAAGTCTGCTTCCCTCCTTCTGTGTCAGCTTGCTTTGCCAGGCTTGCTCAATCGCACAAGAGCTACAGAGCAAAGTCTCTATTTTCTCTATTGGCAGAGGTTCCTCCCTTGGAGAGGAAGTGGGAGGAAAAGAGCTTGCTTTGTCAGGCTCTCTCAATTGCACAGCAGAGCTACTGAGTTCACCAAAGCCTCCAGTGTTTTGGGAGCCCACTGCATGTGTCAGTCTGATAAAACTGAAGACTAATGCACAGTTATCGACAAGTAATGTGTGCAGCAGGCAGCAGCAATGCAACTGGCCATGCCTAGCAATGTGAAGGCCCTTGGGGTGGGGAGAGGATACATCTAGTTACCCCTCCCCAATGGACAAATTGAGGATTTGAGAGTGGTGGGAGGGAACAGTAGAAAAAACTTCCATTAAAAATTTCTGTTCTTGAATAAGTGAAATACTTCTCAAAACAAAGTTTATACAGGACAACCGAGAGTACTAGATAATGGTCATGCCTATGCATACTGGTCATGCCTATGCATACTACACACATATCCTTCAAAATATATTTTACAAGTTTGTGTGGTTAACTGAATAATTTTGGCATCAGATATGCTATAACACATTTGATAAGTTCAAGAGAGCCTTGTTTTCAGTGTTGTTGTTCAATGTGCCAAAGTTCAACTTGATATCCAGATATGTCGGTAGTGCTACCTACTGCAACTGTTTGAGACTGTTTCTCAAGTTCAGCTTTCCCCCTCAAATGGCAAATATTTGTGGTACATGTGGCAAGGCAGCAATAGGGTTTTGCTTCTAGAAGACTTTAGAAAATTCTATAAATATGCCGATTAGTATAATTTTTATATGCCAAATCAGAGATTATCCATTTTATCTTTTAAAGCATCAAAACAAATTTAGGTTTGATTGGAAATCAATGATTGCATGTATTTCAGTTTCTCCCCCATCAGTTTGATGCTTCTGTGTAGGATTGGTCTTCAACACTTGTCTGACACACTCAGAAATAGGGTATGAATTCTACTCATGTGGGCTCCTATAGATCTTTACACAAAGGAGGAGGAAAGCCATCACTGGTGAGCCACTGCCAAGAGGTGACACATTTGGAGGTTCGGGTGACTAGAACTACAGACTTGGTGGCTCCTTGTAACCAACAGTTAAGAAATCTGAGATTAGGAACAACAGACTGGGAATTTCAAGTTAAAGGCAATAAGACTATACCTTACTAACAGAGGATTTAATTTCGTTATGGCAAGTAACAATACGCTTTAAGTAAAGCAACAGAGATCCTGAGTGTAACTCTATGTCATGGTGCCCCTGTGAGACTGTGGGTACCTATGGAATTCTCACACATGGCAAGGGGGCACAGTCATAAAATGGCTGCCACAGGAGGTGGAGTCAATCACAAAACATCAGAGAGCGATGCCTATTAATCTGCATAGCCAATCAGAAGCCCTGCTGGGCAAAAGCAACATCTAGTTCTGCCAGCAGGAATCATGGTGCCCACGGGCACCATATTGGTGGCCCCTGCTCCGGATGGAGGTCTTCACTGGCACCAGTCCCCATTTCCTCTTTTGTTGCCTTCCCACCATCATCTCAGTGTCAGAGAAGTGCCAGAGTTCTTTTAGGGCTGGACTTCTTTCATCCCAGTAAAGCTAAAAGGGAAGAGTTTTGCCAGATTTTGTCTCTGAAGGGAGGGAAGAAACACTATGGACAGCAAAGAATTCCTAAGAGTTGTAAACTTTCTCAAAGGTACAGCAGGACAAATCTAAGTGTTCTTCCCCATGACTAGAGTTTTAAGCAATACCAGGCGAATAGTAATCCCTGTTTTAAGAATCGTGCCCTTCCCCTCACCCTCATCTTACTTTAGTCTGAGATCATCAACCCCATTTTTGCTGGCGTCCATCTTGACTTTCAGCCAGAAGGAGACCGGTTCCGCCATCTGCTCCACAATCTTGCGACGCTGTGTGACCAGCCACAGTACCACAGCCTGGAAAGCCTCCTCCAACAAGCCCAGCTTCCTGTAGTTTTCCACAAGCAGCCTGAAGCAATTGTGTAGCTGAGAGGAAAACAGAAAAGCATTCAAGTGGTACCCAACAGAAAGTCACCCCCAATTGCCACATGCAACTTTCCGGAAGAAAAGAAAGTCCTTCCATTGTCCGTTCATCTACTAATCTGTAGATCATGGTTTAAACTGTAGAGTAAGCGGCCTGTTTAATCCAATAGCCCAGAGTGTCATTCTTAGCCCATCCCACCTTGGTGTCCTCATTCACCATCACATTTGCACTCTATTTTTCATACGAAGAACTATGTGAACATGAGAACTGTGATGAATGAGGACTCTGGCAGCAATCAGTTGTTGGGCAACCTTAACACCAGAGGGACCCAGGGCAGGCAAAGGGATCCTGCGTGCCGCTGGCAAAGCTACTCGGATCCTAGAGGCAAGAATAGTGAGCAGGGGATATGGCGGCAGCAGCAGACTCATAAGAGGGCTTAGCACGCGGCACAGTTGGGGAAAGGTTAGGTCGAGAGGGAACATGACACGAGTGTCGTGATTCACACATGGATCTCAAATAGCCAGTCAAAACTTTAGCCACAACCTCTAATTTCACCCTAAAAGACTGTAGTGGTAGTAGTCACAGAATGTATAGAGACACTCCTTTCTGTTTTAAAGTGCTAAGGAATTGGTAATTTGTAGACTCGCCCTAAGACCACATGGCCTTAATTTTAGAACAAGGCTCAGATGCACTGTACAAGGTGTTTTTGCTGCTCTCTATACAAAAGGAGTCCTGTGGTGCAGAATGGTAAAGCTGCAGTACTGCAGTCCGAGCTCTCTGCTCATGACCTGAATTCAATCCCAGCAGAAGCTGGGTTCAGGTAGCTGGCTCCAGGTTGACTCAGCCTTCCATCCTTCCAAAGTCGGTAAAATGAGTACCCAGCTTGCTGGGGGGAAAGTGTAGATGACTGGGGAAGGCAATGGCAAACCACCCCAAAAAAGTCTGCTGTGAAAACTTTGTGATGTGACATAACCCCAGAGTCAGAAACGACTGCTGCTTGCACAGGGGACTACCTTTACCTTTTATATGAAAGTTACTTTAAGCCATTCCTCTTTGGAGCAGTCCTTTAGGTGGACTCAGAAACATAACTGCTGCCTTAGCCTAGCCCGCACACACTTTCTTGGAAAGAGGTACCATTGAGCTCAGATGCTTTTGAATAAGCATCTCCAGCTGAAATGCTGAGAAACACCCAAGAGCCTAACTCAGGAAAAGGAAGGTTCATTTAGTGAGGAAGCTATGGATAAGTGTTAGACCATGTGTTCAACACCTGGAAGGTTGCAGGTTCCCTTTACCTTGGAGTCTTTGTCCTGGCTGCCTGCCCTTTGTTAGCTCCACTGGCAATGGCAATCTGCAAGACTAGGTGAGAGTCCAAATTAAACCAGCCAAAATGGTCCCCGTTCCCTCTGTCAGGAGAATTTCTCTCTCATGTTCTCCCCGCATGAGCCATATCTTTCCTTCCTGAGGTCTCCAGGAATATATTACCCGGCTTCCAATATCCCAAGACTCTGTTCACCTTCTAAGCATCAGATTCCAGCCACAGTGTGCTGCTGGCCATTTCATTGTCTTCCACTGGGACAGGCATTTGCATTTATACGCTACCTGCATACTCAACAGAGCAGCTGACATGATAGATGGTAAAGGTAAAGGTAGCCCCCTGTGCAAGCATCACTCCGACTCTGGGGTGAAGTTGCTTTCACAACGTTTTCACAGCAGACTTTATTTTATGGGGTAGTTTGCTATTGCCTTCCCCAGTCATCGACACTTTCCCCCCCAGCAAGCTGGGTATTCATTTTACCGACCTCGGAAGGATGGAAGGTACTTGGCAGCAATCCCCTTCCCACTGTCTTCTACCAAAAGAAGAGAAAAAACTTTCAAAACCAAGCAATGGGGTTTTTGAAAGCCCCAAACCAAGTAGTAGTGGGATGTATATCCAAAGGCCATTTTCCCACACACACATACCCCTCACAGAGTGCTATCTTGCTCAGATCTCAGATGCCACAGAAAAGACCTCATCGTTAATAGAACTTCTGAGCTCGACAAAATTCCCAGCCTGTACCTCTGTCATGAAGCATAAGGACGACGTTATATACCTTTTCCGTAGGGAATTCTGGATTCTTGAACAGCTCCTCCTTGCCCAGCCTCCTGCAGAAGAGCTCTACTATCAAGTTAGACTTGGCGTACATCTTCTGACAGTAGAAACTATAGCCCAGCCGGGACACACAGTATGCTGTTGAGAGAGAGGGTGGGGAAAAGCATAGTCTTAGGCCAAGCGCGGTTGAGTAGCACACCTGCTTTTGAAAGAAAACCACTAGATAAACAGGCTCCTGCCTCATCTCATGAAGAGAACCAGCTAGCAGACGCTGCCACATGGTCTGTTTACCTCATTTCATTTCATCATTTTATTTATATCCCACCCTCCTCGCCGAAGCAGGCTCAGGGCGGCTAACAACTTACCTCCAAAGTTGAAGCCCTCTATGTATGACCTTACATATGCTGAACGAGTATAACCACTGGCTTGGGAACACAAAAGAAACTACACATGTGTAGGCTATGTTCCTATGGCTGAGAAAGCTTTGGTTTTTTTAAGTGTGGGAAGGGAGGGAACACGTGTATACACTTCGTATAAACAGACTTGCATTCCTGAGCCAGAGATTGCTCCAGAGGCTTGCTAATAACCATTTATTTTTTATTTATTTTATTTATTTTGGTAAATTTATAATTCCACCCTTTCCCAGATGTGCTCAGGGTGGATTACATCCAGATAAAACCAGTCAAATACAATAAGCCAGTAAAACCAATAAAATACAATTAAAACAGCAACACAACACAGTGCTGTATAACAAAGGTGGGCGGGCTCATAGTGCAAGCTGGAGTGTAATCAGTGGCCCAGATATAATAGTTCAGAAGACAGATCACTGTGGGGGAGGATAGCCGATGGTATATAGGCAATAAGGAAAAGGATGCCCGCTTGCCTCAACCAAATGCCTGGTGGAACAGCTCCGTTTTACAGGCTCTACGGAAAGGTAACAAAACCGGTAAGTGTACTTGTTTCTTATTATGCTGGACAACAGCCTTCAGCTGGTTTGTACACAGAGAACCAATCCACAAGAGAAAGACCATCTTTGATACCAACCTGAGACATCCAGGTATTCTGCCTGCTCACTCTGCGGAAGACCTGCTAGCATGTCCAGCATCCAGGAAGCAACCTTCTGAAGGGATGCCACCAGCTGTAGTATCCCTGGAGCCTCTGGTCCCTGAGAGAAAGGCAAGCTTTTGGAAGAGGAAACAAAGCATAGGAAACACACACACACACACACACCCCTCCAGCAGCATTTCACCACAATTAGTCTACTATGGACAGCAGACAGCTGCCTTGTTTGCGTGAAAGTTCCATGAGTATCTGGAGCCAGTCTATATAGTCAATCAACTGGTGGGAAGGGAATATACCATTTCCAACAGCAGAGTGGAAAATCCCATTCAGCAACCCTGCCCTTCATTTCTCCCTTCTTCCCATTGCCTCTGTCTCCCTCTCCAGTACTTCTGTCAGTCACACCTCTAATCAGATGTCAGAGGGGATGGAAGCAGGTGAAGCAGAAGGAACATGTATCTTCCTGCTTTCAGCTTTAAAGTCTCCTGCCAATGCTACCCACCCTCGCAGGGCTTTCCCTTCCATCAGGAGTGATGGCAACAAATGGTTTTGGTGCAGAAAGTGTGGGATGCCTTTTGCTTCAGCCTCCGTCTGCCCCCTGATACCCAGCTTATTGGGGTGGATGGCTCAAAGTGCAACTGCTGCCTCATTCCTCTCCTCCCACCCTCCAGCCTGGCCACTTCTGACCCCTCCCGCTTTTTCCTGTCCTTGTTTCTCCTTCCACTGCCTCATCCCTTTAATTTAAGATCTCTTTCATAATAGTGTCCATGATCTCTCCATCCGCCTTCCTCCCTCATTGCAGCTGTCTCCAATTTGATTAAAATAGATATAGTTTTTTTCAAAATTTCCTGCCATCCTGTGTTTTCAGAGGCCCACCCCATTTGTCCAAACAGCACACTTTTAAGCACCTCCTTTCGTCCAAACAGCACACTTTTCTTTAAAACCAAATCTGTGTTTCCTGTTGTCACTTGATTTGATTTTTTCCTAACCTCTCAGAGAGCAGAAACTAAAATACATGTGCTAAAGGAGTATGTAAGGCAGCAGTCTGCAGCTCTTTTTAGTAGCTGATTGTATTTGCAACTCTGCTGTTTGAAAATTAAAACACCTATACCTTTAAAATTTGGTAAAGAAGCCATGTTGAACACCTGTATATGCCAACTAAGTTAACAAAGGATGCATCTGGTGTCAGAGCAGAAAAATAAGTAAAGACCTCAGAAGTGCTAGATATATTTCAATTTCCCTCCAAATTTCCATTTTTTCAAAGATTATGTCTTTTCCTCTGCGGTTTCAGCATTTCTGGAAATTTAATTCATTCGGACCATGAGTCTGCTTAAACCTGTATGTATTGACTGCTCGGACCGGCAACAGCTTTTCAAGGCCAATCCGGAGGAGGACACTTTTCACAGCTCTTCTACAAGTAAGCCTTTGACAGGGGGTACCAAGCAGTGTTCCCTCTAAGCTGAGTTAGAGTGAGCTAGCTCACAGTTTTTTAGCCTCTGGCTCACACATTTTTGTCTTAGCTCAGGGAAAATGGCCCCAGAGCAAACTAATTTATGCAGCAGCTCACCACTTTAATGCAAGTAGCTCAAAGTAGAATTTCTGCTCACAAGACTCCACAGCTTAGAGGGAACATTGGTACCCAGGACTGAACCTTGGATCTTACGAACAAGACCCACACATCCTACCCCTGAACCAAAGAGCCTCTGTAGAATCTAGACGCCAGACCCACGAAGGATACTTATCCTGGTCCCTGGGGGCTGAAGATCTCATTTCTACAACAGATTGCAGGAGTCTCTGGTCTGTTCAGGAGGCCACAGGGCAGAAACTACCATCCCCACCCCACCCCCCCTGAGTTTCTCATACCTGCAGAGTCTGAAGGGAATCATATACTAAGGTGGTGTACAGCTGGGCAAAGTGGTACAGCAGTTTCTTCAGAGCTTGCTGCTGTTTCACGTTGTCTGGCGGAACCTGGGAAGGGCAGGAAGATGAGCATGGGAAGATGCCTGAATGGCCCCAAAGCCAGTCGGTGCCAGGTCACACATTAACAACTGGTCTTATGCAGGGGTCGTTTTGTAGAAAAATAGGTGGCAGAGCTCATTAGCATAACTCATTAGCATATGCCACCACCACCCCCGCCAAAAGCAACCCAATGCAAGAAAGGAGAGCCCTGGGCAAGCAAGTCCTGCTTGGGCTGACTAGAGATCCAGCCAGTCCAATCAGGCCTCGCTTGCCTGGGGCTCTCCTGGGCTGCCCCCTCCCAGTCAAAAGGCCAGCAAGCCACCCGCCACCCAAAATCGTGTAAGAAGTGGAGAAAGGGTGATGTGGGCTTCTCCAGGGGTTAATGAGGGCTGTTGGGGGTGTGGCAAAGCCGCTGGTGGCTGTCTGTCTGGCTGCTCTCCTACTCCAGGGATTGTTATGCAGCTGCACCTACTATTCAATGGACAAGGTAGGTGAGGAGGAAGAGGAGGAACCCTCAGAAAGGTTCAGGAGCTGAACTCCTGTGAGCTCCTGCTGAATCTGAGGCCTGGTCTTATGCACAGTTACTTTCAGTCTAAGTCTAGCGACTTCAACTGGAGTAACTATGTATAAGCATTCTAAGAGACCTAAGTGGTACCATTTAGGGATCCCACACACATATCACAGGTTAAAAAAGAAACTGCAACACACAGAAAATCTAAGTTTTTCCCTTGCATGCATTCTATTTGCATAGAAAGGAAGAGTTGTTTTAAATGTAAGATATCCCTGGGGGGGAAAAAAGCAAACCCCCACATCCACGGTATTTTCATACACTCAGGCAAGGATAGCCAATCGATGTTCTATGGGCTGGATTAGTTCCATCCCTATAGCAAATGCAACAGCCCTACCAAATTTTAATCAATGCAACAGCAAAACAGCATGGCATTGTGATCAATGTCACACAAGGACATAGGAGAACCAGATTCAAAACCCTACTCTGCTACAGACGCTTGCTGGGTAGCCTCGGGCCAGCCGCCTTTCTTGCAGCTTAACATGTTGGTTGTGAGGATAAAATGGAGAAGGTGGGGGGAGGTTTTAAGCTGCTTCGGACCCCCAGTGGAGATATATTTTATATACATGTATCTATATGAAATGGTTTGTTCACTCAAATACACTCGAAAGGCCTATCTGTTCCTCAGCTCAACCTCAACTGATGGTCTCGTAACCCAGCGCGCCACAATCTCATCAATCTGGGACAACTTCCTCCCCCCAAAAAAACCCCTCTAGCCCCAGGACCAGCATCAGAAGAATACAGGCTGGCTGCCTCTTCTCTAGTGGAATGAGCTTGCATGTGTTCTTACACTGTTTATGCAGTGGGCGGTGGTGGTATATAGGACATGACCACGGCTGGCCCTGCCACTAGGCAAACTAGGTGACTGCCGAGCGTGCCAGCCTTCTGGGGGTGCCCCTCATGTGACTCGGTGATTTTTCAGTGAGGGGTGGGGGAAGTTAGGTTTGCTTAGGGTGTTAGACCAGTTCAAGAGCGGCCCTGGATACGACCATAACTTTTCCACGCAACCAAAGGCAGTAAGGTATGGCTAGGCCTTGAATGAAGGGATACTGTGGAGTGAAAGGGGAGAAAAAGTGAAAGCAGGAGGGGGGAATTGTGGGAAGATGGCTGCCATCTTGTAAGATTCAGGCTCAATGTCTGTCTCCTTTTCAAGGCATTTAAGGCCTGCGAGTGGCCAAGGGAGTGAGCCCCTGAGCTCTAGCAGAAGGGCAAAAGCCAAAGGGCTCTTGGCTCCAAGCCCCAGAGTTAGGATTGCCAATCTCCAGGTGGGACCTGGAGATCTCCCACAACAGAGGCCAGTTCCTCTGGAGAAAATGGCTGCAGTGTACTTTGCTGAGGCCCCTCCCTCCCCAAGCACCAGCCTCTCCAGACTCCACCCCCAAAATCTTCAGGTATTTCCCAACCCAGAGCTGGCATCCACACCAAGGGTCCTAAGCCTAGAACTTGCAAGACAATCTCCTAACAAACACAGAGAAACGTCAGAAGTTCTTCCCTTCTCCTGTTCATTCGTTTCTTCTGTATCGCCATGCTTTTATTGCGAGCTGCTTGGGTCCCCGCTGGGAAGAAAGGCAGGATATAAATTAATTAGAAAGCAAAATAAAGGAGAAAAATAAACTTACAACATTCAGCAGCTTGCCAAGCAGCTCCAAGTATCTTTCCATAAAGGCAGAGATCCCCAGTACGTCACATAGGCTGAAGGAGCTCCGTTTAGCCTCTCTGGCATATCCATACAGAGCCATCACAAACAATTGGCAGCTTTCGATTGTCGCTTTAAGCACATGCTCATCAGCATCCATCAAGGTGTTTAGGATCTCAGCAGCCTGGGAAAAAAGGGATCCTACTGAGCTGTCCTGAAGCACTAACACTCTGTTCAACTCGACACCGATGGAGAGAATATCCAGACCCACGCTGAAGAAGTTCCTTCTTTTCTTGAACCTTCTCAAACAGTCCCGGGACTTCTGGAGAACTTCCTTGCTGTCCGCAAAGCAGCTACTCTTGCAGAGGTACCGGGACCTCATCACTGTTAGTTCGAAGATGCCGAGTGCATCCTGAAAGGGCAAAGTTTCACTCGGGCCCCTCCTTTCCAGAAGGCCTACAACAAGATGGCCGAACAGCTGCTCACTGAGGAAACAAGCATCCTCCTTGGGTAGTGGGCTCCGCTGGGCCTCAAATACAGAAGCGGCAGCGGCGGCATGCTGGGCCACCACGGAGGTAAAGAACGGGGGCTCTCTGAGTGAGAGACCAGGGGAGTTTTGCTCCAAAAGAACCAAGAAGCATACTGCTTGCAACTGTGATGAGAGGATCGCCCTGGGCTGGGCGGGAGTCCGGTCCGTTTTAGCCACAGCATCCGTGCTCTTCCAGAGCACGCTAAAGGTACTCTTGGCAATGGATACAAAGTCGTCAGCGGGCACCTCCGGAGGCTGGTGCTTCAACAGTTCAGCGTAGAGGAGGTCCGCAAAACCCAAGCTGATCTCTGATGGGCCCCGAGAAGCAGCACCTCTCAGCAAGTGATACAGCAACCTTTCCAGATAGAGAGGAACATACTGCGGCCGAGCTTTCACGTAGCCATGGTAGGCCACCTCAGCCAGAGTTCGGAGACCTTCCAGGTGATCCGAGCAGCCTGAGCGTTCGGCAAATCTGTGGATGCAGGCTCGCAAGATTCCGTCGCATGCTGTCGCCTGTTTGGAAGCTTGACTCATAGCATCTGCATTTTTGGCCACCGAGCTGAGGCATTCCTGAAATTTTAAATGACGATCTTTTAAGGTCTTGGAGGCAGCACATTCCAGTAGATTAAATATTGCAAAGCCCCTCCCTTGGATGGAAGAGCACCCATCAAAATGTACAAACAACATGTAGTTAATGGGCCACCTCCCAAGCGCTGTCTCAGTTTTATTCTCTCACAGTTTATTCTATCTACTGGACCAGTCCTAGTCGCTGTTTTAAAACAGCTGTGAGCCAAATGCTTCCTAGAAGCTCATGAGCAACTCTTCTGCCCTCAATGGATATTCAGAGGCCTGCTGTTTCTGAACATAAGAACATAAGAGAAGCCATGTTGGATCAGGCCAATGGCCCATCCAGTCCAACACTCTGGGTCACATAGTGCCCAAAAAACCCGTGCCATCAAGAGGTCCACCGGTGGGGCTAGAAGCCCTTCCACTGTGCCCCCCCCCCCAGCACCAGAATACAGAGCATCACTGCCCCAGATAGAGTTCAAACAATAAGCTGTGGCTAATAGCCACTGATGGACCTCTGCTCCATCTGCTTATCCATTCCCCTCTTGAAGCTGTCTATGCTTGTAGCCGCCACCACCTCCTGTGGCAGTGAACATGAGGATTTCATTTGGTTCTTATGACTAAGAGCCATGATTGGGCCTATCCTCCCTCAATTTATCTGATCCCCTTCAGTCCCCACCGTGCCTTGTGGAAGAAAGTCCCATGAGTTAACTGTTTGATGTGTGAAGAGGTCCTCTAATCTATCTCAGCACATTTATTCAGCAACAAGAGGGAAATTCTAGTGTTCTTCATAGCCTCCTAAACCCCTGCCCCATCCCTCCCCTCCCAACTTAGTCAGTTCCTTATGGCTAAAGTATTTGTGGCTTTTTAGCTCAGCCACATGGAACAGAATCACAACCTAATCACAACTGTCAGTTCCACTTTCCCAGCTCTACAATTTCCTTTTTGAGGACACGCCAATGCAAGCAGAACTGCGCTGCAGACATACAACTCCCAGATTTGAAGGACTGAAACTGTACTCCACCAAGTCAGAATTACCTGGGGGGTGTCCTTAGATTTCACAGGGTGAGGTGCAAGGAGAAGAGAGTGATAAAGATACAGGTAAGCACAGAGTGGTAAAGCTGCAGTACTGCAGCCCGAGCTCTCTGCTCATGACCTGAGTTTGATCCCTGCAGAAGCTGGGTTCAAGTAGCCGGCTCAAGGTTGACTCAGCCTCCCATCCTTCCCAGGTTGGTAAAATGAGTACCCAGCTTGCTGGGGCAGGGGGAAGTGCAGATGACTGGGAAAGGCAATGGCAAACCACTCTATAAAAAGTCTGTCATGAAAACATCGTGATGCGACGTCACCCCAGAGTCGGAAACAATTGGAGCTTGCACAGGAGACCTTTCCTTTACCTTTTTAAGGCTGCCTGAGACCAACAATAATGGTGAACCAATGAGTATACAAATACCCACACGAAAGCTTATACCCAAAATTCAACTTTGTTGGACTTTATAGTGCCACTGGATTCAACCTTTGCCTTTCGTTATGTTTATGGGATCCACCTCTGGGTCTTTTTTAGACCAAGAGAAAAAGTATACATGGTACGCTTGTTAGGGCAGTGGCTGCAACCTGGATGACTCAGGCTAGCCTGAACTTGTTGAATCTCCGAAACTAAGCAGGGTCAGTGCTAGTTAGTAGTTGGATGGGAGGCCGCCAAGGAAGTCCAAGGTCACTGTGCAGAGGCAGGCAACGGCAAACCACTTCTGCTCGTCTCTTACCTTGAAAACCCTACTGGGTCATCATGACACTTTCCTCCACTGATTAGGGCATTGAGCCCTACAAGGACGATTGCCGGGTTAAAGGAGTCAGAAAGCAAAAGACCTGGATCACTAGCAATTGCCGCTTCTGCTAATGACCTTCCTATCCATGTTCCTCATGCAAAGGAAGGAGTCTGCTTATCAGTACCGCTAAAAATCCTGCTGCCTCCCTGTACCTCTCTGCTTCTCTGGTCCATCCTTCCCTTCTGAATGAAAAACTCTTCCAAACTAAGCAGAGTCAAGTGACACCTTTAAGACCAACAAAATTTTATTCAGAATGTAAGCTTTTGTGTGCTCTAAGCACACTTCATCAGACAGTAGGATGGAATGGCAAGTAATCCTAAATATAGAGAAAGTGGGCAGTGAATTAAAAGAATCACAATTTTAATTTTAATCTGCTAAGGGACATTTCCATCGTTTTGCATGCTGATTCACTGCCCACTTTCTCTATGGCTGTTTTCGCACTGACCTTAATCAGCAGCGACGCCCCTCTTCACCGCGCAGGATCGGCGCGGATTTCGCACTAATTGCCGCGGAGCACCCAGAAGAGCCGGAAAGTCCCGCGGCTTTTGCGGCGCAAGCAGAAACCGCCAAAAACCAGTTTCCATTTGCGCCGCAAAAGCTGCGGGACTTTCCGGCTCTTCCGGGTGCTCCGCGGCAATTAGTGCGAAATCTGCGCCGATCCTGCGCGGTGAAGAGGGGCGTCGCTGCTGATTAAGGTCAGTGCGAAAACGCCCTATATTTAGGACTGCTTGCCATTCCATCCCACTGTCTGATGAAGTGTGCTTAGAGCACACAAAAGCTTACATTCTGAATAAAATTTTGTTGGTCTTAAAGGTGCTACTTGACTCTGCTTTGTTCTGCTGCTTCAGACCAACACGGCTGCCCACCTGGATCTATCTTCCAAATTCAATTGCTGCTAGAATCCAGATTATACATGGTAGGCTCCAGATTATACATGGTAGGCTCAAAACTACCTATTGATCTTCAGAAACTGCTCAGCAAAGCCCTGACCTGGATAGCCCAAGCTAAGCAGGACCAGCTCTGGTAAGTACTTGGATGGAAGACCTCAAAGGAACACAGGGCCAGAACACAGAGGCAGGCGATACAATCTCGCCTCTGAAAAATGTCCTAGCCCCACTAGGGGTTGCCAAAAGTCACCATGACTCCAGGAACACAAGCACATGCACAATATAAACTACTAATTTTTTTTTTTTAAACTGCTCAGCAAAGTTCATTAAGGGAACAGGGGGTAAGAGAAATACACCCTATTGAGGCAATCCCTGGGGAATGTCAAGAAATCGGAACATCCTCAAAATCATCAATAAATTGATACAGAACTGGGAATGAGCTGCTAGCCGCAGACCGGCATCAGTAGCAGTTGCACTCCTCAGCTTTGTGTCAAGCCATCTTTCAACAGCAAGTCCAAGAACTGCTAAGGATATCATTCACCTTAGAGACAGCTGACCAAGCGGTATTACCTTCAGCTCTGACAACAAAGTTAGAGTCTCTTCGAGAGTGCTGGTCCGTGACACAAAGTCCATGCCTTTGAGGTACTTCATTTTGCATCCTGAAGAAAGAAAGAAGACATCTGTCTATCAAGAGGCCACACAGAAATGGATTATTTGGGACAAGTGATGCTCTCTATATTTGGTGCTTGAGGGGGAGGCAACAGTGGGAGGGCTTCTAGTGTCCTGGCCCCGCTGATGGACCTCCTAATTGCACCTGGGGTTTTTTGGCCACAGTGTGACACAGAGTGTTGCTGGATGGGCCATTGGCCTGATCCAACATGGCTTTTATGTTCTTATATGTATGCTCACTGTAACTTCTCCAGTGCTGGGTCTTTCACCCACGTATGACCTGGTGCTTTTAACAGGAGATGCTGAGGATTGAACCCAGGACCTTCTGTATGCAAAACAGAGGCTCTTCCACTGAGCCACAGCCTCCTCTTCCTCAACTACCCATGCAATGGTATGTTGGCAGCAGCTGGTGGACAAGCACATAAGGGCTGATATATACTGAGCAAAGGAGCAAGTCCAAGGGGCAGACTGCCACATCTGAACTGCTGCCGTGTAATGAGGATTTTTTTCTGTTGTGGAAGAAAGAGCGACTGTTTAAATACCTGCAGCCCAAAATAAATGATGGTATCACTGGCATGCAATTGCCTTTCAGCACATTCAGTTTCCCTAGCTGGGGCTACAGGAAAACATCAAGGACACACACAGGAAGCTGCCTTACTGAGTTAGACTGTTGGTCTGCCAAGAACAGTATTGTCCACTCTGACCAGCAGCAGGTATCCAAGGTCTAAGGCTAAGGACTTGCCTGGTCCCTTTAATTGGATGTGCAGGGGAATCGAATGTGGGAGAGCCAGTTTGGTGTAGTGGTTAAGTGTGCGGACTC
This sequence comes from Heteronotia binoei, assembly GCF_032191835.1. Taxonomy (NCBI): domain Eukaryota; kingdom Metazoa; phylum Chordata; class Lepidosauria; order Squamata; family Gekkonidae; genus Heteronotia; species Heteronotia binoei. The sequence continues at coordinate 27,377,253 of NC_083235.1, forward strand.
TTATCTGGGAGAACCGGGTTTGATTCCCCACTCCTCCACTTGCACCTGCTAGCATGGCCTTGGGTTAGCCATAGCTCTGGCAGAGGTTGTCCTTGAAAGGGCAGCTGCTGTGAGAGCCCTCTCCAGCCCCACCCACCTCACAGGGTGTCTGTTGTGGGGGAGGAAGGTAAAGGAGATTGTGAGCCGCTCTGAGACTCTTCGGAGTAGAGGGCGGGATATAAATCCAATATCATCTTCTTCTTCTGCATCCAAATCATATGCACTGTCACTGAAGAGTTGGTTTTTACAACCCATTTTCTTTCCCTGAAGGCAGGGGTGTCAAACATATGGCCCGCAGGCTGGATCAGGCCCACAGAGGGCTCCAATCAGGCCTTCCAACAACTGGCTATCATCTGCTTCATTTTCCCTTGTCAGCTTCTTTCGGTTGCCATTTTGTGTTTCTCCCCAGATAAGCCAGAGAGGAGGAGGAGGGAGGAGCAGCCTCAGCCAATGAGGGAGGTTGGCTCTATAGCTCTGCTGGTTGATTAAGTTTGCCAGGCTCAATTAATCACCCTGCAGAGCTACTGAGACAAGCCTCTCTTCCTTCTAATGAATGACTGTGGCTCCTCTCCCTCTTCCTGCCCTGGGGAAGAAAATAAAGAGCCAGAGCTTCCTTTATCCAGTCCCCACCATCCGGAGAGCTACAAAGAGTGCATTTTTAGACCAGCAACGTTTTAGTGAAGGTATGAGCTTTATGCCTTGCTACAGAGAGAGAGAGAGAGAGAGTTTTATTGCGGTTGTAACTGGGTTCCCCGTCTCTTTTTCACTGTACTCATACCCTCCAGTCTTTCTCAATAGGAAAGCATGTGAACTATTTAGGAGAGAAATATCAGCTTTAGACTGAGAGTGTGTTCCACCCCAATTTTACCCAGCAAATTTTCCTTTCACATTTTCCTTTGATTGGGGTCTTGAATTTAGACTTCCCAGATAGTCGGCTGACACTGACCATGGTACATGGCTGTTTCTCTGTTCTTGTAGTTGTTTTTTGGGGGGAAGTTGTATTTTTTTTTAGTTGTAGTCATTTTTCTGGGGAAAATTATAGTTCTGTAGACAAGCACATAGCCCTCAGTCTGTGCCGTGGTGTTCTTGACTAGTACGTGAAGCAACGTCTGTACAAAAGTTCACCATGCCCAGCTGCTTCATGTTCCTCTGGGTCTTAAGCTCAAAGCATTGAATGTCAATGAATCAAAAGTAGGTTTGCAACTTTCAGATGTGCACACCTGAACAGCACGTATTCAAGACTGGTACAGCACAGACACTGTCTGCAGTTTTTGATGCAATAATTCATAGCAAGAGGTAACATTTATCCAAGACTGTAAAACAAAATATTGCAAGCGGGCTAATATTTTAAGCAGAAAAAAAAATCTTTAATTGTGTGTCTGTGCCCCTTATAAAGTTTATATGTCCACTACCTGGCATTACATTTTATGATACACATGGCTCGGCCCGGCAAGGTCTCATATATGTCAAATCCAGGCCTCATAACAAATGAGTTCGACACCCCTGCCTTAAGGCATCTTAAAGCGGCTTACAATCTCCTTCCCTTTCTCTCCCCACAACAGTCACTTTGTAAGATAGGTGGAACTGAGAGAATTCTGACAGAACATCTCTCAGAAAACTGTGATTGGCCAAAGGTCACATCAGCAGGCTTCCTGAATCAAACCTGGTTCTCCAGATTAGAGTCTGCCACACTTACCCACTATACCACACTGGTTCTCCCTTGAGCCACCTGGGAATGCACGGCCTGAACTAATATTCATCCCATTTTAAAGGCTTAAGCCTGTAAAATAAGAAGCATCTGTAAGCCCAGTCCCATGTCCCTGCCATGCCACACCACCTCAGAAGCCTATAACCTTAGCAATATTTTTAACTAACCCCATACTGTCCGTTCTCCCTGACTTCTCCCCCATGTTGACCTAGAAAATTTGATAGCAGCTGCATTCCCCATGACCAGAACTTAATTGAGTCACTAGAAGCACCTCAGTCACCCCTCACATTAAGCAGTAAGCAGGCCTAATATGAAGCTACAGAAAATGAACTGAGTCCACAGTATATCTGGTTATGTGAATGTCTGTTCAGGTGTTCTTTAACCTTATGACTGTACCTGGAACTCCAAGCTCCTTCTTAACAGTACCTAAGCCTGGCCCAAAGCTGCTGTAAGAACTCTAGCATGTAATTTGTAGAATGGCTCATTTTAAAATCAATAAACAGTATTTTCCCAATTACACACATGCCACTACATCCCATTTTATCTTTAATAGCCCTTGCTGACTCCTACCCGATACAGTAGGGGTCCCCCAAACTTTGTGGGTCTATGGGCACCTTTGAAATTTTGAGAAGCAGTGGGGAGCATCAGTCCCCCCAAAAGGCTATAAAAAACCCAGGAGCTGCTTCATCTTCCAGTGGGAAACCCTTTTATCAAATGGGAAAGGAAAGGTCCTCTGAGCAAGCACCAGTCGTTTCCGACTCTGGGGTGATGTCGTATCACAACGTTTTCACGGCAGACTTTTTACGGGGTGGTTTGCCATTGCCTTCCCCAGTCATCTACACTTTTCCCCCAGCAAGCTGGGCACTCATTTTGCCGACCTTGGAAGGATGGAAGGCTGAGTCAACCTTGAGCCGACTACCTGAATCCAGCTTCCACCAGAATCAAACTCAGGTCGTGAGGAGAGAGTTCAAACCACAGTACTGACAAGCCCTATTTTACAACGGCCCCACCCATTTCCCAAAAAGCTTAGCAGGCACCAACCATATTGGGGAATCCTGCAATAAATTTCCAACTCAGACTTCATCACTTTCCAAGTCCATTTATGCTATTGAATATAAAACCAATTTAACCATCTCTGGTCCCTACAATACCCACCTATCTGTAAATAAAATCAGGCAAAACTTTTAATAGGAAGGGGGAAAATACCTTTGGCCAATGAATGACCTACTAACTTCAAAAACAGAACAGTGAGTTTAGTGGCGCCTCTAAGACCAACAAAGTTTAATTCTGCGTATAAGTTTTCATGTGCACATGAAAGCTTATACTCAGAATTAAACTTCGTTGGTCTAAAAAGATCTCACTGGACTCAAACTTTGTTCTGTTTTTGAAGTTAGTAGGTCTTTCAAATAAAGTTTAAGTCCAGTGGCACCTTTTAAAACCAGCTAAGATTAATTATACCCAGAATTAAACTTCGTCGGTCTTAAAGATGCAAGTGGACTCAAACTTTATACAACACGGCTACCCACCTAAACCTTAACGTCAAAAATATCTGGCAAGCTAGAGGAACCACAGCAGTTAACTCTATTTGAAATAGATTAACAGGGCTGGGAAGGGAAAATACACCTAGAAGACGCCTCCATGACGTTACCAACAACCAGTGTTCCCTCTAAGCTGAGTTAGTGTGAGCTAGCTCACAGATTTTTAGCCTCCAGCTCACACATTTTTGTCTTAGCTCAGGAAGGATGACTCCAAAGCACACTAATTTATGCAGTAGCTCACAAAGTAGAAGTTTTGCTCACAAGACTCTGCAGCTTAGAGAGAACATTGCCAACAACCTCATAAAAAAGCTATTGTTCTTACCACCCCTATACTTTGGCATACAACCTCCCTTCCTCCAAGTTCCACTACCTACCCGATACCAGCAAGCTTTTACCCACTAACCGGTCACGCAGCCGGCAAAACCACCACGGTAGAAGGGAAGGGAAGAGAACCAGCCCCGCGCCACGTTCAAATCTACGTCCCCGACCAATCGCAGGAGCTATGCGATAACTCCGCCCCTTTCCTGTCTACTGCCTTCTGGGAATTGTGGTTCTTATTTTCCCATTGCAAAGATGTGGATTTGCAGGGACAGAGTGAGTGTCGTTCTCTCGCAGGTGTAGAACAAAGCAGGAGTCAAGTGACCTTTAAGACCAACCAAGTTTTATTCAGAATGTAAGCTTTCGTGTGCGTTTGCTTAGAGCACACGAAAGCTTACATTCTGAATAAAACTTGGTCTTAAAGGTACGACTTGACTCCTACTTTGTTCTACTGATTCAAACCAACACGGCTACCCACTTGGATCTCGCAGGTGTATTTGTGCACTGCGCTGCTAGTAAAAGCCGGGAGGACCGACTCGCCCAGTTGCAATCTTCGTGCATGCTTCATAGGGAGGAAACGTCGCACAGAAGACAGCAAGGCATGTCCGAGTAAACATGCGTAGGTTCGGGCTGCACAGGAGCGTAACTTTCGGGAGTATCCATGTGGCTGACTGAAACTGTGAATTGTGTTTGCGAGTAAAAAAATTGGATAAAAGAAGCTGGAAACTGTTCGGGTTTCCTGATCGCCACCTGCTTTGAAACCATGGGAAAGAGACGGCGTTCACAAAGCAAAAATAGGCCGCACAAAGTGCTATGAAGTGGGTTGCATCGGGGCTTGTGTTCTTGTCAGAACTTTTTTTTTTGTAGAAAAAGCCCAGCAGGAACTTATTTGCATATTAGGCCACATCCCTTGCTACCAAGCCAGACAGAACTGCGTTCCTGCTCAAAAAAGGCCTGGTTCTTGGGGATATAAAAGTGCAATGCGCTTGTATGGAGAGAAGAGTGCTGCATGGCTGGAAGAACTTATATCTATTACAAAGAAAGGGATGCTGTAAAATGACCTCCACGCTTGAGTCTCAGCCAGGGCTTCTTTTGAGCAGGAATGCACAGGAACACAGTTCCAGTTGACTTGGCATCAGAGGGTGTGGCCTAATATGCAAATAAATTCCTGCTGGGCTTTTTAATGCGAAAAAAACATTGTGTGAGACAATGGTGATATCAAATGGGTGACCTAATATGCAAATAAGTTCCTGCTGGGCATTTTCTACCAACCCCACCCCCTGCTCTCAGCATTCCACAATTAAGAAGGGTACACTTACACATCACTCTCCAATTCTGATATATTCAGGGCTCTTTTGTAGCAGGAACTCCTTTGCATATTAGACCACACATCTCTGATGTAGCCAGTCCTCCAAGAGCTTACAGGGCTGTTAGTACAAGGCCTAATGTAAGCTCCAGGAGGATTGGCTACATCAGGAAGGTGTAGCCTAATATGTAAAGGGATTTCTGCTACAAAAAAAGCCCTGGATATATTTATTTGCTTCGCTATGTCCCTCCCCACATTAAGTCCAAACAAATGGTGACCATATAAACACTTGTTAATTCCAGTTTGGTCCTTGCATCTGTTAAACACAGTTTATTATGCAGACAGGTTATTATGAGCAGACAGGTTAAAACGGATAAAAGGAAGTACTTCTTCACCCAAAGGGTGATTAACATGTGGAATTCACTGCCACAGGAGGTGTTGGCGGCCACAAGTATAGCCACCTTCAAGAGGGGTTTAGATAAAAATATGGAGCACAGGTCCATCAGTGGCTATTAGCCACAGTGTGTATATATAAATTTTTTTGACACTGTGTGACACAGAGTGTTGGACTGGATGGGCCGTTGGCCTGATCCAACATGGCTTCTCTTATGTTCTTATGCTTATGCTTGTAGGAATGAAGACTCTTGACACGTGTATTGAGGAAGTGAGGAAAGCCTGCTCTCTGCAAGTCCTGGTTTTATTTATACATCTCAGGCAGTTAATGAAACAGGAAGCATGCATGAGGTTATGTCTTCATAGCCCCTAAGATTCGATACAGCCAGCAATTTATCAAGAATATATGTGTCAGCAAAAGGAAGCGAGAATATGAGTGTAAGATGTCTGCGCCCTTTTAGCCTTTCAGACGCAATGTGGGCGGCTCAAACTGATATGCCAAATGCGTGATCCACCCACATTTCTGTCTTCAGGCTTTGTGGGGTCTGGGGGCTCAAGCGCGTGAGCCCCACAATGCTAATTTGCTGCTCACCCTCTACCTACATGTATGGACCGGTAACTTCAATTCCAGTGTATCTGAAGAAGTGTGCATGCACATGAAAGCTTATGCCTCGAATAAAACTTTGTCAGTCTTAAAAGTGCCACTGGACTTGAAATTTGTTTTTCATATATTAGCCATTCCCAACATACTATAGTGGAGGTAGTGGTAGTGATGATGATAAAGCCCATGTTAATGCTATGCAGATGAAGAGATTGGATCACCTGGATCCATGCCACACTAACAAAGACTAGACTACTGTAATGTGCTGTACATTGGTCTCCCTCAGGCCAGTAGGCACGGGAAGCCTGTGGGGATACTGCCCCCCCCCAGCTTCCAGATGGCCCCCTGGCTTCCATATTCTGGGCTCCCCCCAGATTCAGTCTGGAAACTCCAGTTGGTGCAGAATGCCTCAGCTCAGCTATTATTGGCAGCTAACTGAAATCCCTAGAGAGTCACATGGAAAAGAGATCAGTAATCCAAGCTGCAGGCTTTGTGTATACACACCTCTTCACAAATTATAGCAAAAATTGATATTCTTTTATAATAAAGTATCAACAATATTAACAAAGTGGACTCCAATTTCTTCACATGTAAGTCAATACCACAGATATGTTCACCAAAGTGGTTTTTCCTGTTGCTGTTACTGCCATTTAGGCAGACTACGATTAAAAGAAATAGATGAGATGTATGGATGTTTTTATGTTCTTTGCATAGGGAACCTATGGAGATGACAATTGAAAATTGTGGATTATTTCCATATAAAGATTGTATGGTCCAGTGCTGAACATATCTGTGGTACTGACATATGTGTGAAGAAATTGGAGTCCACTTTGTTAATATTTTTGATACTTTATTATAAAAGAATATAAATTTTGCTATAATTTTTGAAGAGGTATTGTGTATACAGAGAGCCTGCAGCGTGGATTATTGGGAGCTATACAGAGCACACATATTACTCCCATTCTACAATGTAATTTTTGCAACATTTAATGTGTCAATACTTATGCTTTGCTTCAGTTCTGTTTTTAAAATATTTCTGATTTGTTTTACAACTCTAATCCTATTGTAGTTTACTGAATGTGTCTGTTGTAATGACTCATTCTGTGTAAGCCACCTTGAGTCCAAGTAAGAAAGTGGGACTACAAGTAAGAAAGTGGGACTATAAATAACATAAATCAGTATGCAAATAGCAGCTCACCTCTTAAACCTCAGCCAAACTGTGCCCCCAATTACACCTTTTTACAGGTGTATTACTAGTAGTTGTGTCCACTAGCTATCACAACTGCTGCTTTTGGTCCCTTCTCTCATTCCTTTTGCCCCCCCCCCCCCCGCAACCAATGGAAGCAGGATCCATTGCAAACTCACACAATAGGAAGCATGGCACATACCATGTTGGTCTCTGAATGGTGTGCCAATATCCTGTTCACAAAAATTCTGCTACTCAGAGTTGAGGGCCTCTGAAGTTACTTTTCTCAAGGGGAAACACAATCACTATGAATAATGACAACAATTATGCACCAGGTTTAGGGTGACCATAATGTCTGAAGGACAGCCAGGGACACGTTGGGGGGGGGGGGAGGTAGGGGTGCGTGTGCACGAAGCGCGCGCCGCCGGAAACAGGAAGTGACGCCACTTCCGGTGACGGCATGCCACCACAGGAAACAGGAAGTGACATCACTTCCTGTGACATCATTTCCCCCAAATGACATCATTTCCCCCAAATGCCACTGCCGGAAACAGGAAGTGACTTCACAGCACTTCCTGTGACATCCCCAAAAATCCCCCAAATATCACCGCCGGAAACAATTTTGTTCTGAAATCCTGTACATACTTCATCAGTATATGGGATAAGGCACTTTCTCAACTGTGCTGCATAATGCAGCCTATTTATTTTGTCCTGTTTGCTCTGTTGGCTCTATCTGCGCCACCTTCATCACTTTCGGGGTGTGGATCCCCCAGTGGGGTGGTCTCCCGACTCCCTCCGCCGGCTGTTTCTGATAGCCCTGCGCCCCCTCTTTCATTTGATATGTGTCCCGTGCGGGTGCCACCCTCCCGCCGGGAGATGCCGCAAAATGAGCCCCCTTGAGGCTTATGGCGGCAGGGCTCGGGGGAAGCGAGCTAGACTGCTGTTCTTTTGAGGGGTTATAGAGTGTTTCGAGCCTGTCCCTGTGGCATCGGTCCCATCGTTGTGGGGCCCAGGGGGCCGGCGCAGCGGCACGCCGAAGCAGCCTGTCACTAATAACACAGGTCGAGATGCAGGACAGGAACCCGGAAGTGACCGACAGGCTGCTTCACCCGGGACCAGCGCCGACCAGCGAAGGCCTCCCCGCGGCCTCCGCTGGTCCCTGGAGGCCCTCCAGAGTCTCTGGAGGGCCTCCAGGGACCAGCGGAGGCCGCGGGGAGGCCTTCGCTGGTCCCGGAAGGCCTTCCAGAGGCTCTGGAAGGCCTTCCGGGACCAGCGCCGGGTGCTCCGCGGCGTCCCCGCGGCCTCCGCTGGTCCCTGGAGGCCCTCCAGAGACTCTGGAGGGCCTCCAGGGACCAGCGGAGGCCGCGGGGAGGCCTTCGCTGGTCGGCGCAGGTCCCGGAAGGCCTTCCAGAGGCTCTGGAAGGCCTTCCGGGACCAGCGCCGGGTGCTCCGCGGCGTCCCCCGCGGCCTCCGCTGGTCCCTGGAGGCCCTCCAGAGACTCTGGAGGGCCTCCAGGGACCAGCGGAGGCCGCGGGGAGGCCTTCGCTGGTCGGCGCTGGTCCCGGAAGGCCTTCCAGAGGCTCTGGAAGGCCTTCCGGGACCAGCGCCGGGTGCTCCGCGGCCTCCGCTGGTCCCTGGAGGCCCTCCAGAGACTCTGGAGGGCCTCCAGGGACCAGCGGAGGCCGCGGGGAGGCCTTCCCTGGTCGGCGCTGGTCCCGGAAGGCCTTCCAGAGGCTCTGGAAGGCCTTCCGGGACCAGCGCCGGGTGCTCCGCGGCGTCCCCCGCGGCCTCCGCTGGTCCCTGGAGGCCCTCCAGAGACACTGGAGGGCCTCCAGGGACCAGCGGAGGGCGCGGGGAGGCCTTCGCTGGTCGGCGCTGGTCCCGGAAGGCCTTCCAGAGGCTCTGGAAGGCCTTCCGGGACCAGCGCCGGGTGCTCCGCGGCGTCCCCGCGGGTCCCTGGAGGCCCTCCAGAGACTCTGGAGGGCCTCCAGGGACCAGCGGAGGCCGCGGGGAGGCCTTCGCTGGTCGGCGCTGGTCCCGGAAGGCCTTCCAGAGGCTCTGGAAGGCCTTCCGGGACCAGCGCCGGGTGCTCCGCGGCCTCTCCGCGGCCTCCGCTGGTCGCTGGAGGCCCTCCAGAGTCTCTGGAGGGCTTCCAGCGACCAGCGGAGGCCACGGAGAGGCCTCCACCACCGCCGCCGGGCCCCGCGCGCGGGCGGGGAAGGCGGCGAGTGAGGGAGGGAGCATCCCTGCGCAGGCGCAGGGACGCTCCCTCCCTCACTCGCCGCCTTCCCCGCCGGCACCCGCGGCCCACCGCCTCCGGGGCTGCCTAAACCGGGACCTCTAAATGGTCCCGGTATAGCCAGCCCGGGAGGCGGGAATAGGGGGCCAGAACCGGGACATTCCCGGGCTCCCGGGACGGTCTGGCCACCCTAACCAGGTTGCCAACTCTGAGTTACAAAATTCCTGGAGATTTAGAAATAGACCTTAACAGGTCCCCAAAGTATTTTTTCCCCAGGGGAACTGATCTGTGTAATCTGGAGTTAATTTTTAATCCTGTTAGATCTCCAGGCCCCACTTAAGATGTTTGCAACCCTAGCCCCTGAGCATACAGAGAGTTGCAGCCATGACTCTCCCTGTGGTGGATCTTTTGTGGAGTTTCCTCACCTTCAGATAAGCCAGCTCTGTGTTATGTCTGCAACAGCCAAACATGGCTGTCTAGGCAGACAGTGGATCTTCATCCCTGAAGCATCATCTATGAAATGGCAGGTTGTCTGACCAAGGGAGAAGCTACCTGGCTAAGCTTTGGGTTGGCTGATTCACCTGCAGGGCAGATGAGAGATCAGTACATACCAATACCCTGTGCAGCTGCATCCACAACCCGTTTGATTAAGGAGTGGAGGTGTGCAATAACTGGGTGTGAGGTGAGACTCGCCTTAAAATGTAGCATCAACTGCGCAAGGCATGGAGGGCAATGATTCTTGCAAGGGCTTAGATCATCTTACAAACCCAGCAGAACAGCAAGCGTACCCGCACCTCAGGCAGACAACACAATCATGCCTTAACATGCAGGGCCTTCGCAGTCTACACTGGGACCAAGCCAGCTCTATTTCTAACCTGAGGGGGTTGATGGGTGGGTGTGAAGAATGCTCCCAAACAAAAAACACCAGCAGTGTGTGGGCTTACAGCTTCCTGTTCGTCAGGTAATACTGGTCTGATGCGAACTGAATGTGTATTCTGTAAAAAGGCAGGCAGCAACTGCTAGGAGCCAGGTTCTGAAAAAACCCCCTGCAAACCCATCAGATTCTAGGTTCACAAGCTGGTGCGTCGGTGGTGAATTTCCAGGGAAACATAAAGAATGTTGTGGCCACTGTAGCCTCATTGCACACACATCATGAAAGAGCTACTGATTCTAGCTGGAGAAAATGGCCCAGGAACAAGCCAGGACTGCAGGGACCAATCACCTCAGACCCAGCCGGAAGCAACAACAATGGTCGTCAGCTCACCTCACCGTTGCTGCCTCTGTTGACACCGCAGAGCTGCTGATCTTGGCTCTGCTTGCTCGTGGTGGCGAGCAGCCCACTGAGAACTTTCCTTGTAGGTTAAACAGTCAATTCACCCATTTAATACTTTCTCACACATGGTTTCATAAAAAGGATCAGACATTCCATTCTGTTCCTCTCCTCATGCCGCTGTCAGAATAATCACCTTAACTCAGGACGGCATGCTGCTGACTGCCTGTGGAGAGAGGGAGAAGTACCACCTGTTGACCAGACAGGGAAGTTTCCATAACTGGAAGACAGTTTTTCTTTTCCTCTTTTAGACTATCACCATGTCACAAATGAGTTTAATGTTGGCAAGTAGAGCTGGTAAGACTAAGTTTGTGGCCTAGTAACTTCTACAGCCATATTCAAGACAACTCTGTCCATAAACCCTCATGCACAGGAAGTGGCTACACAACAAGTTCTCAACATAATGCCCATGGGCACCATGCCACCTGCTGACATCCCTCCTGGCACTCATCAAGTGTTTTAAGAAAGCAGGTGTGGCCAAGTGTGCAGATTAAAATAACATTGTTTCAGCTGCCATTACAGTGTCAGTTTTATTCTTCTTTCACACTCCTCTGTCCCGGTATATTTTTAAAAATTACTTCTCATGTTCTCTGCACTTGGGCTTCCTCTGCGTATGTGTGGGTGGGCCTCTACCTCCCATGGCAGCCATTTTGTGGTTGCACCCACCACCCTGTATTGGAATTCCAAAGGAACCCAGAGGCTCAGAAAGGCTGGGGAACTCTGGGCTATACATTGAACGGACTGGTGGGGAAAGAGTAACATAACGGGAGTATGTTTAAGATGTGGCCTTGTAAAGAAATACTGCTATAGTTCTGACAATGGAGGTGAAAGAGAAGATTAGAGCCTTCCAACAAGCACATTCCAGGATTTAGCACATGAGGTCTGTCATTGCTGTAACTTCAGGGCACATGATGCTATTAGAAAAAGAAACATGTGCACACTGTCATTTCTTCCACAGTAAAATGTAGCAGGAATTTTCAGTCTATATAAACGCAATTCATATGAAATCTTCATAATCACCATCTACCTCAGACAGAATGCTTCTGGAGGTGATATCTTTAAAAAGCTGTGGACACCACTTTATTTACTAATAGGAAGTGAGGGAAAGGCAGGTGTTTGTGTGTGCCTGCCTGAAAAGTGACCAAGTTTTCACCTAGCTAAAAATAACTGTTTCATTTCAAATCAGCCTCCTGAAATTAAGACCTTAAAAGCTGCATTGAAAAAAATACACTTTAACCTCCCCCTTTGGAGGAAAAAAAACTAGCAATGTGGCTTTGAATAGTTGCCCCTTCTTCAAGTTAAAGCAGGGAGTCTGATGAATGAAATTTGTATACCCCCACAAGAAAATGGCACCTAATATAACTGAAAAAGAGATAGTGTTGAAAGACAGACTGAAACAAAACAAAACAAAAATGCTCAAAAACTTGGTTCTTAAGAATCCAAGAGTACAGAAATTTGATGTCTGAACCTGGAAATTCAAAATACTGGACCTGACAAACAGGCAAGGCTCAGCAGCAGAGCAACTGCCTTGCATGCAGAAGGCCTGATGTTCAATCTCTGACATCAAGCAGCACATGCTGTGTAAGACCTTGACACAAGACCCTCGAGAGCAGTTTGTAGATCCCACCTTTGGTTGGAAGCAATGCATTTGCTATTTTATTTACTTCACATATAGCATACCTTTTCCCTTGCGATTCAAGGCAGAACACAAAACTAACAGTGGAATCATAAGCAGAGTTACTCCAGTCTAAGCCCATTGAAATCAATGGACTTAGACTGGAGTAATTTTTCTTAGGACTGCATTCTAAGCAACAACTCCCGGCTAAGGAGCCTTTCTCCATCCTACATGGCTCTTCTGTTGAATGAAGTCTTCAAACTCCATAGAATAGGATGAGCATGGCAGGAGGCATGCTGCTGCCAGTCCGAGCAGACCATACTGTCCTTGCCAGACTCAGCGTACAGCTGCTTGACGTGAAGCATTTCTCCAGACCTGATCACGCATCCCCAAATTAGCATCAAGCCAGAAGAAATGGTTTATACATTTTATTTTTATGATTTTAAAAAAGCACAGGATAGACAACATGGAATCTGGCTGATATTGTAACCCAGTCCAATACTGATAAATATTGATACCTATCACCCCTGCTGCTCATTGTAATTTTCTTTCTTTCTTTCTTTTAAAAATGAGGTTGTGTCTTTTTAATTTACCACCACCTATCCTCTTGACCACTACAGGAGCTAGCGGTAGGAGACAGCCCCCTGGGGTCTACTAGCAGAAGTCAAGAAGCTCTTGGAATCAAGAACTCCCAAAGTGCAGAGAAGAAAGCGACATTTGCGAGAGATTTGACCAAGCAGTCTGAAGTGGACCAACTTTATAGGAAAGAGCAATGACAACACAAAAAGTTTGGTCCTTTTTTTTTTTAAAGGATTCCTCCCTTATGGAAAACACACAGTATTCAGCAGAGGCCCTGAATTCTCTGTAGAGTCCTCTCCAATACCCTCTACTGGCATGTCAACCAGTAAAAGACAACTGCACTATGGCTAAGCACCAAAGTCTGTTTCCCAAGTGCAGCATCTCAATGCACAAGATCAGAGCTCAGGAGAAGTGGCCTCCGTGTGACCCGCCGGGCTGGGCATCCTGAGTTCTGCATTGTTACGGACCACAGTGAAAAGGCTTACGACTGCCAGAAGGGCCATCACCATCATGACAGAGCAGATGGTGAACATGTTCCTGGTACCCGTCTTGTAGTCACTGTCATGGAGGATAAGCAGGCCGAGGCAGGCCAGCAGGTTGAGAGGAATGCGGAACCAATTCATCACTCCAGCCTGGTCCTTCTCGGGGATCACCTTCTGCCGGAGAAACCCCATGGAAGGGAAGTAGAGTCCACAAGAGAGCTCAATGAGGAGGAAGGCTAAGAAGGATTCCAGGGGGTTCTCCTGACCAGGGTTGGTTGAGAAAGTCAGCATGAAAAGGGAAAAGAAAACGATCAAGACTGAGAGGGAAAGTATGTGCATGGGCTGGAGGTGGTATTTCTTGGAGGTGGCAACGCGGTACAGCGATGAGCCCACCATGCTGGCTGCCATGAAGCTGGAGAAGACAATGCCCAGTGGTGGATCGTGAGGATCCAAGACAGGTGTCCAGAGGAAAATGAAAATGTAGATGACGCTTTCAAACAAGGCTTGGATGGTGCCCAAGAGCAGGACTCGGCGGTCGGAGAGGAGACACTTCAAGCCATCAGTGCAAGTCTTGGAGAGTGCCCGCTTCTTGCCATAATTCTCGTCCCAGTTCTTCATAGCCAAGACACCAGCCATCACGAGAAAGGGGATGGAGACCATGAACGGGGCCACTGGGCCCAAACCGAACCATTCGGCAAAGACGTTGGCCAATACTCCTGCTCCAACGGCGATGACGCTATTCCAGAAGGCTGCCTTTGAGAAAGTAGCAGGAATCCAATCCGCTGGGAAGTCATAGCGCTCCACGTGTTCGTGCACGTACCAGGCTTCGAAGGCAGAAAACAGCAGGGCGGTGGAGAGCCCTCCCAATATCCTCCCAATGATAAGCACAAAATAATCCCAAGAGAGTTTTGTAAGGCAGCAGACCGAGTATGTTAAGGAGAAGAGGATGCAGGATTTCTTGCGGCCCAAGCGGTCCACGAGGGAAGAGGAGACCAGCCCAAACAGCACCGTGGAGGCAAAGCCACAGACATAGATGATGGCGATCTGAGCTTCCAGAAAGTGATAGTGCTGGTACAGTTTGTAAAGGTAAGGTCCCTGCAACCAATCAGCTGCAAGAGCCAAGAAATAGACCTGGTAATAATCCACCTGGAAGCGCAAGAAAGCTGGGTTGGAGCAAGACCTGCCGGTGAGCCTGGAACGGCAGGCAGACAATTCCAGGCTGATGCATATCACCAGGAGGAAAGCAAAAGCGACATAGGCAGCGACCAGCATGGTGCTTCAAATCATCATGTGCGTCTCCCAAGATCTTCTCCAAAGCACCTGTAAGAGAGGAGCATGTGAGGTATAAGAACATAAAAGCCCTGCTGGATCAGACCAGTGGTCCCTCTGCCCCAGCATTCTGTCTCATGCAGTGGCCTACCATTTCCTCTCGAGGCCCAACAATAGGGAATAGAGGCAGAGACCTTCTCCCGATGTTGACTCCTGGCAATGGTATTCAGAGGTTTACTTCCTCCAAATACAGAGATTCCCTTTAATCACTACTGCTAGTAGCCACTGATAGACCTCACCTCCATGAATCTAACTCCACTTAAAGCCTGTAGTTACCACGACGTCCTCTGGCAGCAAATTCCATATGGAAGAAATGACTAAATCAGTGCTCTTGGTAGAAAACCAATTACAGCGAGTGACTTTGCAATAAGACTCGGAGAAGGTCAGAATGCCGTTGTGTGTAATGCACTCCTGTTTCCTAAAGACTTAGCCTTGAGTTTCATGTGCTTGGTGTATATTGCTGCACAGGCTGGCCCTCGTGCATGCATGTTCTCCCGCAAGCAAATTTTGCTACAAGGAGGCCCCCTGCAACAGGGAGGGGAGCTTGGCTTCATGCTCTGCTCCTGAACTTCCTACAGGAAACAAGCAGCTGGGTACTGGGGACAGAATAGTGTGACCTTCTGAACTGAGTTAGACCAATTTTTATGTTCACAAGTGATTTTTTTTTTAATTTCTTGCAAATACTTCTGTTTAGGAGGGGTTTTTTTGCAGCAGGAACTTCTTTGTAGCCAATCCTCCAAGAGCTTACAGGGCTCTTAGTATAGGGCCTAAGCTCCAGGAGGATTGGCTACATCAGGGGTGTGTGGCCTAATATGCAAAGAGGTTCCTTCTACAAAAAAAGCCCTAGTTCTGGTTAGAGGCTCGTGAGCAGCTGTGAATTCACTTGCAAGGCTGGCTGAAACTGCCTGGTTTTGGTTTTTATAGTGATGTGCACGACTGTGTTAGCAAGAACAGAATACCAGAGGGTGAAATTCAGGGGAAAGCGAGCGGAGTCTAGATATGGAGATAGACAGCAACACAGGACATCTTTCCAAAGCTCTATACTACAGAGCCAGCCTGACACTATGAGGAAGGCTTTTTAAAAGTTTATTTTAAAAAGGCAGCCGACTTTTTCAGGAAGCTCCATTTCATTCCAAATACCAGATTCTTGCTTCAGACAGATGCAACACGTTCGGCCCTTAATCACCGTTTACAATGAAGGGCCAGCAGAAATATTAAAACATTTGGAGGGGATTATAAAAGTAACCTGACCTTTGCCACCTTGACAGCCAGGCTAAACTAAAAAGGACTGTAGTGATGCTGGAGACTAGCTCTCAAGGATAATTTGGGCAGGGACAACAAGAAAGGGCAATGATAGACCACATAAGACAATGAGGGAGTTAACCCACATGAGTACAAAGACTTATTTAGTGATGCTAGCACCCAACAGCAGCCCATCAGGGCCACACTTTGGTCTGGAGGTTGGAGATCTCAGTTCATGGGCTCAACAGGAGTGTAGGGTTCCAGGGCATTTTTTTGTAGCAGGAACTCCTTTGCATTTTAGGCCACACACCCCTGATGTAGTCAATCCTCCAAGAGCTTACAGTCGGCCTTGTAATAACAGCCCTGTAAACTCTTGGAGGATTGGCTACATCAGGGGCGTACAGCCTAATATGCAAAGGAGTTCCTGCTACAAAAAAAGCCCTGGTGGGTTCACACCTGTATTTGGCATAATAATTGTCCGTGTAAGTGAAAATCTGGCCATTAAGCCCAGAGTAAAGTTACATTAACTCCACCGCTGATTCTAAGTATCCCTCTTGGCCATCTCTATACTATTCAGGCACCAGCAAACAAGAATTACCAGTTGATCGAGCTGTCTCTTCTCTACATGATAGTTTGAAAATGTTCTATGTCAGTATTTTGCTAGGCTATAACAATGTCTCCCAGGGACTTTTATTATTTTTTTAAAGTGCCTATCATTAAGAGTTCTCTGGGAACATTAGAGCCAGAAGGGAGACACTATTAAGAAAACCTCGTATCTGAATCACTGCTTTAACAAAACCCTCTCTACAGCCAAAATGTCTTAAGAGTTAGCTCATACATTATCAAACCCATAGCCAATCATTTTCTAGATGCATCTATCTGAGGATCTCCTCCATTCAACTTCCAACCGCCATGAATGAAGAAAAGAGAAGGAGCAGGCAAGTCTTCACAATGCCTGAACCCTGTTCCTTCCCTATGAATATTTTGTATCGAGTGAATTCTCATTTGTATTCTATTCCCCACCCCCAATCTACTTTGGTAGACCATTTTTGGAGGAGGAGGAAGGCTTTATATCCCATGCTTCACTACCCAAAGAAGTCTTGGAGTGGCTTACAATCACATTCCCTCCTCTCCCCACAACAGACATCCTGTGAGGTAGGTGGGGCTGAGAGAGGTCTGAGAGAACTGTGACTGACCCAAGGCCACCCAGCTGGCTTCATGTGGAAGAGGACTGGGGAATCAAACCTGGTCCTCCAGATTAGAGTTTGCTGCTCTTAACCACACTGGCTCTCAAAATCAGGGATAAAAATATTTTTAAAATATCACCACATCACAGTTCAATGTGGCAGTGACTCTTTAATAATAATTAAAATCACAAGGAAAACCTCAAAACTCTTCACCATTCCTCGCTAACATTATTTCTCAAGCATTTCTATTATTTTGCATCAACTGGCTTTTACAGTATAACATCATTTCAGATAATAATGTGAGGAACTTTTTTGTTTACTGGAGTAGGGTCTAGTGTAAAAAGCTTCTGTGCTGGACTAAATATTTCATCAGCACCACAGGTCATTGGACAATGTGAGTCAATTTGCAAACTAAGTGTCCTTGGGCAAGTAATATTTCCATTTCATCCCCTGTAAAATAGCAGCCACCTCTTAAAGGACCAGTTTTGGAGGACCAGCATGGTTTAGCCTGAAGCAAAGCTCAAAAGGGTTATTCTTGGCTTTTATGATACAAGAGAAATGGGCAAGTCTGACAAACCAAAAAACTATGCTGTTCAAATCAAGGAAACCAAGACTGAATGCAAAAACCACACCTCACTAAATAAATCTAGAAACAGGCAGTTGCAAGATCAAAGACATATAAACAATGTAATACAAACCCTACCTATGGGTTTACACCTTCTTTCTCAAATAAGAGCTACCTGGCAATAAAATATGCCAGACAGGGAGTTTTTGGAATCCTGGAAACACACCTAAAAATGGGACCAAAGCTCATTTGTGCTGCAGCAAAATTAAACAGGAGTCCAACAGAGTCTTTAAAGACTAACCAGACTATTTCAGCATGATCCTTCTTTCAAATGCAATGAATGCCTCCATCAGACTAGAGGGGAGGGGTCACGCAAAAACAACTGCAAATTTAATGGTTGCCTCAAAACTGATCTACCATCAACGTTAAACTGAAGGCCAGGATGAATCCTTTCTCATTCTTATGCATTTACCAATTGCATCAGATGCTCCACCTTCCCAGACCCACACCTCAAGTCTCCTGCACGGTACCTGGCTTTAGGAATACTACCTTTTCACGGAGAGTGGATAGAATACCCATACAAAGTCTCGTGCAACAAAAATAAACATCCTGCTGGTCAGTGCCACAAAACTCCTGTCTATTTATTGCTCTTTCACGAGTATGCTTTCCAGAGCAGATCCAGTGGCCTCATTTAGCTGCAAGTCGCCTCCAACTAGGCAGCAAACCCATCTGCGCCCCACAGACTTCTCAACCTTGCCCTATGGGTCTCTGGCACCCCGATGCAGAGCAACTCAACCCCCGCCCCCCGTGCTCGACAGCGCTGCCTCTTTGCTCAGCAGAAACTGGGCTGCGGCTCTTCCTTCCCTACTTTTAAATCCCGCTCACCCACGCGACTCCCCCAGTCCTCCCCTCCACCGACCTGCCTGGGTCTCCCACTCCGCTCAGCCTCTCCTTTCAAGCTCGCTCACGTTGCCTTCAACCCCTCACTTCCGCTACCGCCTAGCCGACTCGGAAGAACCGCACTAGCAGCCGCCATGCTGGACGAGCGTGCTGTCTGTCACGTGGGAAAGGATTGCCCCACTCTTCCGGAACCCCTTGCAAGTGCGTCTGCGCTCAAGCGTTGGGTCTTTGAACTGCAGCCAGTACATTTGCGGGCAGCTGTTTTTGCGTAATTCTTTCTTCTAGTCTAGGGGTGGCCAAATTTCGTTAATCTAAGAGAAGGAAGGAAAATAGATGGGGAGGGAGAGGTGGAAAGAAAGCAACTTTAGCTTTAAATGGATTCTTCAAGCCACTTGCAGGCTTGGCTTGGAGAAGTGATTTGAAGAGAGCAAGGCTGGATCTGGGGGGGGAGGACAGAGGGGGGGTGCTTGCCCTGGATACCACAGTAGGGGTGTGTGCCAAATTGGATATGAAGTCCATTCTATTCTATGGACCCATAAGGTAGAAAGAGCCCATAAGGGGGTGCCATTTTTTAACCCCCCCCCCCCTCAAAATACATGTAGATCCAGTCCTGAAAGAGAGAAATGCTTTCTCCAAGCCAGCCCACGGTGTGGTGGGAGCTTTGAGAGCCACACAATTTGTGTGAAAGCCACATGTGGCTCCTGAGCCACAGTCTGGCAACCCCTGTTCTAGTCTGATGGAGATGTTCATTGCATTTGAAAGGATTATATTGAAAAAATCTGGTTAGTTTTTAGACTGTCATGCACTCCTGTTTAAATTTACTGTTACTGGTCTGAAACTATGCTGGAACTATACAGATACTGCACATGGATTTCCAACTGTTTTAGACAGGAATAGCTCTCCACGGTATTAAGTATCTCCTCCACGCTTGAGATGAGATGGATAGAGTGTAATGGCAGGGTCTCAGTTTTTCACAGCATTCCACAATTAAGTAGGGTACATTTGTCCATTAAGCTCGGATTTTTTATTTCCTTTAGTATAATTTCCCCAGGAATTAAACCCAAACAAATGGTAACCATATAAACTAAGTCTGTTATTCCTGTTTGGTCCTATAGTGCAAGGGTCCCCAAGCCCCGGTCCGGGGACCACTACTGGGCCATGGCCTGTTTGAGATGGGCCATGCAGCCCTGCCACCCCCCCCCCCACAGCTTCGCTGCCCCCTCTTCCCCCGGTTTTCACCATTTTAAGGCTGGAGAAGGGAAGGCCCCTTCCCCGGCATTAAAATGATAAAAACGGGGGGAGGATGAGACAGCGAAGGAGGAAAACGGAGGGGGGGGAGATGGCAAGGCTGCACGGATGGCGAAGGAAGGAGGAAAATGGAGGGGGCGGCAGCGAGGCTGCACTGACGGTGGCAGCAAAGGAGGAAATGGGAAAGAAAAATGGGGAGGAGGGGGGAGAAAAACGGGAGGAGGAGGCGGTGAGGCTGCGAGGGGGAACAAAGGAGGGAGGAGGAAATGCCACGGGGGGGGGGAGGCTGAATAGGTTGCCCCCCTGCCAGCCCTGGGGCCGTGGTCGGCAGGCCGGCCCTGGGGCCGGTCCCCAGGGCCAAAAAGGTTGAGGACCACTGCTATAGTGCACTGGGGTGGGCAGGCCTGTTTTCTGGAGGCCAGGTCTACCATTGTAGTGGAGAGAGTTCTTCTGATTAACACAGGGAAACCAAAGATTCTAGTTTCCTCTTTACTGTCTATTTTACTGTGCAAGTGATTTCTGAAAGGAATGTAAAACAACCAGAGGGACTGTCCTGGTTTCTTTTCTTTTCTCACAGCTCACTGGGAACAGTCGTGTTATTCTGCCAACTCACCCCACCCCCATTCAGTCTGGCACCTACAGAGATTTAAAGGCATATACACCTTCCAAAAAGCAAGCAGTTTCCAAGCTTCTTCTAGCCTTCTGAAGTGGAAAGGCGCATGGGAGGCACTTGCAAAACTTGGGGATCCCCCGTTGGGACCTGGGAACCAGCAAGCCTAGCCAGGACCTGTCATCTGGGTCACCCGGGGCTGGTCATTCAACCTGGCCCACTTCACAAGCTTAGTGATATTGGTGGGGATGGAGTGGTGGAGGAGATTCCAATGTGCTTCCTTGAGACCCTCAGAGGTAGGATGAGGGAAGAGAGAGAAAAAAGACCAAGGGACGTATCATAGCTACACTCATCAGCTGAGGCTGGGCATATGGAGATGCTGCTGAAAAACTTCCTTATTTACTAGCAACTGGAAATGTGATACCCCCTGTGATGGATAGGCTAGGTTCTGCCTCTCTCCAAGAGCAATCAATGAGAGCGGATGGAATGTTGCGGTAAGGGGACTTGAAAAATGACAGTTAAAAGGGTTAGCAGCAGAAAGAAGCTGATAGCTTAAGGAAGGGGTGTTGAACTAATTTGTTATGAGGGCCAGATCTGACATAAATGAGACCTTGTTGGGCCAGGCCATGTGTGTACCTACATAAGTTTAGGTAGAAGAGATATAAACTTTTTAAAGAACACAGACAAACATGACTAAAGATTTTTTTAAACCTTTAAAACATGCTTAAAATGTTAGAACTTGTTGGTCTTAGAGGTGCTTTCTTTGTATTTCTCCCATGGGGTCTGAGGAAATGGGCAAAGGAAGCTCTGGCTCTTTCCCTCCCTCCCCAGGGGACTAGGAGGGGGAGGAGCCTCAGCCAATGGAGAAAATTGAGGTTTTGCTCTGTTGCTCCTGTGCGATTGAGCAAGCCTTGCAAAGCAAGTTGAGATGCAGAAGGAAACAAGAGAGAGGGAGAAGGAAACAGACAAGAGCCAGTTGCTCAGGGGCCTGATAGGAGCCCTCTGAGGGGCTGATTCATCCCCCAGGCCACATGTTTGATACTCCTGGCTTAAGGGATCAGGAGAATAGGGTTTTTCTGACTGAGGGGAATTGTATAGAAGAGGTGCTTGGAATACGCTGAAAATGGCACATTTCTACTTAAAGTATCCCATTTGTAGCTACAAGAACTCTGTTTAAAAGTTCTATAGAAGTGAAGTGTTGTTTCTTAGACAATATTTTTCTCTGTTTTGTTCTTATAAAAAAAAGTTTATTGTTTTGACTACCAGATTATACCAGCTCAGCATTTATATTAAAATGTTTCTTGAATTATAGTTGTCATAATAAAACCTGACTCCCATCATACTGTTTAAATTACTTTCTCCTATGTGGCCACAGTGGCATGATGAAGATTTCCATCTGTCTGCTTTATATGTTTGGATTATTTTCCCATTTTTTGTGGGGGGAAAGTATTAGAAAGTTTGTCAAATCTTAGAGTTCAGCAAAATTCTCACAGGAGGTTTGAACAATGGAACCCAGAAGCAAGTTTTTTTGGGGGGGAGGGAGGAGAAAGAAAGAGCAAAATAAAATTTAGAAGTTTTGGAGCTCTGCTCATGTTAGCTCCTGCCCAAAATGAGGCCTGGCTCATAACTCCACTGCAATAATGGCACATACATACATCTGTACTCTGAAGTGGTACAGTCCATGCAGTCCATGCATATGTAGAAGAAGACTGCAGACCCCGCCCTTTAGGTGGGTGGGGCTGAGAGAGCTCTCACAGCAGTTGCCCTTTCAAGGACAACCTCTGCGAGAGCTATGGCTGACCCAAGGTCATTCCAGCAGCTGCAAGTGGAGGAGTGGGGAATCAAACCCGGTTCAAACCTGTAGCAGCAGCCTCACCACATGAGAACTCTGTCTCCAGCTAACAGACAGGGTGATAATAATGCTGAGGATGAGGATTGCATACAGCACTGATGATCTGTTTTCTAGATAGCTATAAACAGTTGGCCTGCTAATTTCAATAGGAATTTGATAGGAGGAACTGACAGAAGAGGACCTATAAAGGGGAGTTACTGGAGGGCACACCTGTACGTTTTTTGCAAAGAGCAAAGTTGAGTTAGGACTTGGTTCAGATGTAATCCTGCAAACTGGGAACCAATCATAACATGCATCCACATATAATTGGATATGGCCCTATGATGGTTGAAGAAATTCATTTTTTTCCCTTCAGACATTTGAAATTAGCTAAACTTTCACTCTAAGTTTTAAAGGTTTTTTCCCCCTCTTTGAGCAGAGAATAGGCTGGGAGGCGGAAGTCAGTTCAATGACCTTCTAGACTTCCTTCAGCCCATCTTCATACAAATACTAACAGGTCTAGACAATGGGATGATCAAGCGCCCCCCCCCTTCAAGCAGGAAACAGAGATCTGGAGGTATTAAATACTTTAGGGACTTCAGGAAGGAATTCCTGGAGTTTTCTAGGAAACGTTTCTTTGACCCAGCCTGACCTGGATGGGAAAACTCAGGAGAACAAGGAGGAAGTTATCTTTTGTGCTGACTCCATCAAAGCAGACCGAAGAGGTGGCCATTAATCATATGCTGGCCTGAAGAAATGGAGGAAGCCGCAAAGTAATGGTAACTCTGTAGAGATCCATAACTTCCTAAGCTAAGGAGTCCATTCTATATTTTACCATCTGATAGAACATGTATAGAGAGACAAACTGCGTTTTACCCATTTCTTTTGAATCCCTTGCTCAGTTTGGTGCTGTGCTAAAAGTATATTTGTGAATATTTTCTCTTTAATAAATACTTAATAATGATGCTGGTAGTGGTTCTCGGTACCACAGAGACCTGTACCATCTTGGACATGCTATTTTGAAAGGTGTGCCAGGGGGAAAACAGCTGGCAAATGGCTTTTCCTCCAGAGGTGCACCCCCTGCAAGACCTCAGAACTTGGAAGGGAAGCTGGGAGTCCTGTTAAAAATATTTTTTTTATTAATTTTTTCAAACAAAAGCAGCCACTGCTCAAGACAAACACACACAAAAAGAAAACCCTTCTAATTTACAAACTCAGAAACAAGATTACCAGAAATGAACACGTTAGATACAAAGACAGACAATGTTGAATCAAATTATTGACAGAGGGCTTAATATTTAACACATTTTCCAATTTATCTTACAAGATATAGCTAAGAGAGGAAGTCATTGGTGGCACAGTATTAAAATATTTATTTGCATACTTTATGCTTAATCCCTTTCCCATAATTTGAAGAAGGGCATGGATAGATGTTGAATACCTTTTTGATTCATATATGAAATAAAATGCCACATTGCATAAAAATCTGACATTTTAACTTTACCTTTGACTACTCTAAGTTGATGTGTCAGTTTTTGTACTGTTTGCCATAGCTCGAAATACTAATAATGTAATGTTAAACATTGGATTGCCAGGTCCTACCTGGCTCCAGGCAGGGGATGATTCTTCCGTGCACAAAGTACAGGGGGTGCAATCACATCACCCAGAAGTGACATCATTGCACCAGGCATGTCACATGGAGGACATCTAGTATTTGGGTAAAAAATTCTATGGTGCAATCACACCAGGCACATTGGGTGCCAACAGACCTGTTTAAGGCAGGGATCCCCCTGCCAGCCAGCCCCATGCTGGCAGGTTGGGGGGGGGGGGTTTCCAAAACCAGGGGAACCCCGCCCCTCAATGGGAGGCTGGGAACCCTAATTAAACATTCTGCAGATTTGCTATTGCTATTTCCTACTGCAGACTTTGCTATTACCCTATGGGCTGCCATCAACATACTAATTCCTTGGGTGTCACGTTTCCATTTTGTTCCAACCCCCCCCCCCCCCCACCTCCAATTGTTAACAAAACCAGTGCTGGTGTGGCATAAATGATTTGATGTATGATATTTTCCATTTCTGTAAATATTTTCCCCAAACTGTGATACTACAGGGCATGACTGCTACATATGAATTCAATCGCCTTGTTGATTGCAATATCTACAACATTTTGTGTTATTTGTATTACATATTCTTGCAAGGCGTACCAGAGTAATATAGGATTGATGTAGTAGTTTCAAATAATTCTCTCTAAGGGCTATTGATACAGTTTTCCTTGTTTGTGTCATCCATAATTTATTCCATATATTTTTATCCAAATATCATTTCCCCATTTTTTTTTCCAATCCATTTGAGGAATTTGTATCTATTTCAATTTAGAATATATTTTAGAAGTTATTCCTTTTTCACTTTTCATACGTTGCATTAGGGTCTTTTCAAATTTCAGCATCTTTCGTAACATAATTTGCCTCATTGTAGGTTTCACAATTAAGTAGTGCAATTGATGGAGAAGAATCCAATTCATTGAAACTCCTTGCAACGTTTCTTATTGTACTACAATAAGGGGAGTTCCATTTTCATAAAAGTCTCTCATTCTGTAAATCCCCTTTCTTTCCATTTAACATATTCTTCTGGTTTATCTATTTAAGAAAAACTGTAATGTAAATTGAAGTAATGAGGATATTTCTGGAACTGATTTGTTTTTTCTTTTATTCAAAAAGTTTAATGTAGTGTATAGAAAAGGGTTTTCTATACATTTTGTGTCTCTTGCTTTCCTCCCCCCTCCAAAAACATGTTTTCAATTAATTCCAAATGTTTCCCATTTGCTTCCATACCCACTCATGGCTTATCAGAAATACCCTCCAAGCAGGGGTGAAATTCTAACAGGAGCTCCTTTGCATATTAGGCCACACCTCCTTGATGTAGTCAATCCTCCAAGAGCTTACAAGGCTCTTTTTTGTAAGCTCTTGGAGGATTAGCTACATCAGGAGGATGTGGCCTAATATGCAAAGGAACTCCTGTTAGAATTCTACCCCTGCCTCCAAGTATGATATCAATGTTCTCAACTCTATTGCTTCATAATATTTCCTTAGACCAAGTTCTTCCCATCACCTTTGATCCAGTCTCTTTTGTCCTAAAAGCCTTTGAAAGTCATGGTCTTTTAATCTTGATAAAGTTGGTATATTTTGCCATTTTACCAAATCTTTTGGTTCAATTAATACGGGAGGTGCTTGAAATAAATAATTTAATTTTGACAATGCTGGGAGTCCTGCCCCTCCCAGCCGGCAATTTCCCACAAAGGTCAGGTGTTTTGTTATGAGAGAGAAAAAACCTCTCTAGGTGTTAAGAAAACCTTGGATGGTAGGGTGGCATGGGACCTGTTGCAGGTCAGAGCACACCCATTCCACCACATTTTGGTGGTAGGAGGTGGGATCAGAATAGAGAACAATTGGCCAGGCATTTTGAACTGGCACACGCACACACATGCAGAGAACGCAACAAACTTTTGTTTTTTTCTGGGTTGACTGGAGTAGGGTCAGATCAGTCTAGCTAGGATGGAGTTAGCAGAGCAAGTTAGAATGCTGAAGCTGACTGTTTTGTATGTGGATTAATGGTGCTATGTGTTCCTGCCTGGCTCATTGGAGCCTTCAGGTCTGAGCTTGGGGACAAGGGAACAATGGGCAGTGGGATCCAAATCCCTGCTGCCCTGCTCCAATCACAGTACCTCTGCTGGTTTAAATGATCCAATGGCGTCCTAGCTTGGGAACCTTGAACTGTATATAGTTGGCCCCATTGGCCAGCAAGCCAGTCTTAAAGTTCAGCCGTTACTGTGTTGTACTGAACAAAGAGAGCTATGTTCACTACAACTACGTCTCCTCCTTGCATTGAACCCACTATATTATACTGAGAAAGCAAGAGCTGCAGAAAGAACGCTGATGAGATGAAGGGTCTCCTGCTAAGCTGTGCCAAGTTAGTAGGGGTAGCTGTAGTGAGCACCCAAGCCAGCAGGATGAGGTCTAGCTCAAGGAACTAGAGATCCAGAAAGTGATCTGACATGTTCCGCATAGACTTCAGGGTGTGGGGGGAGGCTGCAGTGTTCAGAACCTCTACTATTGCCTCTCCCTATCTCTCTTTCCCCACCCTATTGGAACTAGCTGAGACTTAGGGGACTGGTGGAGAAACTGTATCCCTCTCTTCCCCCCACTCATCAGAATGAACGGACAGTGAGACCAAAGAGCTCTCTGCCAGTTCATGTACTTCAGAGTGCATGATAGGAGCAGCACAATCAGAAAACTTGCTATAACTTTTAATGAGGTCATTATCATGATATTTGTCAATCATCTTTTCAGGTGTGAATTCAACAGAGAGGTTCCCGTGTGTGGCAATTCAAACCCCGCCCTCCCCCTCTACTCAGCCAGGTGTTTCTGCCCTCCTGTCCAGGTGCAGGCTGCCCTGCAAGACTTTCCAACTTCCACCTGGGATGCTGTTCTACTTGGTTGCAGCACAATAAACCTTAGATGTGCAACTACTTTGTCTCTCCTGCTTGGCTTCTGCTTCACTCCTCTCTGTCCCTTTCCTTCCCCCTCCCCCCCTGCCATTTTGTCAGTGGGCTCACCAAGGGAATGTCTCAGTGGGTGGGCTTGTTTGTTTCTTGGGGAGGGGGCGGGAGGGAAAACTACGAGCCACCTTGCTGCTGCAATGCTGGACGGGAAGGCGGTGTCTTTGCCCCACTTGTCTCATGGCAGGGAGGGTAGCCTTGGGCCAGGTGCTGCACATTAGCCTGTCTGGCCCAACAGCCTGCCCAGCCCCACAGGGCTATTGTGCTCATGGAGTGGATGCATGGCTGGTGCCTCACACTCTGAGTTCTGCAGCCCCCAGGGGAGGAGTCCCATGCACACAGCAGGGGGCGTCAGGGCGACACAGGAATGCAGTTCTGGCTGGCTTGGGTTCAATGGGTGTGGTCTAATATGCAAATGAGTTCCTGCATAGCTACGTTCATCTCTTCATTGAAGATTTCTAAAAAAACACAGAGAACAGAACAGCTTGAGAAAAAGAATTCTTGTTCTGCCCGCTATTAGTATTAAAAATTTAAATACAGCCTCCCCCCCACAAAAAAAAAATACCTTGCAGGTCCTGAAGCTGCTTAGAATCCATGCTGGAATTCTGGTGTAAAAGAGAGGTTTAAAACACATGCACTGTGAAAGCAGTTAGCTTTTTAAAAGACAGCATAGACAGTGTGTGACCATAGAGTTGGAAGGGACCTCCAGGGTCATCTAGTCCAACCCCCTGCACAATGCAGGAAACTCACAAATACCTCCCCCTAAATTCACAGGATCCTCATTGCTGTCAGATGGCCATCTAGCTTCTTTTTAAAATTCTCCAAGGAAGGAGAGCCCACCACCTCCCGAGGAAGCCTGTTCCACAGAGGAACCACTCTAACAGTCAGGAAGTTCTTCCTAATGTTGAGTAGAAAACTCTTTTGATTTAATTTCAACCCACTGGTTCTGGTACTACCTTCTGGGGCCACAGAAAACAATTCCACACCACCCTCTATATGACAGCCCTTCAAGTACTTGAAGATGTTGATCACGTCACCTCTCAGTCACCTCCTCTCCAGGCTAAACATGGTCTGACCTGTCCCCTTTATTCCCTAAAAGGATCACCAACCTTCCCCCTTTATCTAAGCTAGCCCTGCCCCCACCCAAGGGCCTGTGCTTTGTAAATGATGGGGAAAGCCGGTACGGAGACTGACCTCTGTGTGACCAATGCTAGGGTATATTATGGATCCTGGCCTGTATAGCTCTGTCCATGTCTTCATTTTAAAATTTCTAAAAACAGAACAGAATCTCTTGAGGGAAAAAAGAACCCTTTTCCTGCCCCCTATTGCTATTAAAGATTTTAAAAACAGACTCTCTCAAGCATAGCTTTTAATTTGTGGAGCTGTTCTACCCCCTCCACTGGGGGACCAGGGTCTGTGGGTAGTCATCCCTCCCCCAGCATTGGGCCCAGGGCAGCTGCCTCTGTTGTCCTCTGGCTAAGAATCAATATCCTACCTGACCCAACCATGCCTATTTGTTAAGATCACAGTGGCTCAGAATCTGAACACAGGAGGGTTTTTTTAATCAGTTTTTAAAAATGGTTACACTAGTGTAGGGGTGGCTAAACTGGTTTGGGAGCCACACATGGCTCTTTCGCACATATTGTGTGGTTCTTGAAGTCCCCGCCACTCCATTGGCCAGCTTGGAGAAGGCATTTGTCTCTTTAAATCACTTCTCCAAGCCAGCCAGCAGCTTGGAGAATGCATTTTAGAGTTGCTTTCTTTCCACCTCCCCTTCCCCCATCTATTTGCCTTCCTTCCTTGCAGCTCTCATACATCTGATGCTCATGTCTTGCAGCTCTCAAACATCTGGTGCTTATTCTGTGTGGCTCTTGCTAATGTTTGGCCACCCCTGCACTAGAACTTTAATTTCCTGGGGTAGGGGGAAGCAGAAGGGACAGTAAAGGAAGACAGAGCCTCAGTAGATATCTGTCTGACTGGGATGTTGTCCAACCAGAACAGTTTGCCAGTATTGCTGCCAAACAGTCCTCTCAAGCAGCATTTCTGTGCTCAGTGTTTCCACCAATTGTTGGGCTTTCTAGTTTTCTGTGCAGGTCCTCTTTGCCAGGTAGCCAGAGGGCAAAACTTTGCTTGTACCTGCAGGTGTGTAGAGCAGGGTGACTGCAAGGAAAAACCAGTTAGTTGCACTTTCTGGAATGCGGGTGCTTGAGTCAGAGTCAAGCCACATTTTATGCACTCCTGCTGCATGGCAGGTTAGGCATAGCAATGTGTCTGTAGTAGCGAAGATCCAAGGAACAATTATGGAGGAGCCATGGCTCAGGGGCAGAGTGTCTGACTTGCATGCAGAAGGCCCCAGGTTTGATCCCCAGCATCTTCCAACAAAAGGGTCCAGCTGCTGATGGTGGGGAATATGTTCATTTTGGACCCTGGAGAGCAGCTGTCTGTCAGAGCAGACAATATTGATACACCAAGTGTCTGATTCAGAGGCAGCTTTGCATGTGTGTAGCCATGCGGTTCCTCTCATCAAGAAGACAGAAATTACAATAAAGAAATCGGCTTTTGGTTAAAAGTAATGGAAATGACTCTAGCATCAGTGGTTTTATTGGTGATATTAAAGAACCTGCCTTCAGTTTTTAAAGCAACCAAAGAATCAATTCAAATCTTCCTATATTCTGCATGCACATAATGCATTTCGATTATTTCCAAGTTACTATTCCGCTTTTCCAAGGTGCTAATTTATTACATTTAAAATTATGCAAGCATAAGCATAAGTCAAGAACACAAATGCGCAATCATCGCACATTATAGCCAATTTTCCGATATCAGTACTGAAGTATTGAATCATAAAGGTAAAGGTAGTCCCCTGTGCAAGCACTAGTCGTTTTCGACTGTGGGGTGACATTGCTTTCACAATGTTTTCACAGCAGACTTTTTACAGGGTGCTTTGCCATTGCCTTCCCCTGTCATCTACACTTTCGCCCAGCAAGCTGGGTACTCATTTGACCAACCTCAGAAGGATGGAAGGCTGAGTTAACTTGGAGCTGCTACCTGAACCAGCTTCTGCTGGGACTGAACTCAGGTCGTGAGCAGAGGGCTCTGACTGCAGTACTGCAGCTTTACCACTCTGCGCCACGGGGCTCTTTTATTGAATCATAATCAGGTGCAAAATGCCTGGATTTATGTACAGAAATAATTGTTGCCAAATCTGCTTTTGTCCACCAGGTGGCACAGGTGACACGGTCAAGTAGCTCAGGTCAACAATTTCTCCTGGCTGTTAGATTTGCCAGATGCAGATTGGGAAACTCCTGTGTCATGCATCTGATGAAGAGACCTGTGATTCTCGGAAACTTATGCTACAATAAAACATGTTAGTCTCAGGGCTTCTTTACACAGGAATGCACAAGAACATAGTTCTGGCTGGCTTGGTGTCAGGGTGTGTGGCCTAATATGCCAAAGAGTTCATGCTGGGCTTTTTTGTAGAAAACAATGGTGAAATCAGAGGGTGTGGCCCAGGGGTGGGTGGAATTCTAGCCGGAGCCCCTTTGCATATTAGGCTACACACCCCTGATGTAGCCAATCCTCCAAGAGCTTACAAGGCTCTTTTTTGTAATCTCATGGAGGATTGGCTACATCAGGGGTGTGTGGCCTAATATGTAAAGGAGCTCCTGCTAGAATTCCACCCTGGTGTGGCCTAATATGCAAATGAGTTCCTGCTGGACTTTTTCTACAAAAAAGCCCTGGTTAATCTTAAAGGTGCTACTAGACTTGTTACTATTTTGCAGCAACAGGTTAACATGGCTAACTACTGGAGATTTGGAATTGGAGCCTGGGGAGGATTGGAACCTCAGTGGAGCAGAATGCCACAGAGTATGCCCTCCAAAGCATCCATTTTCTCCAGGGGAAATGGAGATCCCCAGGACCCACCGGGAGGCCAGCATCCCTATGTGAGAGTGCTGTTTTTTCTCTCTCTTTTTGTCTCGAAAGATCAGGCAAAAGAGGTGGGAATTAAGACATGTGCTCTTGACTATGTAACTATCACTTGGGAGTCAGTGCAGATCTGGAGTACTGATTGGAACAAACATATGACATGTTGTCTGCCTTGAATGCATCTGGGAAGTCATCTCTGCTTAGGTGTGGTTGGACTGGGTACATTTACTTCTTCAACTACTGATGATTGCACGATTATAGATATAAAATTAAAACAACTGTTGCAGCGTTACACAACATCGCTGTCCTCGGCCTTCCAAGCAACTCCCTTACAGGCAAGAATTCATGAGGCAAAACTTTTCCTATCACTGCCTCTGATGCTGGGGGGCTTTGCCTGCGAACGTTCTCCCTGGGAAACAGTTATTAAAGGGACCAAGAATTCTGTTAGGAAAAATTGCAGCTAAGGGTGCCAATTTCCAGGTGGTAGTTGGAGAGCTCCTGGGATTTCATGGATCTCTAGGCAATAGAGATCAGTTCAGCTGGAGAAAACAGCTGTTTTGGAAGAAGAAGAAGATATTGGATTTATACCACATCCTCCATTCTGAATCTCAGAGTCTCAGAGCAGCTTACAATTTCTTTTACCTTCCTCCTCCACAACAGACACACTGAGAGGTAGGTGGGGCTGAGAGAGCTCTCACAGAAGCTGCCCTTTCAAGGACCACTCTGCGAGAGCCTTGCCAGACCAAGACCATTCCAACAGCTGCAAGTGGAGGAGTGGGGAATCAAACCCAGTTCTCCCAGATAAGAGTCCACGCACTTAACCACTACACCAAACTGGCTCTCATTAGTTGGATTCTATGGCGTGATACACGTCTGAGGTCCCTCCCCTCATCAAATCCCACCCTCCCCAGATTCTACACCCAGCTTCTCCAGGAATTTCCCAGCCCATAGATGGCATTGTACCCTGCTAAGTCCCTCCCCTTCCCAGACTCCACCTCCTAAATCTCCAGGAATTGCCCCACCTGGAACTAGCAATCCTAAATGCAGCTCTGACCTAATTCTCAACTGAGTTTTTGTAACCTTCCTCGTTCAGGTTTTTTTTGGGGGGGGGGGTGGAGGGTAAGAGGCAGGACTTGACCCAGTTTTGAGTTTTGTGGGTAGGCTGTTCTTTTTCTGTGCTCTTTTATGGGACAACTGGCGTGAAGTAGTGGTTAGGATTTCAGACTAGAATATGAACCCCAGCTCTGCCATGGAAGCTCTTTGCGTGACTTTGGGTCAGTCACACACTCTTAGCCTAACCTACTTCGCAGGCTGGTTGTTGTGGGGATAAAATGAATGCTGGGAGAACAATGTTGTAAGCCCCATTGGGTCCCCACTGGGTTGAGAGGAGGAAGAGGAGGAGGAGATTGGATTTCTACCCTGTCCTTCACTACCTGAAGGAGTCCCTGATTGGCTTACAATCTCCTTCCCTTCCTGTCCCCACAACAGACATTCTGTGAGGTAGGTGGGGCTGAGAGAGCTCCGAGGGAACTGCTCTTAAAGGGAAAACTCTGAGAGAACTGTGACTGACCCAAGGCCACCCAGCTGGCTTCATGTGGACGAGTGAAGAATCAAACCTGGTCCTTCAGATTAGAGTCCTGCTCCTGCCAGTCTTAAGCACTACACTGAACTGGCATATAAATATCTTAATGCATAAAAAGGGTGGACAGTTAGAAATTCATCAGGTGATTCTGTTTCTGTTGTCACATTGAGATTAACTCTGCCTATGGGAGTCTTGTCTGTCATCTGACCAGGTTTATTTATAGCAGGAATGCAGTTCTGGCTGGCTTGGCATCAAGGGGTGTGGCCTAATATGCAAATGAGTTCCTGCTGGGCTTTTTCTATGAAAAAGCCCTGCATCTGACCAAGTAATCTCCCCCGGAGAGGAACAAAGTGGAACCGTTAAATGCCCGCTAGGTGAGAGCCAGTGTGGTGATTAAAAGACCCAGGTATTTGGGAGACCCAGGTTCTAATCCTCACTTGTACCACAGAAGCTCACTGGGTGACCTTGAGCCAGTCACATTCTCTCAGCCTCAGCTACCTCACAGGTTGTTGTAAGGATAAAACGGAGGAGAGGAGACCGGTGTAAGCTGTTTTGGGTCCCCATTAAGGACAAAGGCAGGGTACAAATGAAATTAATATAAATAAATAAAATACTGTGGATTTCACTCCCTTTGGACATTATAAAATCACTTTCCTTTGTTCCAGCATACCCCTGTGTTACCCAATATCTCAACATGAAATGCCGTTCTAACCTCTGTTACCATCTGATGACTGGAACACAGAGAAGTTAGGAAACATCCATTCCCCTTTCCTATCACCATTTTTCTTCTATGAAAATCCACAATTCTGTGCAATCTGGGAAGTTGCATCATTGCACCATCAACTTTCACCTGAAGAAAGCTATTCATTTGGTACTCTGAGAATGTCAGTGAGGCCTTCCTTTCACTTCAACCCTTCCTTTCCTGCCACTTTCTCACTACGGGGAAAAAAGCCACGCTGGGCTGTTTTTGCTCCAGTAGAGGAAACTTTACAGGTAGATTTGCCAGCTCTGGATTGGAAAATACCTGGAGATTTTGGGGGTGGCACCAGGGGAGAGCAGAGTTTGGGAAGGGCAGGGACCTTCGTAGGATATAATGCTGCAGTAGAGTCCACCTTCCAAAGCAGCCACCTTCTCCAGGGGAACTGATCTCTGCCAGCTGGAGATCAATTTGGGTTGCCATGTCAGACTCAGAAAATATCTGGAGACTTTGGGAGTGGAGCTAGGAGATTTTGGGGGTGGAGCCAGAAGCAAGGTTGTGACAAGTACCATCGAACTCCAAAGGGAGTTCTGGCCACCTAATTTAAAGGGACCACACACCTTTTAAATGCCTTCCTTTCAAATAATGGATTTGGGGGGCACATTCTTTCACTGGGTGGATTCTGTGAAACTGTACCTTGCTGAAGTCCCTCATAGAATTGAACCCCCTGCTCCAATCTTTTTGAAACTTGGGGGGGGGGGTTTGGAGGAGAGGCACCAGATGCTATGCTAAAAATTTGATGCCATTGCCCCCCAAAACAGCCCTCACAAAGCCCCAGATATCCACAAATCTATTCTCCATTATACTGCATGAGGACCAATCTCCATAGAGTATAATGGAGTGCCCAGTGGACATTCCCCTACCCCCGCTTTGAGATAACCCTGAAGTGGGAGCAAGGCCTCCAAACCAGGGGATCCCCTACTGGAGATTGGCATCTCCAGGGCTTTTTTTGAGCAGGAACACACAGGAGCGCAGTTCTGGCTGGCTTGGTGTCAGGGAGTGTGGCCTAATATGTAAATGAATTCCTGCTGGGCTTTTTTGTAGAAACAATGGGGTATGGGGGGGACTTTAATCCTTCACTGACCTTGCCGCTTTGGAAGGTGGACTCTACTGCAGAAACAATCTACCTTATGTGAAACAATGGGAGTGTGGCCTAATATGCAAATGAGTCCCTGCTGGACTTTTTCTACTCAAAAAGCCCTGGGCATCTCTAAGATCAACTGTAACAGGGGAGTTCTCCAGGTGCTACCTGGAGGCTGGCAACTCTAAAAGCAGTGTGGAGGGAGTGTTAAGCAACAAAATGGCAAGGTCAGCAAAGGATTAAAGTCCCCCCCCATGCCCCTTTTCCATCTAGATAAGAAAAACCCCTACATTTTGCTGCATTTGCAAATGAAATAATTTCAAATATACCCCAGAGAAGCTATTGACTGCAGGTGGGCTCTCAAGCAGGATGGCTATAATGCCCAGGTTGTTATAAGTCAGGGGTGGGGAACCTCCATCCCAAGGGCCGTATGCGGCCCTTGAGGTCACTTGATGTGGCCCTCGGGGATTGCTGGGCTGAACTGAACCGAGCCATGTGGCAGCCTCTTTGGGGCCCGGATGGCCAGTGAGGATTGTGGGGCCCAGCTGCACTGTGCACAGCCTCCCCAGGGCCAGGCAGGGATCACAGGGCCCAGATGTACTGTGCAGCAGCCTCCCTGGGGCCTGGCTGGCAGGCCAGAATTGCTGTAGGGCCTGGAAAAGTTACTGTCACAGTTCAGTTTGCACTTGATTATCCCAGATGGTGTGGCCTAATACACTAATGAGTGTGTGACCTAATATGCTAATATCAGGGGATGTGGTCTAATATACTACTGAGTTCCTGCTGGGCTTTTTCTACAAAAAAAGCCCTGGACTTATGCATTTGCCTAGGGTGGCGGGCCGTGTGTGTGTGTGTGTGTGTGTGCCAGATTAGGCTCTCCCCACATGACTTCAAATAGGAAAACAATTATTTGCATTTATTTTGTTGGCCTGACTCATTCTCCCTCGCTGGAGCACTGTTTTTAAAGTTGATAATTTTTTATGGCCCGCGAATGATGTTATAAATATCCATATGGCCCTAGGCAGAAAAAAGGTTCCCCACCCCTGTTATAAGTCATGACCAACTTATGACAAGCCCAGCAAGGGGCTTCCAAGGCAGGTGAGAAGCACGGTTGGTTTGCCATTAGCTTTTCCTCTTCCATGGTGCCCCCCCCCCATCCAAGTACTGTTCCTGTCCCTGCACATTTATGGATTTATTTTTGGTTTTGATTAAGAGCTCAAAGAGATTTACAATAACATACAGTTGCATTAACAATGTTTGACTGCATTAACGATATGCTTAGCTTCCAAGATCCAATGATATCTGGCTACACCATGCCATCTCTCCTTGCCCCTTGCAGAGCCAGATTAACAATTAGGCCAAGTAGGTACTGGCCTATGGGCCCCGGCCCCCACACCTTTACAGGCCCCGGGCTGGCTCCGCCCCCCAGTTTCCCCCCTGCCTGCAGCCCTCCCAGCCTATACAAGCAGCCAACAACTCAGCTGCTCTTTGCCAGACATGCGTGGTGCAGCTGCTGCTGTCACCAAGTGACAAACTGTCACCAAGTTTGCCTCTCTCTGCCTTCCCCACAGCTTTGTCAAAGGGGCTTTTGAGAAGATGCCTGCAGGCTGCAGCAGGGGCTGCTCTCAGACTCTGAGATAATTTGTGAAGGGGCCCCTAAGATTTTAACTGCCTAGGGGCCTCCACAAGGCTTAATCTGGCACTGGCCCATTGGGGAAAGGTTCAATGCAAATGTAATTTACCAAGTGATGGTATTTCTCTCCATGCCATGAAAAACTTCAAACTGCACATGTTCACACCATAAGCCTCTATCGAAAGGACAGAACATTTTTTCCTTCCAGGCTGTTAGCAACCCTAGTAGCACATGTTTCCTGTGTGACCTTTCATTTCCCCGACAGTTCTTTTCTTCATCTTTTAAGCTGCTACCCAAAGCCTGTCCCAGCCACCCAATTCTCTGGGTGGAGGGAATGTATCTGTCCAACATTCCTTAGAATTACCAGCCTCCAAGTGGGGCCTGGAGATCTCCTAGTATTATAATTTATCTCTAGACTACAAAGATTAGTTCCCCTAGAGAAAATGGCTGCTTTGAAGGGTGGATTCTGTGACATTGTACCCTGTTGAGGTCCCTCCCCTCCTCAAACCCCACCCTCCCCAGGCTCCACTCCCCAAATCTCCAGGTATTTCCCAATAGGGACGCCAGGTCTGCCTCAGGAAATATCTGGGAACTTTGGGGGTGGAACCAGGAGCAAGGTTGTGACAGGTACCATTGAGCTCCAAAGGGAGGTCTGGCCATCACATTTAAAGGGACCACCCTCCTTTTAAATTCCTTCCCTTCATTGGAAATAAGGGAGGATCAGGGCTGGTGCGTGGGAGTAGGCAAAGTAGGCAGTTGCCTAGGGCGCCATCTGGCCTAGGGAGCACCACTGGGTGCCCCCTCCCCAATGCATGACTCTGGCTCCTGAGCACCGTCACCTTGTCCTCTCCCATCACCAAGCTGTCCTCAACAAAGCCAAGCCACCCCCCTCTCCCTGATGTGTGACTTGGCCTCCCACCTCATCCTAACATGGCCAGCAAGCACTTATTCTCACAATTTTTTTTATAACATCACTTTAAAAAAAAATTAAAAATCAGTAAATTAAAAATGTGAAAAGTTTCAAGTTTGGTGCTCTTCAATTTCCTTATATTTTTTTTAATAATGGGGTGCGTGTGTGCAAGTGGGTGATTCACCTAGGGCACCGGAAAACCTAGCGCCGGCCCTGGGGAGGATACGGGCATCTTCTTTTGGGGCTCATAAAATTGGACCCCTGGTCCACTCTTTTTGAAACTTGGTGGTTTTTTTGAGGAGATACTATGCTGAAAATTTGGTGCCTTTACCTCAAAACACGCCCCCGCCTCCCCAGCCCATGGATTGATTCTCCATTATACCCTATGGGGACAAATCTCCATAGGATATAGTGGAGTGCCCAGTGAACATTTAACTCCCACCCCCCACTTTCTGATAACCCTGAAGTGGAGGGAGGGCCTCCAAACCTGGGGATCCCCTGCCCCCAACTGGAGATTACTGTAGAAAAACTGGGGATTGGCAACCCTATTCCGAATTCAGAACTGGCACTCCTCTCCCATCCCCAGAACACATGGCCAATGCTAAATAAATGGAAAACGGTCACAACCAGGGTACAAAAAGGCTGCAGCTCAAGATACAATGTGCTCTGGCTCTTTGGAAGCCACTGGGATAGGGTTGCCAAGTCCAATTCAAGAAATATCTGGGGACTTTGGGGGTGGAGCCAGGAGACTTTGGGGCTGGACCAGGAGACATTGGGGCGGAGCCAGGAACAAGAGTGTGACAAGCATAACTGAACTCCAAGAGAGTTCTGGCCATCACATTTAAAGGGACAGCACACCTTTTTAAATGTCTTCCTTCCATAGGAAATAATGAAGGATAAGGGCACCTTCTTTTGGGGCTCATAGAATTGGACCCCCTGGTCCAATCGTTTTGAAATTTGGGGGATACTTTGGGGAGAGGCACTAGATACTATATTGAAAATTTGGTGCCTCTACCTCAAAAAACAGCTCCCCCAGAGCCCCCGAAACCTCCAGATCAATTCCCCATTATACCCTATGAGAAGACGTTTCCCTCTCCCCCCCCCCCCGTTTCTGGGAAATCTGATGCAGGGGACAGAACTCACTCACCTCCGGAGGTGCAAAGGCACATGGTCCTTTGGGGGCGTGGCTGGGCTCCCCTCCCTTCACCGGCCAGCTGACTGGGGGCGGGAAGCAGCCTGAGAAAACGGAAGAGCTCTGGCTGCCGTTCTCCTCCCTCCCCCCCCCGCTTTCCCTTTTATGGCCAGCGGGGGGAGGAGGCTCCAAATCTGGAGTCTCCAGGCCTAGCGGGGGATTTGGGAACCCTACACTGGGAGCAAAGAACCTGACCTGGATAGCCCAGGCTAGGCCAATCTCACGAGCTCTCAGAAGCTAAGTAGGGTCGGCCCTAGGTAATCTTTGAATGGGAGACCTCCGAGGTATACCAGGGTTGCTGGGCAGAGGCAGGCAATGGCAAACCACCTCTGAACATCTCTTTCCTTGAAAACTCCATGAGGTTGCTTGCTGCAAGTCAGCTATGATTTGATGGCACTTTCCAGAACCAAAAGCAAAGGCATGACAAGGTTAGATGAAATTGCCGGGTGTCATAACCATCACATGTTTTCTTCAGCCTTCAGGCCTGACCCAGTTTAATGCTGGGCCCCAGGTATATTTAGAATCCTCCTGCGGAGTGTGACTTTATAAGCC
The DNA here is from genome assembly GCF_032191835.1 of Heteronotia binoei. NCBI lineage: Eukaryota > Metazoa > Chordata > Lepidosauria > Squamata > Gekkonidae > Heteronotia > Heteronotia binoei. The sequence continues at coordinate 27,415,690 of NC_083235.1, forward strand.
TGTTCCAGCCCTGAATCCTGCAAGGGTCAAGGTGGAGAGGGGGGGACACCTCTTCTCCATGAGGAAAGAAGGGGGGGGGGCAACACAAACATTCTGTTGCATGGTTTGCATTGCACCCCTGAGCCCAAAGGATGTTTGCCATGCACAGAAGCTGTCGGGAAAGTCAGCCGGGGTTGTATCTGCATCGGGTTGGAAATATTGCACTGATCACTGTACTTCTGCAACAATTCGGCTCCAGGACTGTCTTGACTGCATATTGAAATCCGGTTGCAAGGAATTGCTATAGCACAGTATTAGTGCCAGAGCTAACAATGTGTGCTTGCAGCCTGGGACAACCCTGCTTTCCAAAGGAGGCAGCTGTGGAATCTGTTTTAAATGTCAGGTCTCGAGAAGCAATCAAAACAAGGTGAGATGTTGTTTCAGGTTAGCAGGCCTTTCCTTACCCATGGACTTAAAACAGCTCTACATTTTCAGCAACACTTCTCCTGACAGAGTCATAAACTGTGAAACCAGACCAGCTTCGCCCTCATATACAGGGCTTTTTTTGAGCAGGAACACACAGGAACGCAGTTCTGGCTGGCTTGGCACCAGGGGTGTGACCTAATATGCAAATGAGCCCCTGCTGTGCTTTTTCTACAAAAAAGCCCTGTGTGAAACAATGGTGATGTCAGGAGGTGTGGCCTAAGGTGATGTCAGGAGGTGTGGCCTAAGTTCCTGCTGGACTTTTTCTACAACGCCCCCCCCCCCACTCATATATATCCAAGCAACTCAATCACTGGATGCAGTATCAAAGGGCGGGGTGGGTGGGAATCCAAGTGAATCTGTATGCTTTTGAATTACATTCAGCTTGGAAGTGAAATGAGGGGGAAATTGGCACAGAGGTATTGTCAGAAAACCCATGGAAACAGTAACCAGAAAGCAAAGGGAGCACTGAAGAGAAGGAAATCAATTCAGAATGACAAAGAAAAACCAATGCACGTGCACAGTGAACACGAGGGAAAACACCTGTGCATAATAGGCCCAAGAAATGCCAGGGTTGCTATGCAGAGGCAGGCAATGGCAAAACCACCTTTGTTTGTTTCTTGCCTTGAAAACCCTGCAGAGTCGTCATAAGTTGGCTGTGACTTGATGACATGTTACAAAAACAAACATTCCATTGCTGATTGAAAAGTTACAGTTCCCTCACAAAAGAACTTAAAAGGGAGGATTCAATGTGAGATTGCTAAATTAGAATTCATTAATAAAGTCAAAACAGTATACCCCACAGGGTTTAAGAGGGATCTTGGGTTCACTAAAAGTGCTAAATGTGCTAATATCTTTCATATATCCTCCCTTTCAGTACTTAATTTGTTCAGCTGTACTTCTGTAACTTCGTATTTTATCCACATGTCTAATTTTACTCTGCACTAGGTTTTTCACTTTGCTTTCCTAAGAACAGTTGGGAGTAAGTCACATCCAGTACTGAGTGAACTGATTATTATTCTTCGCATCAGATCTTGTCTCGAGCTGGCTTCTCTTTGTAACATCCCGTCCACCTCCACCACTTTCTGTTGAGCATGTAATTGGTCTGGCTCTGAAGGATTTGCATTCCTATGCATCTGATGAAGTGAGCTCTGATTTACAAAGGTTTATGCCAGAATACATCGCGCTGGTTTTTAAGGAGCTACTGGACTCCTGCTCTGTTTTGCTGCTACAGACCAACATAACCATCCATCTGGAATTAATTGCTACTAGCAGCATTGATGAGCCTTCCATAGCTCCAGCCCTCTCTAGCAAACTGCCTTGTCTCTTCTGTAGCACCTCTCAGTCTGCCAACTGAACGCACAAATGAAGCTGTCTTATATTGAATTAGACCCTCAGTTCATCAAAGTCAGTATTGTCTACTCAGACTGGCAGTGGCTCTCCGGTGTTTTAGGTAGAGGTCTTCCACATCAGCTACTGCCTGTTCCTTTTTAACTGGAGATGCCAGGGATTTAACCTATGATCTTCTGCATGCAAAAGCAGAAACTCTGCCACTGAACCACAGCCCCTCCCTAGACACAACACAGTGTGTGGAGATTAGTCATGCTGACCTCCAGTTGGGGTCTGGAGTTCTCCCAGAATTGCAAGTGATCTCCAGGCTATGGAATTTCCCAACCCCGAATTGGCAACACTACTCCCAAATCTTCAGGAATTTCTCAGCATGGAGCTGGCAACCTTAATGCATCCAGTGTAAAACTGTTGTAGTCCCTCTTCCCCTGCTGTTACCAGACATCCATTTACGGTGCTCTTTATCTAGACGTATAAATGTTGAGTAGCAAGCAGGAAAGCATCTCATATACAGGATGAGACCCAAGCCCGCATCAGTTGCAAAAAAAAATGTTGCGACCCAGCCCCGTAGCTAGGGGCTGCAGGGAGAGGGAGCCATGGGAGGGGGCACAGAGTGAGAGTAGGAAGCTGGAGAGTCCAGGGCTGTCTCTCTCCCTCTTGTGTGATTTAAATCACATGACAGGTCCTACCACCCCCTCATGTATGATTTAAATTGTGCAGGAGAGAGAGGGAAAGGAGAAGACCTGGGAAGAGGGTGAGCCTCCCCCCGCCAAAAAAAAAACCCCTTGTCAGGAGCCAGGCTCCATGGGCCCCTGGTTAACTATGGGCAGGGGTGGAATTCTAGCAGGAGCTCCTTTGCATATTAGGCCACACCCCCTGATGTAGCCAATCCTCCAAGAGTTTACAAGGCTCTTTTTTGTTAGCTCTTGGAGGATTGGCTACATCAGGGTGTGTGGCCTAATATGCAAAGGAGCTCCTGCTAGAATTTCATCCCTGATATGGGCCTTCCCCAGAAAACCCCCCAACCAACCACAACCCTGACCTTAAATGAACTCTGCTAGGGTTGGCAGCCTCCAGCTCATCTCCTTATCAGTTCCCCTGGAGAAAATGGCCACTTTGGAAAGTGGACTCTATGGAATTGTACCCCTTGGAAGTACCCTCCCCTCCCCAAACCCCACTCTCCTCAGACTCCACCCTACTGTTTAGAGTGACTTGAAACATATCCAAGTTGGCCAGTTAGTACACACTAAGGAAACGCCTGTTGTTCACAAAGAAAGAATAAACATCCAGGGAGGGAGGGAAGGCTATCCCTGCACTTTGTATAACAGAAAAGCAGCCTGGTAAAATTGCAAGGGGAGGAGGATTCATTAATTAATTTTCATTTAATGCATTGTTTGCTTCATAAGCAATTAATAATTCTAAAAGCACTTCTTATCACTACCTTAATACTGATGCAGATCTCGCCGACCAGTAGGGTTGCCAATCCCCAGGTGGTGACAGGGGATTTCCCCAGTTTGGAGGCCCTCCCCCCACTTCAGGGTCATCGGAAAGTGGGGGGGAGGGGAGGGAAATGTTTGCTGGGAACTCTATTATTCCCTAAGGAGACTGATGCCCACAGAAAATAATGGAGAATTGATCTGCGGGTATCTGGGGCTCAGGGGGAGCGGCCTGTGTTTTGAAGTAGAGGCACCAAATTTTCAGTATAACATCCAGTGCCTCTCCCCAAAATACCCCCCAAGTTTCAAAAAGATTGGACCAGGGGGTCCAATTCTATGAGCCCCAAAAGAAGGTGCCCCTATCCTTCATTATTTTCTATGGAAGAAAGGCATTCAAAAGGTGTGCGTCCCATTAAATGTGATGGCCAGAACTCCCTTTAGAGTTGAATTATGCTTGTCACACCCTTGCTTCTGGCCCCACCCCCAATGTCTCCTGACACCACCCCCAAAGTCTCCAGATATTTCTTGAATTGGACTTGGCAACCCTACCGACCAGCATGGTGTAGTGGTTAGGACAGGGTTTTTTTTTTTAAGCAGGAACGCACAGGAACTCAGTCCTGGCTGGCTTGACATCAGGCAGTGTAGCCTAATATACAAATGAGTTCCACCTGGGCCGCTTCTACAAAAATGGCCTGTGTGGAACAATGGTGATGCCAGGGGGTGTGGTCTAATATGCAAATGATTTCCTGCTGGACTTTTTCTACCAAAAAAAACGCCCTGGGTTAGGGTATCAAACTAGGATCTGGGAGACCAAGGTTTGAATCCCTACTCTGCCATGGAAGCTCACTGGGTGAGCTTGGGCCAGTCACATGCCTCACCTACCTCACAGGGTTGCAGTGAGGATAAAATGGAGAATGACATATGCTACTATAGGTTCCCACCGGGGGAAAACGTTGGGTATAAATGAGTAAGTAAACTATACAGAGGTTTCACTTTGCCTTGGATTCCTTATGGCAACACTCTTTTAGGGAACATCGATATGATGTCGTCTTCCTTTTCTGATCCCACCCCACTTTGTTGCAATCTTTTCCAGATATGGTTTGGCCTGTTTTTTAAAAAATATAATATTGCAGTCAAAGCACATTGAGATTCCATGCAGATGAGAAGGCATGCGCTTTTGTAGGTCCTGCCCACATTGGCACCATTTTAATTTCCTCAGCCCCTGCATTTTAATTTCCTCAGCCCCTCAGCCATCATTTCTCCTCTCACAAGGCTTTTTCCAGACTTTAAAATATCCAGTAATGACAGATGATTATAGTGAAAAAATGATAATGATCTATTGTATCAATTTACTGATTCCCAGCTTTATTTTTTAAAGTAAGTCTCCATCCCTTTTCCTTGCAAAGTTATAAGAGAAACCATACAGGATGTATATGAAAGTGCATGGCAGTTTGGACAGACTGTTAATGTCCCTGTATTTGTAGCAGCAGTGGGAGCTACATGGAAAAATCATTATTCTCTCTCCATGTCAAACCAGCCCAGAGGCAATTGTTTCTGGTATGTGGATACTCTGGAGATAAACACATTGCCTACAACATTTTTAGAGACAGAGAATGGAAGTTGTTGAGCTGCTCATTGGCTGGGTGATGTCCCCTGCCCTCCAGGAGATGCCAGTTTGGTGTAGTGGTTAAGTGTGCGTTCTCTTATCAGGGAGAACCGGGTTTGATTCCCCAATCCTCCACTTGCACCTGCTGGAATGGCCTTGGGTTAGCCATAGCTATCACAGGAGTTGTCCTTAAAAGAGCAGCTGCTGTGAGAACCCTCTCAGCCCCACCCACCTCACAGGGTGTCTGTTGTCGGAGAAGAAAATATAGGAGATTGTAAGCCGCTGTGAGTCTCTGATTCAGAGAGAAGGGCGGGGTATAAATCTGCAGTCTTCTTCTTCTTTAGTGGTCATTTGGAGCACAGGTACAATTGTAGAAGCAAGGAAGTAAAGAAAATGATAGCACAAATGAATATAAGCAAATACTATCCTGGTTAGCTCTTGATCACGATATGGTTATGCTGACCAGCATATAATATGCCACTAAGAGGAGGGTGTGTACAAGATATTAATTTGCCTCGCAAAAGCACTTTTGGCCAGAGCTGGGCACCCTTTGCTAGAAGAGAAGTCCATCTTTAATTTGTTTGTTCGTTTCCAATTACAGCAGAATCTCACGACCAAAGTAATGCATTGGCTGCTGCAACTCTGTTTGGCTAAATTGGATTGTATGACCGTCTTCTGGGAGAAGAGGTGAAGGGAGTTTTGGCTCTCAAAAGCTTCTACCATGGAAACCTTGTTGGTCTCAAAGGTGCCACTGGACTGAAATCTAACTGTTGTGTGTGAAAGACTTTAAGAAGAAGAAGACTGCAGATTTTTACCCCACCTTTACAATCTCCTATATCTTCTTCCCCCACAACAGACACCTTTCAATTACAGCTCCTGCGAGAGCTATGGCTCACCCAAGGCCATTCCAGCAGGTGCAAGTGGAGGAGGGGACTATATGAGATTATGCTCCACCTTTCCCCAAACTAGGGTTGCCAAGTCCAGTTCAAGAAATATCTGGGGACTTTAGGGGTGGAGCCAGGAGCAAGGTTGTGACAAGCATAATTGAACTCCAAAGGGAGTTCTGGCCATTACATTTAAAGGGACCGCACATCTTTTAAATGCCTTCCCTCCATTGGAAATAATGGATAGGGGCACCTTCTTTGGGGGCTCATAGAATTGGACCCCCTAGTCCAATATGGTGCCTCTACTTCAAAAAACAGCCTCCCAGAGCCCCTGATACCCGTGGATCAATTCTCCATTATACCCTATGGGAATCAGTCTACATAGGGAAAAATGAAGTGCCCGGCAGACTTTTCCCTCCCCACCTTCGCTTTCTGATGACCCTGAAGTGGGGGGAGGGCCTCCAAACCGGGGGATCCCCTGCCCCCACTTGGGGATTGGCAACCCTACCCCAAACCCCACCCTCCCCACATTTCCAGGTATTTCCCAATCTGGAGCTGGCAAACCTACCCCCACTGAAGTTGCTCAGACCTCGGGCTGCAATCTTTCAGGTGGCCTAAAGTTTTCCCAGATCTACCACTGACTACAGAGACACCCCTGGAGAAAATGGCTGCTTTGGAAGGTGGGCTTTATGGCATTATACCCTGCTGAGGTCCCTCCCAAACCACACCTGTCCAAAGCTGGCAACCCTTCCAGAGCTATCTGTATCATTCTATTCAGTAGGATTCTTCTGCAGAACAGGTTTGCTTGTACCACACTAAGGACTGAATTCCATAATGCTGATTTGCATAGACAGGTAGATGGCTGGTCCCACTGTGCCAAGTTAGAGGCTTTTCGTTTACATTCTATAGACTGGCTCATACGGGTCTCAAATGTACAAGAAGGATATAATTATTCAGGAAGTAAAAATTTATTCCGAGTGTCACGTTTTCAAAAGTGTTCCAAGTTGTTCCCTTGCTTCCACAATGGAGAGATGTGTCTGAGCCAGTCTGTGCCCTGGTGTTCATTTACTCATTGACTGCTATTTTTATTGTTAACAATGTGTTGACTAGTTTTATTGCTTGCAGCTGGGTTGTTGTTTTTCTAAATTTGCCTTTAGTGCGGTGTATGCCACCCAGCACTTGCCTGCAGATTTAATCAGTCCAAATCCTCCTTCCCCTGATGCTGCCGATGCACCGGGGCTTCTGTATCTCACCAGTTTGGAGCCAGTGTGTGATCAGACCGCTCCCCCAATCATGCCTGTTTTAAACATGATGCCAAGGAGGCACAGGGATTTCCTGTGCATGGGCTTGGGCATCTTGTTCACACTGTGCAACCTAAGGTTGCCAATCCCCAGGTGGGTAACAACTGAAATAAACCACTGTGTTACTTATATATTGCAAATAATTGCTCCACAAGTATTAATTATATCCTATTCATTTATTCTTCACCAAAATTCTTACAAATGTCCATGAATACAGCACAACTCAAAATACAAACTGATTTCCAATTGCTGTAATGGTACCAAAGTCCACTGTCTGTATCCTTTCGTTGACAGACGTGTGTAGTACCAATAAGTGTGCTATTTCTTGCATGGGTAGCAGACCGAAATCCAACAGATACGTCATTACAGCAATTGGAAATTAATTTGTATTTTGAGTTGTGCTGTACTCATGGACATTTGTAAGAATTTTGGTGAAGAATACATTAATAAGACATAAGAAATATTTGTGGAGCAATTATTTGCAATATGTAAGTAACGCAGTGGTTTATTTCAGTTGTTACTAATCAGTACATTGTGGTTTCCGGTTTTGCCTAATTCCCAGGTGGGGACAGGAGATCCTCCGGTTTGGAGGCCCTCTCCCCACTTCAGGGTCATTAGAAAGCGGGGGTGGGGAGAGGGAAATGTCTGCTGGGATCTCTATTATTCCCTATGAAGCCTTATTCCCATAGGAAATATTGAATAATTGATCCACAGGTATCTGGGGCTCTGGAGAGGCTGGGTTGTTTTTTTTTTGAGATAGAGGCACCAATTTGTAGTATAGCTTCCAGTTCCTCTCCCCAAAACACCTGCCAAGTTTCAAAAAGATTGGACAAGGGGGTCCTATTCTATGAGCCCCCAAAGAAGGTGCCCCTATCCTTCATTATTTCCTATGGAAGGAAGGCATTTAAAAAGGTGTGCAGTCCCTTTAAATGTGATGGCCAGAACTCCCTTTGGAGTTCAATTATGCTTGTCACACTCTTGCTGCTGGTGCCACCCCCAGTGTCCCCTGGCTCGACCCCCAAAGTCCCCAGATATTTCTTGAATTGGACTTGGCAACCCTAGTGCAACCCACTGAAAGCAGCAATGTGTGCTTGGTTTGCAAGCCATAGATCTGTAGCTCCTGCGGCTGCTCAGTGTAAGCTATTGAAGCATGCACAACTACTTTGTACCGGTTTCTGCACAGTATAAATAAGACCCAGAGCCAGGTGTGCCAACCACAAGGTGGGCCCTGGAGATACCCAGCATAAGAGAGCCAGTTTGGTGTAGTGGTTAAGTGTGGGAACTCTTATCTGGGAGAACCAGGTTTGATTCCCCACTCCTCCACTTGCACCTGCTGGAATGGCCTTGGGTTAGCCATAGCTCTGGCAGAGGTTGTCCTTGAAAGAGCAGCTGCTGTGAGAGCCCTCTCAGCCCCACCCACCTCACAGGGTGTCTATTGTGGGGGGAGAAGATATAGGAGATTGTAAGCCACTCTGAGTCTCTGATTCAGGGAGAAGGGCAGGGTATAAATCTGCAATCCTCCTTCTTCTGCAATTACAACTGATCTCCAGTCCCCCTGGAGAAAATCACAGATGTGGGACTCTCTGGCATTACATTGCCCACTGAGGTTCCTCCGCAAATGCTGCCTTCCCCAGGTTCTGCTCCCAAATCTCTAGCAATTTCCCAACCCAGAGTAGACAATTATACTGAGGGTTGCCAACTGAAGCTGAAGTTCTCCTGAGATTACAACTAATCTACAGGCAGCAGTTCCCTTGGAGAAAATGGCAGCTTTGGAAAGTGGACTCTATGGAATTATCTTCTGCAAAGTCCCTTCCCTCACCAAGTTCCACCCTCCCTAGATTCTACTCCCAAAATCTCCAGGAATTTCCCACCCCAGAGATGGCAACCCTACACTGACCATACAGGGCCATTAGGGGAAAATGTGCGTCTTGCCACATGTGTGTCGTGTTTCAATCTGGATTTGTATGTGCCTTTTTGAGCCATTTCATGGTCATTCAGGAACCTTTCTGTACTTCACTTAAGACATGTTACCATTGTTCAAAAAGTCATGCCTTTTTACATCTCTTTCAAAGTATTTTTGCTCTTACGGTGTAATCTGTTTGCAGGCTTGTGGGGCTGAACATTAAAATGCAGGGAAATTTCAATACATTTTATTCTGTGCTACTGGAATAGATTGGGCTTTACCTTTGGGAGTGAGTGGAGTATAAATTAGTGGAGGCATGAATAAAGGAAAGCCATTTAATTTTATCTCCTGCTATTGAGGCAAGGGCGGTTAAACCTCAAGACTGCCTTCAGATCTCAAGAGCTCAGAATAATGCATTTGAGATCAGCTGTTTCATTAGCAGCCAGGAAACCACACAGTTAAGCCAGACTGAAGACTCAAGGATACAGAGGCTAGATCTTTGAGTTCAGGATGATCCATGGAAGAATGGCAAGCACCTCTTTTATGAACTAAATACATAAGCAGGTGTACAAAAAGAGAAATTGAATCATAAGATGGAAAAGTAGGGAAAAATGTTAAAAGACGACTGGTGTTGATTATGCGACGTGAAATTAATAATGTATAAGAAGAAATGTTATAGAATGTATTTACTTTACCCCTTTCCCTTTCCTTTTACCCCTTTCCTTTTCTTACCTGAAACTTAATAAAATCAGGGATTTTTTTGAGCAGGAATGCACAGGAACGCAGTTCCGGCTGGCTTGGCATCAGGGGGTGTGGCCTAATATGTAAATGAGATACTGCTGGACTTTTTCTACAAAAAAAGCCCCATGTGAAACAATGATGGTGTAAGGGTGTGTGGCCTAATATGCAAATAAGTCCCGGTTGGGATTTCCCTACAAAAATAGCCCTGAATAAAATTATTTAAACCGGTACAAAAATAGAAATGCACAGATGAATTCCCCTCCCCTCAAAAACTATTTTTATGTTTGGAAAAGGTTCACTGGTTGATTTCTGCTTATTGTACAGCTGTTCGAGGCACAGAGCCTCTGTTGTTGTTTTTTTTTAAATAATAAGGTCCATTTGGCTCAGTGGCCAGATCTGCTGAATGGCCAATACAGAGCTAGGGTTGCCAGGTCTTGGCTTCCTCCCAGAGGGGAGATCTTTGGGTCTTCCAGGGACATTCTGCCCAGAAGTGACATCATCATGGTGCTGACATCACACAGCGGCCCTCTAATTTTTGGGCAAAACTCTATGGTTTGAGTCCAAATGTACCATAGAGTTTTGTCCCAACATCAGCGGCACGATTAACACCACATTTTGGGGCATTTCTGGGTGGGGTTTCCCCCCTGCAAAACTGGGGGACCCCCACCTGGATTAGAGGTCTGGCAACCAGTGTTCCCTCTAAACTGAGTTAGCGTGAGCTAGCTCACAGATTTTTAGCCTCCAGCTCACACATTTTTGTCTTAGCTCAGGAAGAATAACTCCAGAGCACAATAATTTATGCAGTAGCTCACAACTTTAATGCCAGTAGTTCACAACTTTAATACCAGTAGCTCACAAAGTAGAATTTTTGCTCACAAGATTCTGCAGCTTAGAGGGAACATTGCTAGCAACCCTATACAGAGCCCATGATTGGATTGCTAGTGCTGGGTTGAGAAACTCTTGGATATTTGGAGGCAGAGCCAGGCGGAAAGGAGGTAGCTTAGTGGGGATATGATGCTATAGAGAGCGTCGCCAACTCTGAGTTGGGAAATACTTGGAGATTTTTGGGATGGAGCCAGGAAAGGCGAGGTTTGGAGAGGAACCTCATTGGTATATAATACCATAGAGTCCACTCTCCAAAGGTGCCATTTTGTCCAGTGGAACTGATCTCTGTTGTGTGGGGATCAATGGTAATAGCAGGAGATATCCAGGCAGCACCTGGAGATTGGCAACCGTAGGTAGAGTCCACCCTCCAAATCAGCCATTTTATCCAGGGGAACAGATCTCTGTAGTCTGGAGAAAAGCTATAATAGCAGGAGATCTCCCGGCAGTGAGAGCCAGTTTGGTGTTGAGGTGAAGTGAGCAAACTCTTATCTGGGAGAACTGGGCTTCATTCCTCACTTCTCCACTTGCAGCTGCTGGAATGGCCTTGGGTTAGCCATGGCTCTCGCAGAACTTGTCCTTGAAAGGGAGCTTCTGTGAGAGCTCTCTCAGCCCCACCTACCCCACAGGGTGTTTGTTGTGGAGGAGGAAGATAAAGGAGATTGTGAGCCACTCTGACATTCAGAGTGGAGGGCAGAATATAAATCCAATGTTGTTGTCTTCTTCAGACAGCATGTGGAAGTTGGCAACCATAGAGTCCTCCCTCCAAATTAGGTTGGCAGCCCTACTGTTGTGTCTTGCATTTCAGTCCTGAAGTTACAACACAGCGAACGCTACTGAGGTGACCAGTGGAAGCCCACTGGTCCCCAGATGTAGCTCCGCTAATACGCTCCACCAATCAAGATCTCTGGCGGGAAGTTTAACTGGCCAGGATTGGACCTGGCCAGGCTGAGGGTTGTTCCAGGGTATGTATATAATCGGGACCCGGCCCACATTGCTCTGCCTTGTGATGTACTCGCTAATAAAGCATGTTGCCTTCAGCATGTCTTGTCACTCAGTACATTACAGTGGCGACGAGGATGGGATCCTAGCCAGGTAACTCCCAAAGCGGGACTTTGCTGACCTGGCTGGAGACGAAGAAGGCACGCAGTCTAGGGAGACTGAAGTGCCCGCTGCCGCCATGGCTAACCCAAGTGGGACAACGGGCCACCTTGCAGAGTTCGATCCTGCCAACCCCGATAGGTGGGAGACCTACATGGAGCAGGTAGACTGCTACCTACGAGCGAACATGATTACAGACGACAGCCGTAAGAGAGACGTACTCCTGAGTGTCTGTGGGGAGGCCACATTCGAGATCGCAAAGGGTCTCTCGGCCCCCGCAAAGATCACGGAGAAAACGTACGAGGAGATAGTGAGACTCCTGACCGGGCACTTCTTGCCCTAGCCATCCATCATTGCCCACCGATTTCTCTTCCACAAGAGGGATCAAGGGGTGGGAGAGATGGCCGCTGTCTACCTGGCCGCCCTCCACCAAATTGCGAAGAACTGCAGCTTTGACAAGCTGGATGAAGCCCCGAGGGATCGATTCGTTTGGGGCCTCCGAGATGAAAGACTGCAGCAAAAGCTCTTCGCAAAGGAAGAGCTCACCCTCCAACTTGCCTTCAATGAAGCCACCGTGTTCGAGAGAGCAACCAAAGCTTACCACAACCCGCTACCAGAAGCCGTCCACCAGGAGGAGATGGCACTGGGCAACCCAGAGGAGGAGGAGGCAAACCAGCTCCGTCGCCAACCAGGAATGGGGCTGAGAGCGCCCACTCGGCCACGAGCGACCGAGAGATCAGCCAACACCAAGTGGACCAGCTGTCGGGATCCACATGAGCGACAAGACTGCCCCTATCGCAATGTGGACTGCAGGAACTGTGGAAGAGTGGGCCACATAGTACGGGCTTGCCAGGCCAAGGCCAACCGCAGACGCCAGTCTACCAACCACGACTCGATTGATGCTTACTCGACCACATTGACTAGCATGCAGGTAATGAACTTGCCCCTCACCACCCCCGATAAGGTCAGGGTGTCAGTCCTAATCGAGGGCGCTCCATGCCTAATGGAGCTGGACTTGGGCTCCTCCATCTCCATAATTTTGGAGGAGTTGCTAAGAAAACTTTGTCTCTGTGGCTGGCCCCGGCTGCGACCTGCTGATTTCGTATTGTGGGACTTCCAAAAACCCCCCGTACAGATTTTGGGTTGGGCCCTGTAAGGGTAGAGTTTAAGAACTTTAAGGGCACGCTGGACATACTCGTGGTCAAACGCCAGCTCACCACATTACTGGGGCTGGCCTGGTTTTGACCGCTGGGTATTCAAATAGTGGCGGTGCAGCAGATGCGAACGCAAAATTTCGAGCAAGTGTGCCGGGAATTCCCGGAAGTGTTTGATGGGTCCCTGGGGTGCTACAAGGGACCTCCTATCACCTTGCCCCTCGATCCCCACGTGAGACCAATAAGGCTGAAGGCCAGGTGAATTCTATTCGCTCAAACCTAAAATAGAAGCGGAGCTGGACCGCCTCACGGCCCAGGGAGTGCTAGAACCGGTATCCTACGCTGCATGGGAAACACCCATAGTCACTCCAGTGAAGCCGAATGGAGATGTGTGCATATGCGCTGACTATAAGTGCACAATCAATAAGGCACTTCAGGACAATCAATACCCCGTTCTGGTGGTCAGCCACGTACTAACAGCTCTAGCAGGCTTTAAGGTTTTTGGGAAACTGGACCTGGTCCAGGCATACCAGCAACTCCCGGTGGACGCCGAGACAGCAGAAGCCCAGACCATTGTGACTCATAGGGGAGTTTTTCGGGTGCGGTGGTTGCAATTTGGGGTTAGTGTGGCTCTGGGGATTTTTCAGAGCATAATGGATTCTCTTCTCAAAGGGATCCCCAGAGTGCAACCATTTTTTGATGATGTTTTGATCGCCACCCGGGAGGCTGAGGAGTTCAGCAGCCATCTGCGTGAGGTACTCCGCCATTTCCAGACAGTGGGACTTAAAGTAAAGTGGAAGAAGTGTTCCCTCGGCGTGTCGAGGGTAGAGTTCTTGGGGTTTGCAGTACACACCGCGGGAATCCACCTGACGACCAACAAGACCAGGGCTATAGTCCACGCCCCGGCCCCCACGTGCAAGATGGCGTTACAAAGTTTCTTGGGATTATTAAATTTTTATCATTCATTTTTGCCCCACAAAGCGGCCATCGCAGAACCCCTTCATAGGCTCCTAGATAAATACGCCCCATGGGTCTGGAGAAAGAAGCAGGCCGCCGCTTTTCAGGCAGTCAAGGACCTTCTAGTTTCCAATGATGTGCTCCACCATTTTGACGAATCTCTACCAGTGATTCTGGCTTGCGATGCTTCCTCGTACGGGGTGGGCGCCGTTCTGGGGCACCAACTTCTGGACGGGAGGGAGGTTCCGGTGGCCTATTATTCGAGGACCCTGACCCCCGCAGAATGCAACTATGCCCAGATAGACAAGGAGGCCTTCGCAATAGTGGCAGGTGTGCATAAATTCAATGACTACCTGTATGGTAGGCGTTTCACGATCGCCACAGACCATAAGCCACTACTGGGCCTCCTCGCCCCAGACCGCCAGACACCGCAAATTCTGTCACAGCACGTCCTGTGGTGGAACCAGTTCCTCAACTCGTACACATATGCCTTGGTCCACCGCCCTGGCAAAGCTATGGGACACGCTGACGCCCTCAGCCGCCTGCCGCTGCCCTCTATGGACCCAGATCCCACCCCCGTCCACCATGTGATGCTTATAGAGACTCTACCAGAGAGGCTTCTCCACGCAGCTGAGGTAGCTAGGGCCACGGGTAGAGACCGCATCCTCGCACGCGTTTTAGACTAGATGGGAAGGGGGTGGCCCGTGGGCAAACTGGACGCAGAGAAGAACGGTCCATGCACAAGGGGTGCCTTCTCTGGGGTAGCAGGGTGGTGGTTCCCCCCCCCCCCATTTTGGAAGCAAGTGGTGGAAGCCCTACATGAAACACACCTGGGGATAGTGCGTATGAAGGCCCTGGCACGTAGCTATGTATGGTGGCCAGGGATGGATGAGGAGATAGAAGGGTGGGTTCAAAGGTGCCAACCCTGCCAAGAGTCCCGGCCTGATCCACCCAGTGCCCCGGTCCACCGCTGGGAGTCCAACAAGGTCCAGGTTACACCTAGACTTTGCGGGGCCATACCAGGGCCAAATATTCTTTCTTTTTGTCGATGCATTCACCAAGTGGTTGGAAGTGATTCCCGTAGCTTCAACCTCCACCATGGCGGCGGTCAGAGCCTTGCGAAGGGTCTTTTGCACTCATGGGATTCCCGAGACCCTCGTCACGGACAATGGAACCACTTTCACCTCCCGGGAATTTTAGGAATTCCTGAATCGGTACCTCATCCAACACATTCGGTCCACCCCTTTCCATCCAGCCACCAACAGCCAAGCAGAGCGTATGGTGCGCACCACTAAAGAGGCCCTGGGTCACATTGTACAGGGAGATTGGGACCACCGCCTGGCAGCCTTCCTATTTGATAACAGAATCATCCCCCAACCCTGTCACCGGGTTAAGCCCTGCCGAGTTACTAATGAGGAGGAAGTTGATCACGAGGCTAGACAGGTTGCATCCTGACCGGGCTACGGACCTCCGCAGTTCCCCCGAAACCAGGGAAGCCGCTAGGGGATTCTTTCCAGGGAATCCAGTATATGCAAAGAACTTTGCAAGCGGGCTGGAGTGGTTAGCCGCCCAGGTGCTGTGGGTGACCGGGTCCCGCTCCTACGAGGTTTCGTCAGAGGGGGGTCAGATCCTAAGGAGGCATATTGACCAGCTGCGCCATCGCGCCTTGCCGGAAGAACCAACAGCGATCAAAGGAGCGGGGGAGTACTAACAGCAACACCCCTGGGAGCTACCCAGCCTATGCCGGCTGCACCGACTATGCAGGCAGAAGAGCACCACAGAGGATGGAGCACCCCCCACTCCCGAGAGGAGATTCTGGAACAGCAACAAGCGACGGACAGCCATTTTCTGGTGTCACCCCACCACGAGGAACCAGCTGCCCCGCCAGCCACGGCGGCCGCTCCAACTCCCCAAATAACCCCGAGGAGGTTGACCCGGGAATGCAGGGCGCCAGCCTACTTGAAAGACTTTGTGTCTTTAACTAGGGGGGGGGGGGAGGAGTGTTGTGTCTTGCATTTCAGTCCTGAAGTTACAACACAGCGGACGCTACTGAGTTGACCAGTGGAAGCCCACTGGTCCCCGGATGTAGCTCCGCTAATATGCTCCGCCAATCAAGATCTGTGGCGGGAAGTTTAACTGGCCAGGATTGGACCTGGCCAGACTGAGGGTTGTTCCAGGGTATGTATATAATCCGGACCCGGCCCACGTTTCTCTGCCTTGTGATGCACTCGCTAATAAAGCATGTTGCCTTCAATACGTCTCGTCATTCAGTACATTACACCTACTTCTGAGAGAGGCACAGAGAGAGAGAGAGAGAGAGAGAGAATGGTTCTCAGCCTCCTATGGCCAGTGATAAGCGGTGTGGTGAGCAAAGGCCGCGTGCTGGCTCAGACGGCTTTAGGAGCCGATGCTCTTGGCCTTAGGGAGCTATAAATACAAACCAGGCTGCCGTGTTCTGTGGGCCAGCCGGCCCTTTGCCTGCCCTAGAATCCTCCCTGAGCCGGGAAAGGCTCCTGGGAGCTATGGGGCTTTCTACTCGGGTCCATTTCTCTTGCTCCAGCTGTAGAAAGAAACTCTGAGTTGTGTATCCCCATCCCTGCCCTGCCCTTTTTCCTGGAGGCTGCCTCCTCTCTCATCCTCTTTGCTCATGTGCAGTGTTGGCTGCTGCCCGCCTCCCTGCCCCATGTGCTGCCCCAGCTGCTTTCGGCCTCCCTGCCCCGCTTGTCACCCGCCTCCTTGTTGCCCTTCTTGTTGCCGCCCTCCCTGCTGTTATTGCCCCTCCTCAGCCTGTTGCCACACAGGGTGTTGCTCCAGCGCTTGCCGGCTCCCAGTCCCCTGCTGCTTCTCCCGGCCCTCCTGGGGGGGCTTCAGCTGTTACCCCCCTGCCCCTCCTTGCCCAGCTTGCCGCCCCCCGCCCCGTTATTGTGGCCCTTCTTGTGCGGCCTGTCGGAAGGCCGGGACCCGGCTCAGCACCAAGTAAGCTGCCCAAAGCTCTGGGGATGCTTCTCTCCTCCACACCTCAAAGCTACAGGCCGAGTGGGACTGGCTCAGTTCAGCGACCCGACTGCCCAAGCCACAGTAAGTGACCAGCGTTTCAGAGAGATAATCTCCCAGCTCACAAAATGGCTTCCTCAGGTCCCAGCATGCTTTGCTGCTTTTGCTGAGAACACTGAGGGGGAAGCAACCTAAGAAAGATTGTGTCTGGGGCTAGGGAGGCGAAGGCGGTCTAGATTGGGTGGATGGGCAGCCGTTGGGCTTAGTGGTGTCTTCTGCACTTCTGAAGCCATTCTTCCTTGGCAGAAATCCCACCCCATGAGGCTGACCTCTAGAAAATCCCTTGTAGAGGTCACGTGACCTGTGAGGAGAACATATAACATGAAAAAGCCACTGTCAGCACTAGGGCGGGAAGGGGGGGCAATATGGCCTCCATTGTCTCCTTACAACTTTCTCTATTCCCATCCCCATTTGAGCATTTTTCTCCCACAAGACACCCTAAAGGATTTCCCCCCCCCTCACCCCCATGTAAGGTTGCCAGCTGTTTGGGGAAAAAAATGTCCTGTCCTTTTCATAGAGGCTCAATGGGTAGTTATTCACCAGGTAATATTATTTACCTTCAAGCCATGAAAAGCTTTAGCTTCCCAGTTCCATACAATAAGCCTTTATTAAAGGGACAGAACATTATTTCCCCTCCAGGCTTTGGCAGCCCCCCCCCCCCCCCGAAAACAGCGACTGAGGCATGGATTTTATCAATCACAACTGTTCACCATCCCTGCTGTCCTAAGCAGTTATAACTCTTGAAGTTGATTGATACCAGTGGTCTTTAAAGAGTGTGTTTAGGATTGCACTGAAGGTCTCTGTAGTGGAGGGACTATGGCTTATTAGCAGAGCCTTTGATGGGCAACCATAAGATCCCAAGTTCTGTCCCCAACATCTCTGACAGTAGGTGATAAGACCACTGCCCAAGACTGCAGAGCCACTGCCAGTAGCTAATACTGACCTCGATGGACCAAGGGTCTGATTCAGTATAAGGCAGTTTCACGTGTTCATGTTATGTGTTCATCTCTTGCAGAGGAGAGATTGGTTGGGTTGCATAATAAGGAGAAAAGCTTTCTTAGTGCTGAATTGCTGGGTTTTTACCCTTTGTTTTAATAAATAAAAAAAATAAATGGCCCTTATTAAGAACTAACATTCAGGGATGTAGAACCCTGAAAGAGGGGGCAGTATTCATAATCCCCCCCGCCAATTCCAGCAGGAGCTCTTAAATATGGCGTGTGGCTTCTGTGAGTTTCCCATCAGCAAATGGCTTGGGGACACTCCTCTGCAATAGGAACACAGATTGCTCATGGAGATGTAATTCCACAAAGAAAGGAATGTTGAGATATGCTGGGTAAGAGGGGCTGATGGGACCCGCATGATAGCCACCTGGGGGATATGGAGATATTTATGAGCAGGGAAGCTGTTGCAAAGATCAGGACTGGGTTGCGGGGGTGGGGGGGACTGCAGGAAAAGCAAGCTATTTTGGTATGAGGTTTTGGGGAACGGAGGTTTGTGCCTGCAAAAGGGACAAGAAGCCTGGTGGCAGAGAGGATGGAAAGGCAGGGGATGAGTTGATGATGAGCACCTAAGCTGGGGAGGTGGGAAATGGGCTGTATAGACATCTCTGCATCCCTTTAAACAGTGTTTTGCAAGCAACAGAATTGCATTTTTAAAGTTTTTGGAATACCTTTGGTACATAACTCCTACTGGATTTTACTTTCCAATTGTTACTATAACACAATGTGACCCTTAGTAAAAAAAATTCATAACTGTGTTGTTTGAGGTCTCCCCCACTCCTTCCTATTACTTTGGGGTATTCTGGTCTTTCGGATAGGGTTGCCTGGAGCAAAATGCCCTGTCCCTTTCATAGAGGCTTAATGGGATGTTATTTACCAGATGATGTTATTTTCTTCAGTGCCAAGAAAATCTTTAGCTGCCCATAGCCACATAGGGACAGGACATCTTGTTCCAAGGCTGCTGACTTCACACTGGATCAAAGTCAGTATTGCTTACTCAGACTGGCAGCAGCTCTCCAGGGTCTCAGATGGAAGCCTTTTACATAACCTACTGCCAGATCCTTTAACTGGAGAAGCCAAGGATTGAACTTGGGACCTTCTACATGCCAAACAGATGCTCTACCACTAAGTTACAGTAGCTCTGTTATGTCATCGTCCTAATTCTCTGCGTATACATAGTTGTGATCTGGATTGTGTGTATGAATTTGGTCTTATGAAATTATGAAGCTGCCTTATACTGAATCAGACCATTGATCCATCAAGGTCAGTACTGTCTACTCAGACTAGCAGCTGCTCTCCAGAGTTTTAGGTAGGGGTCTTTCACATCACCTAATACTTGGTACTTTTTACCTGAAGATGCCAGGGATTGAACTTGGGACCTTCTACATACCCAGCAGATGTTTTACCACTGAGCCACAGCCTGGGCTAAGTGGGTCTGCCCTTGAGTAGGGGGCTGGATTAAGAGGCCTTGTGCTTATCATCAGAGCTATATTTTTACACATACTGAAAACCTACAGATCCTGAAGCTCTAGAAACAATTTTTATTGGAAAGTAAACCTTGCTGTATTCTGTAATGCTCTTTGTGCTTTTGTCTTAATTACCTTCAACTTGATCCCTTACTTTCCCAGTATTTAGGAATTATTGTAATCAAGAGGGTTTCGGGTTTTTTCGCTGTCAAGGTGCAGCCAACTTATGGGGACCCCATATGGTTTTCAAGGAAAGAGATGTTCAGAGATGGTTTGCCATTGCCTGCCTCTGAACAGTGACTCTGGACTTCCTTTCTCATCCAAATACTAACCAGGGCCAACCCTGCTTAATCCAAGACCGGACAGGATCCAGCTAGTCTGTTCTATCCAGGTCAGGGCAATTAGAAGTATATGATACTGTGAATAATGCATGCAGTTCACCACCACAAGAGGTGGTAGTAAAGGACAGTTTCAGATGTCTTTTAAAAATGATTAGTCCGATCCATGGAGGGTCTATGACAGGGGTGGCCAAACTGTGGCTCAGGAGCCACATGTGGCTCTTTCAAACATATTGTGTGGCTCTTGAAGCCCCCACTGCCCAATCAGCTGGCTTGGAGGCGGCATTTCTCCCTTCAAATCACTTTTCTAAGCCAAGCCAGCTAGCAGCTTGAAGAATTCATTTCAAGTTTCTTTCTTTCCACCTCCCTCCCTTCCTCCCCCCTTTTCTTTCTTCTCTCAAACATCTGCTGTTTATGTCTTGTGGTTCTGCCCAAAATATTCTCCAAGTTTCAAAAGGATTGGACAAGGGGGTCCAATTCTGAGCCCCAAAAGAAGGTGCCCCTTTCCTTCATTATTTCCAGTGGATAGGGTGGCATTTAAAAGGTGTGCAGTTCCTTGAAATCTGATAGCCAGAAATCCCTTTGGAGTTCAATAATACTTGTCAGAAGTTTGCTTCTGGCTCCGCCCCAATGTCTCCTGGCTCCACCCCCAAAGTCCCCAGATATTTCTTGAATTGGACTTGGCAACCCTATCAGTTTCTTTTAAAAACATTAATGATGATACGGTGGACTAGAACTGCCAATTTCTAGCCAAGCTTCTGTGCCATTCGCAGCCAGAAATTCAACCGGTATGGTCTGCGTGGCATGGAAATGCAGCGGGGTGGTGGGGGGGAGAAAGGACGACGGGGGGGTGGGGGGGAAGCGCCGCATTTCCAACAAGGCATGGGCTCGGCGCCAAGGCAAACAAAGTGACAAGCCCATCTTTCTCTCGTCTCACGTGTCAGCCTCTTGGGCGTGCATCGAGGCAGGGATCTTGGCTTTCCCAGCCTTGCTGGGCGCGCTATATCGAATACCAAGATCCTGGGGAGAGAGAGAGGGAAGGTGGCGCCGCTGCTGGCTTTCCCCTTCCTTTCCAGCCCTCGCCCAGTCCCTGCCCATGTGCGGAGAAGTCACGCTGCGCCCCTCCTCTCCGGCACATGGCCTCGGCACGCTAATCCTGCGCCGCCGGGGCGGATCTGGGCCAGCAGCGCCGGGAGGAATTAGCGCAATCGGCCGCCCGGGGCTTGTCCCAGGAGGCTGGAAAAACAGCTGGAGAGCGGAGCCTAGCCCCATCCGTCCTGGCTTCCTTGGCTCGGCGGCTGAAGCTGCAGCAGCTCTGCAGATGGGACTCCCAGGCACACGTGTCGGCTGCTGCTAATCGGAGCCGGGGAGGTCGCTCGCTCGCTGGCTGCCTCTGGTTGGGGTTGGATCAGGGGAGAGAGAGAGGATTGAGGGCAGCTAAATCTCGGCCGCTTAATCGTGCCGTTCCCCTTTCGAGGTCGGGGGCAGAGGAGGAAACGAAAAACAACACCACCTGGTTTATTTTCGTGTTGAGGGGCCTTCGCTCGGGTAGACTTTCGAAAGAAAGACATGCGCCAAAAGTTGCCAGCTCCGGGTAACCAGAGCTGCCTGGGTTGGGAAATACCTGGCGATCTGGTTAGGGGGTGGAGCCTGGGAAAGGTGGGGTTTGGGGATGGGAGGACCTCAGCAGGGTCTAATTTCATAGAGCACACCCTCCAAATCAGCCATTTTTTCCAGGGCAACTGATCTCTGTAGTCTGGAGGTCAGTTGTAACACCGGGAGATCTCCAGGCCTCACGTGGAGGCTGGCAACCTTGGGTTCCAGCGCGGTCTGGGACATTGCAAACTGAACCTCCTAGACTTTAGATTTTGAAACTACTTAAGAAAATTTTTTTGCATGTGATTCTACCTTTTATGTATCAATTCAATCTTAAATTTAAAAAAACCCCGATCTTTTAAAATCTATTTCCAACCTTGCTGTTCTTTTGACCACAATAAACTTGATTGAAAACTACTTTAGAAAAAAAGGTATAAAAATAAAGCAGGAATTTGGTGGCACTTTTTATTCTTTTTTGCTGTGGCAGATGGCACATGGCTATCCTCTGCTGGGATGGAAGGAAGAGAGGGGCCCTTAATGAAAAAATTGGCACCATATGAGTCTCACCTCAGAAGGAAGGCCTCCTCCTACTCAATAAAGAATACTTGGGGGGGGGGGTAAAGAAGACGCTCCCTGACTGCCATGTGGTTTGAGCACTCGGAGTGGTTTTTCTTTTGCTTATGAAATTATAGGACATCTTGAAGCAATAGTATTATGGACTTGGTTGTGGGTACTTTAGGTTATGCTTTTTTGCACATGCTCAGAAGTACTGCTTCATGTTTCCTCACTATTTCCAAGATGCTGCCTTGGTCTTCAAAAGGTATTTTAGGGCAAATCTCTGGCCTTGGAAGTGGCTCAGAGGTGAATAATAATCTTTACATATTCAGGGTTTTGGAAAGTGTAATATAGTGGGTTCTATGCATGGATGAGGCGAGCCGGTAGCGATAAACTATTGAGTACAGCATGGTAGGTGGCTGCACTAACAAGTCCGTAGAACTGGGTCCACTGGGCCAACTATACAACACTGGGTTCCTGCACAAGCACGTTCGTGGGTCATTCAAACCAGCAGGAGGCCTGTGATTGGACTAGGGCAGTATGGATTTGGATCCTACTGCCCATTGTTCCCAAGTCCCCAAGCTCAGTCCTAAAGGCTCCAGGAATACCATTAATATCAATATTGACTCACATAACAAAGGTTAGTAGGGCATACAGGAATTTGGCTTGTTTATAAGAGAAAACAGAAGGCAGTTGGGGAAATGATTCATGTAACTCCTTGGAAAACCTGATCTCTGTTTTCCTGTCATCTAATCATATCTTGGGGCTTTTTTTGAGCAGGAATGCAGTTCCGGCTGGCTTGGTATCAGGGTGTGGCCTAATATGCAAACGAGTCCCTGCTGTACAAAAACCCATGCAAAACAATGGTGCCATCAGGGGTGTGGCTTAATATGCAAATAAGTTTCTGCTGGGCTTTTTCTACAAAAAAGCCCTTCTTGTACCTATGGCTGCCAACCTCCATGTGGGGGCTGGAGATTTCCTGGGAATACAGCTGATCTCCAGATGACAGATCCACTTCTAAAGCCTGGAGAAAATGGCTGCTTTAGAAGTGGACCCCATGCCCCATTGAAGTCCCTCCCCAAACCCCACCCTCCTCATGCTCCACACCTCCCCCCCAAATCTCCAGGTTTGCAACCTGAAGCCTGCAGCCCTACTTGTACCTGATCAGAAATCCAGAGCAGCAGCTTGATTTGGCACAGCAGTGACTGTCTAAATTAGTGTGTGTGGTAAATCAACAGCGGTTTGGTGTTGGCCTTCCTCAGTGTTCTTTTGAGGGTCCAGCATAACTGCCAAGAGAATAGGCATACATGGTTCTGATCCGCTGGAGAATTTCTGTTACAATCCAACACATGTACTCCTCCCTGGTCATTTGGGCTTGTGACAGTGGGGGTAAGAAAGAAAATCAGGTATGGATGTTGTTTCCATGGAAACCTTCTGGTGAAGCCAAACCCATTTTCCCCCTGCCTGAAGCTTCTTTATTATAGACAGCTAGTCAGTGGGACCATGTCATTCCCATTTCGAGGTCTCTTTATTGGTTGCTGCTTAATTTAGGAGTCCAATTTAAGGTGCTGGTGATTATCTTTAAAGCACTTTAAAGACTTGGGGCCAACTTATATTTAGGACTGGTTCTGTTTGCATGCTCCTGCACGACAGGTTCCTTCTTCCCACCAAGGTGTATCATCAGTACTTCATTTATTTAAAGCACATTCTCTAATGGTAAGGACTCTGGATTTTTTTTGTAGAGTAAAGAGGTATTTTCTTTCAGCCATCTTGAATCTCCTGCCCACCAACTTCAATTGATACCATTGAGTTCTGGTATTTTGGGAGAGGGAGAAAAATTCTGTCCACTTTCTACTAGGCTGAGGGAGCTCAGGTTTTATTAAGACAGTGGAAGATTTACAAAGACAAAAAGTAAAATAGTATATCCTAGGATGACTCAATTTCTGGTGCTATTGTTATATAATTTAATATTGTCCTTCACTTCCTGCTTTGTGAATGGTGGTTCTTTAAAAAAAAAAAATCTCACATGTCTTCCTAGTAATGCCCAAAACCCCAGAGTGCAATCTACATGTTTTATTAGGACTGACTACCAAATGACATATAGCTGTGGGCAAGCTTTTGAGTTCCCCAGAACTCATCAATTCTGCATCTGGAGCAGGGGTCCCCAACCTTTTTGAGACTGTGGGTGCCTTCGAAATTCTGATACAGGGTGGTGGGCAAAGCCGTAAAATGGCTGCTGCAGGCAGCAGAGCCAACCACAAAATGTCAAGGAGTGAGGTTATACATAACTCTCAATAGTAACTGTTCCAACATTTTGGACAAAAGCTGTTTAGCAGAATGCCTTTTAAAATGAATACACTTTTAAAATATTTTGTTGCATCAGTGACTTACGCTGTGGTGGCATCTGGTCCCAAAACAACATTTTTAGAAATTTGCTAAGCCAGGCAAAGGGAGCCCCGTGGTGCAGAGTTTTAAACTGCAGTATTGTAGTCCAAGCTCTGCTGATGACCTGAGCTCGATCCCGGCAGAAGTTGGGTTCAGGTAGCTGGCTCAAGGTTGACTCAGCCTTCCATCCTTCCGAGGTCGGTAAAATGAGTACCCAGCTTGCTGGGGGGAAAGGGTAGATGATTGGGGAAGGCAATGGCAAAACCCCGTAAAAAGTCTTCCATGAAAACATTGTGATGTGACTGTTACCCCAGAATCAGAAATGACTGGTGCTTACACAGGAGACTACCTTTACCTTTAAGCCAAGTAGATCTACAATGGCTAAACGGAAGCCTCCTGAGCTTCAGCACCACCTGGCCCCACCCACTTTCTTTTGGGGGGTAGTTTTGCGTATGTGTGTGTGTCTGCACCTGGTAGTCATGTCAATTTGTAGTGACTGACCCCTACTGGGGACCTGGAGGAGGATATTTAGAGAGGTGGCTAAATAAAGCCTACCCCGTCCTCTCAACTGGGTATTTAGAGGAAGTCTCCCATCCAAGTACTAACCACAGTTGGCCTTGCTTAGTTTCCAAGATCTGACAAGATCAGGCTATCCAGGACAGGCCCCACCTATTTTCTAAAAATACTTGGTGGGCATCAGGAAAAGTCTTGGTGGGCAAGAAACTGTGGTGCCAGTGGCACCATGTTGGGGACCCCTGATCTATGGCATAATCTATTCGGCACCAGGATTTTATTTCATGTCCTGAAGCTTCATCCTCTTCCTTTTTTTGATGTTGTAATATGCAGCCTGAAGATAAGTCGTGAAGAGTTCGAAAGCTTATCCCTGTTCTGTGTCATTTGAATTGTGTGCTGGGATTTTGAATTTTTCTTTTGGACCAGTGTGGCTGACAACAACTTTCTACCTACCAAAGAGTCACTAGCTGCATCTGGCAAGCTGGGCTCTAATCCATTAAAATCTTAAAATGGAATAAAAGTTGGTTAGTCTTCCAGATGGTAGAAGAATTTTGTTCATTTTTGCTGCAACCAGTGAATAGTGCATACCACTCTTAAGTCCATTTAAATCAAAGGACAGATCAGAGTAACACTCCATAGTGCTGGACCCGCCAAAATAGATTTTGGTTCTTTGAAGTACTTTAGGGTTACCAACCTCCTGGTGAGATCTGGAGATCTCCTGAAATTAACATCTGATTTCCAGACTACAGAGATCATTTCCTCTGGAGGAAATGCCAGCCTTATAGGGTGAAGTTTATATGGCATCAGCCACTGAACTTCCACCCCCAAATTGCAGGAATCCCCCAAGCTGCAGTTGTCAAGTATACACAGGGCTTTTTCATGGAAAAAGTCCATCAGGAACTCATTTCCATATTAGGCTATGCTCTTTGATGTCACCATTATTTCACAAAAAGCCCAGCAGGAACTCATTCACATATTAGGCCACACCTCCTGATGCCACCATTGTTTTGCACAGGACTTTTTAATGGGGAAAGCCCAGCACGAACTTATTTGTGTATTAGACCACACCACCTAACACCAAGCCAGCGGGAACTGCCTTCCTGCTTTTTATTTAAAAAGCCCTGAGTATATGTATTGAGATGCTTGGTGTTTCTTTACTCAGACATCAATCTTCCTGCAAGCCCATAGCATCATCTGAGGAAAATATGCCTCCATGCATTTGTCCTGAGGATGGATTTAGGTGAAGGGCAGAGGACGACTTGCTCTAGTTTTGATTTTAAATAACAACAACAAAGAAAGAACACCCCCCCCCCCCCCGCAGACCTTGCCATGTAACAAACATCACATGGCCTTTTGGTTTACATCTGAAAGGAGGGTGACTCTTTGCCTTCAGTTTGCTGTGGCACAAGGTAATTGCTCCGTGCAGGAATCTGGGTCACCTGGAGAGAGTGGAGAGAAGAATAGAGGGAGCTGTGGATTTCACTGCCACATACCCAGGGACATTTATTTCTGTGAACTGCTACAAACGCTCAGCAGGGGCTCAGCTGGCTCCAGGAGGGTTCCTGTTATCCAAAGATCAAACCTTTCTCCCCCTCACCCAGTTCTTGAAAGCTGCAGCATCTTCTCCCCTCCCCCCCCCCAAAAAAGCTACAGTTCCTTGTTGAATGAACTACAGGGTGTCTGTAACAGAGGCAGTGAGGGTGGAGACTGCACAGAAGCTGGGGAGTAGGGGAGTTGAACCCAAGATCTGGTGGTGGCTACCCAAGAGAGGCCTTAGCACAGACCAAATTCCACAGGCAAGGCCTTGGAACAGCCCCAAGTCCTATATAGCCAGGCGTTTCCCAAGTTACTAATACCTGAGACACACTTTTTTGCCTCTGCAATGAATATTCAAGGCACGTGTCGTTTTTACTTCCCTAAACTTGATATATAAGATTATATAAGAGTAAGAATTAACTCTGCTTGGAGGGGAGGCCAGCCCTGTGTTTCTGTGTGAGTCACAATTCTAGGCCTGACTCCTAAAGGAGACCAGTCCATCCAGAGCTGTGATTCATACAGAGATGCAACAAGCAGCTTCCCAAGTGATTCTGCTGCATCTCCAGATGGGGATAGATTCATTGATCCAGGGGCACTTCTCCATGTTGAGGGTTTTGGTTTTGCATTCATTACCCTGGCCAACACAAACATTTAAACTGACAGTGGAGTCTCTGCACATGGGAGTGGTTTTTTCCATCAGATGCTATTTTCCCTGGATTTTTTCCCAGCTGCACCACTGGAGGGCTTTTACAAACCAGTCATTGCTATTGCTCCATAGTATTGGATTGTTTATTAGCTTTGTTTTATAACTAGTGATGGAAATGTGGACTTTGCTGCTAGAGAATGTAGTGATGATGGCCACAGGCGTAGACAGCTTTAAAAAAGGTTTAGCCAGATTCAAGGAGAATAGGTCTATCAGTGGCTACTAGCTAGGGTTCCCAGCCTCCAGGTGGTGGCTGGAGATCTGCTGGGATTACAACATCTCCAGGTAACAGAAATCAGCTCACCAGGAGAAAATGGCTGCTTTGGAGGGTGGACTATATGGCATTATACTTCATTGAAGTCCCTCCTCTCCTCAGGCTCCACCCCTAAAATCTCCAGGACTTTTCCAACCTGGCACTGGCAACCCTACTGCTTTAGCCCTGGTTACTAAATGGAACCTCCACATTCAGAGTCAGTAAACCTTCGAGCTGCCAGAAGGCAATACCATGGGAAGGCCTCGGCCTTTATAGCCCTGCTGTTGGCTCTCCAGAGGAACTGATTGGCCACTGTGAGATGGGATGCTAGTCTAGATGGACCACCAGTCTGGTCCAGCAGGGTTGTTCTTGTGTTCTTATATTAGCCTTCCTCTCCAAGGAGGATCTCACAGTGTCCACTCCTCCATATCTATTCTCGTGACAATCCTGTAGGTTGGTTAGCCTGAGAGTATGTCACCCAGCAAGCTGCCATGGTAGAGTGGGGATTGAGTCTAACCCAGGGGTGGCCAAACTCGCTTAATGTAAGCCACATAGAATAAACGTCAGATGTTTTAGAGCTGAAAGATATGAACATCAGATATTTAAGGGAAAGACGGAAGGAAGATAGATGATAGACAGACAGATGTGGGGAGAGAGGGAAGGATGGGAAGAAAGCAACTTTAAATGCATCTCCAAGTCACCAGCTGGCTTGGCTTGGAGAAGTGATTTAAAGAGAGAAATACCTTTGCCAAGCTGGCTAACACAGCAGTGGGGGCTTTGAGAGTCACACAACATGTGTGAAAGAGCCACACCCCTGGCTTAACCACGACACTAACCATTATACCCACCAGCTCTCATGCTTGTTACCATTATTTTTAAAATCTCTCCAGTGGTGTGGTGGGAAAATGTCAGTCTCTGGGAGCTGACAGAAGGAAAATGGTACGGATGCAGCCAGGGGACATGACAGAGGTTTATAAAATCATGTATGGTAAGAAGAGAGTGGACAGGGAGAAGTTTTTCAACATCTCCAATAACACTTGAACTTGAGTCATCCAGTGCAGCTGAAAGGTGGTAGATTCAGGACAGACAAAAGGAGGCATTTCTTTACATGGCATATAGTTAATTTGTGGAACTCACTGTCACAGCATGTGGTCATGGTTGCCAGTTTGCAAGTTTTTAAAGGGGAGTAGATCATTTGATGAAGGACTGGGCTATCAGTGGCTGCTAAACATGATGGGTATCTACTCCCTCCAGTACCAGAGGCAGCATGCCTCTATATATCAGTTGCTAGGGTGTTGTTGCAGACTTCCTGTTTGTGGGGTTCCTAAAGGTAGCCACTGTTGGCCACATTTTTAGCAGGATGCTGGACTAGATGGGCTTTGAGTCTGGTCCAGCTGGCTCTTTTTACGTTTGTGTGACCTTGGGAAATGTGTCCTTATCCAGATGGCATTATAATGTGTTGCTTGAACCCAAAATGATGGAAGATGGTTTGAGAAAGAATGTACTGAGTGTGGGGAAAGAAAAACTGGAACACAGTTTGACCATAATGTTCCAAATAATGCACTCCAGAGTGAGTGCCAAAGTGGAGAAAAACTTCATGGAAGCAAACTATTTATACATTATTGCCAAGATAGGACGTTTCTGCTGCCTTTCCCCCCACACTTCTGGAGACTGACTGGAAGGAAGCAGGACAGTACAGAGATAGAGAATGCAGATTTTGCCATGGTTTTGCATCATAGGAAGCTTTTGTTCTTTAATTCAGGTGGTGCACAATTTGGAAATTATTGCCATGGATGTGGGAGGTGGTCATGGCACAACAGTTTGTGGCTGTAGCACTTGGCCTCTCATTTTGTTTCAGTTGCAATCCCTTCACTTATTGCCCTCAGGCAAATCTTGTGGTGTCTTTTAATGGCAGCCCCAGATCTGCTGCCAGAGGTTTGCTACCACACCCTGCCTAGCAGTGAGGCGACTGCGCACCAGCAGTGGGGCATCAGCATATCCTCTGCTACACCACAGTGATTTTTTGGACTGTTTTGTGGCAGCACAGGGCCCCAAATGTCAACTCTGGAAGGGCACAGCAGTTATGGGGGCTAATCGTGCTCATTTAAATGCTGAAATTGAGGATCATTAATTTTATTGCATTTATTTACTTTTTATTCACATGATTTACAGTCCAGCTTTCTCACATCGACTCTGTGCGGATTACACATAGTGGACTCTTTTACACACACTAAATAGCACACTTTCAATCCACTTTGCAACTGGATTCTACTGAAAGAAATGGCAAAATCCACCTGCAAACAGTCATTGAAGTGGATTGAAGCTGTATTATTTGGCATGTGCGAAAGTGCTCTGCAAGTCAGTACAATCAACAAAATGGGACATTCAGTAACCAGTGATTGCATTAAGATTACAGAAGTCTGGAACCACCTGAAAGAACTGAAGCATAGCATAAGTAATCACGTGACACAGTAAGCAGTATAAAAATTACACCATATGAACCTACTTACAATAAGCTATACACAGCAGTATAGGCCTGTGGTGAACCTGGCCTGTGTTAGCTGGCGGACCCTGGCTCTGCCTATCCTTCCTGGAATTCTGACCTGAAGGAGCCATTCCACGCCATGGCCTCAGGGTATTGCTGCCACCTCTGGCTTGATACATCCTGCCTCTGCCTCCCACTCCTGGTATTCCTTGGAGGTCTCCCATCCAAATACTTACCAGCGTTGACCCAGCTTAGCTTCCAAGATATGACAAAATTGGGCTTGCCTGGGCTATCCAGGTCAGGGCAAATTCAAGATGATTTTGAAGGGAAAGTAATGTATAGTGTAATAACAGTAATTTAATCTTGATGCTACTGTGGCATGGCTTCAGGTGTCCAGTTCAGGCATATCAAGATAAGGGGACATCTTACAGGCTAGACTGAGTTGCTAGAAAACATATTTTCCACCTGCATTAACTTGCTTCTCCAGCAATTAAGGATGTAGCCAGTATAAACCAGAGGCTTTTAACTGAGTCAGCAAGAGTCAGTTGAACTCCATCAGAAATGGGGAGAACTATGAACTTCAAGACCAAAGGTCTACATAGTGCATTTCTAAAATATAATTCTGGTCACCACATCTCAAAAAAGATATTCTAGCATTGGAAAAAGTGCAGAAGAGGACAACTAGAATGATTAAAGGGTTGGAACACTTTCCTTATGAAGAAAGGTTAAAATGCTTGAGGCTCTTTAGCTTGGAGAAACGTCAACTGGGGGGTGACATGATAGAGGTTTACAATATTATGCATGGGATAGAAAAGGTAAAGAAGTACTTTTCTCCCTTTCTCACAATATGAGAACTTGTGGGCACTCAATGAAATTGCTGAGCAGTCGGGTTAGAACGTATAAAAGTACTTCTTCATCCCAAGGCTAATTAACACATGGAATTCACTGCCACAGGAGGTGGTGGCAGCTACAAGCATAGACAGCTTCAAGAGGGGATTGGATAACCATATGGAGCAGAGGTCCATCAGTGGCTATTAGCTACAGCGTATTGTTGGAACTCTGTCTGGGGCAGTGATGCTCTGTATTCTTGGTGCTTGGGGAGGGAGGGAGGTGGGAGGGCTTCTTGTGTCCTAGCCCCACTGATGGACCTCCTGATGGCACCTGGTTTCCTTTTTTTTTAAGCCACTGTGTGACACAGAGTGTTGGGTCATTGGCCTGATCCAACATTTATTTATTATTTATTTATTTGTTCAATTTATATCCCGCCCTACCCCACCAAGGCGGGCTCAGGGCGGCTTACAATACAAAATGCTAACAGGAAGTCAGTTTAAAATATATTAATAATTATACAATAAAATACATTAAAATACATAAAACTCACATCAATATACTATGCTACCTCTTCCTTATGTTATGTTTTAAAAAGGCACTTTCCTGGAATCAGCTTCCTCTGATCTGGGAGATGTGCTTGCTAATTTGAGATGCATTGGGATGTGATTTATCAGGTAAGAAACTCTGCCCCCTGCTCACAAGTATTGTTAATTTAATGATTTAGAACTGCCTGCTCCATGGTTTGAGCTTTGAAGAGCTGTGCCCCAGGATTAAAGCTCTGATTGTGCATTCTGTGGCTCAAAAGTGTCTTTTAAAGAATATATTTTAAGATCACGTTTTCATCTCAGCCTCAGTTCAGTTTTATTTATTTATTTCTTCATTTGTACCTAACCTTTCTCCCCTATAAGGACCCAAACCAGCTTATTGTCATTCTCCACACCTCTTGTTATATCCTCACAACAACCCTGTGAGGTGGGTTATGTAAGATGTGTGACTGGCCCAAAGTCACCTAGCAAACTTTGATATCAGAGTGGAGATTCAAACCTCAATCTCTCCTAGTCCAACACGCCAACCTCTGCACCATGCTTGTACCTGTGCCAATAAGCAGTCCATTTTGTTTGGGTGCTTCTGCAGTTTTATCATACATTGTATGTTAGCTGTTCATTTTTTTTCGGTATATTCCCCAAAATATAAAATGGGAACTGTTCACAAGTCTGTGTGCAGATGTACATGCAGATACACTAGTCTGAATGGTGAGCTTGGCAGTGGCTCCTGGCAGCAGGAAGGTCTCTCCCAAACGTCCCTCAAAGAGTGCAGACTCTAATCTGGGGAAACCATGTTTGATTCCCCACTCCTCTACATGTAGCTGCTGGGTGCTGGGTCATTCACAGTTCTCTCAAAGCTGTTCTCTCAAGAAAAGTTCTCTCAGAGCTCTCTCAGCCCTGCCTACCTCATAGGGTGTCTGTTGTGGGGAGAGGAAGGGAAGGTGATTGTAAGCCACTCTCAGTGAAAGGTGGGGTATGAATCCTCCTCCTCGGGTCTGTAAAATAGAGGTGTTCTGCCAGGCCCCTGGTTGATAAAAAAACACTGTGATTTACAAGCTAACAATGTTTAGTAAAACTTTGTAAAAAGTCATGAAAATCTATTTGTATACATTATACAGAAGTACAACTTTACCACGTTACAAGAAAAGTCCATCCACATTACGAGAAAGGTCCATCCCCAATGAGCACTCATTTCATCATGTCCAGAGACTTCCTCAGCCTCAGAAGTATTCCTATTTCCTTCAAAGTTATCAGCCTCTTGTTACAATTCATTAGTAATGCTTTCTTCAGCGTCTTTACTTTCTTCAAAAATTCTAATCCTGGAATAAACCATGGTAATTGTAACGAGATACAACACTAAGCTGAATAGAAGTGGATAATTGTTAAATTTTTAATGAATGATTTTTTGATATTAATTAATTGTTATCAAGAACTTACCTCCCAGCACCACTTAAGTGTTTATAGTGGGAGCAAGACAGTCCTAAACTTCTGGGATTTTGCTGGCAAAATGCTCTCTGCACTGTTTATAATAGCAAAAAAAAAAAAAAATCTCTTTTTGGAGCAAGCTAGTTCTCTTCTCTTACCAGTTGCACAAGCTTTCTGGATTTTCTGGCTAAATGCTCTCTACAATTTGAGGTAGCAGGGGTCTAATTACATCAGCCTCTCCTGCTCTACTCTGCACTATGCTACTGGTGGTGGTTTTGCCCACTTGACCAGTATTTGGCCCATCTTGGGCACACATGCAAATAGTATTCCTTAGGGGCACTCGTAAACTGTGCCTGGTTGCCATTTTGTGAGCTGTGTCACTTGTTTTTAAGTAGTTATTAATTACTGAGAAATTATGTTTTAATTGTTTAAATGTCATATTATTTGTTGACACCTGTCCTGAGCCCTGCTGCGCAGGGGAGGGAGGGGTTGAATCAAATTAAATAATAATAATTAAGTACATGCTTGATTGCAAACTTAGATTTGTTTCTGTAATGTGTGAAATGGGCCTTCGTTGCAGGCCTCTGCTGGTGCCACAACAGCCGAAGTTGCACTCGATTCAGGGCAAGCTCTGCCCCTTCTTTCTTGCAAGCCCGGTGACAAAGTTTACTACACCTTTTTGCTGTCCATGTAACCATAGAGACCCTCCCATACTGGCCCAAGACATTATAATGCCTGGAGCAGAAAATCCCCAATCGTACCCTCCTCCCCACAGAGCTGGTGTGCGATTCACAGCACAGTTCACATCTGCATGCTTTGTTGACATGAACATGAGCTATGCTTTCCTGTTACAGCTCCCATTCACCTTGGGAGACTGGCACAAGGGGACATCCAAGTGGATGGTGCCCCACAAATGGACTCTCCGGCTTCTAATTGGCTATCCTTAATCTGCCTCACCTCACGACAAGGCAGAACCATCTCTGCCCCAGTGGCCTACATAGTGTCTTGTGTGGTCCTCCACCCACACACACCGAGCTCTTGAGACACTTGGACCTGGAGAGAAGCTGTTTCTCCAGCAGTGTGCCACCAATTGCCATGTCTCAGATGTAACTCTAAGCCAGGCATTCCCACATACCAGTGACCCAGCACATGATTCTTCGCTATCTCTCTTCAGAGTGAAAAGAAAATGGGAATCTGAATTAAATTAATTTATTAGATGGCTTCCAATTCGCTGATGACCTGGGGTGCCCACACATGCTGTCTTCTGTCTTCCTTTTAATTTTTTTGTCTTGACTGTATGCTAACAGCGTTAAACTGTCCCAGTTTTTCATTTTCTTTTTTTTTTTTAAAAACCCTGTAGCGCCTATTTAGCTGTGTCCCAGTTTCATTTTCGGCAGGTCTTTCTCTGTCCTGGTACACAGTTCCAAGACTACACATTTTTCTGTTTTAACAGTTCCATCCACTGGAAACTAAATTCCTTGGAAAGTTAATGATTCTGGGTTTTTTTAATTGCCATTTAAAAATTATTTATTCTGCTGCATTTATACCCCACTTTTCTCTTCAATTGGGGACCCAAAGTGGCTTACAATATTTAGCCCTTCTCTATTTTATCCTCATAACAACCCTGTAAAATAAGTTAGGCTGAGAGTGTGTAACTGGCCCAAGGTCATCCAGTCAGCTTCCATGTCACTAGGGCTTTTTTTGTAGAACATAAGAGAGGCCATGTTGGATCAGGCCAATGGCCCATCCAGTCCAACACTCTGTATCACACAGTGGCCAATATATACACACACACACACACACATATAGTGGCTAATAGCCACTGATGGTCCTCTGCTCCATATTTTTATCCAATCCCCTCTTGAAGCTGTCTATGCTTGTAGCCGCCACCACCTCCTGTGGCAGTGAATTCCATGTATTAATCACCCTTTGGGTGAAGAAGTACTTCCTTTTATTCGTTCTAACCTGACTGCTCAGCAATTTCATTGAATGCCCGCGAGTTCTTGTATTGTGAGAAAGGGAGAAAAGGACTTCCTCTACTTTCTCCATCCCATGCATAATCTTGTAAACCTCTATCATGTCACCCCACAGTCGACGTTTCTCCAAGCTAGAGGCCCAAGCTCAGCAGGAACTCATTTGCATATTAAGCCACAGCCCCTGATGCCAAGCCAACCAGAACTGTGTTCCTGTGCACTCCTGCTCAAAAAAAGCACTGCATATCAGAATGGAGATTTGAACCCGGGTCTCCCAGGTGGTAGTCTGGCACAAACCACTACACCACTCTAGAAGGTTGCCAGCTTTGAATTGGGAAATGTCTGGAAATTTTAGGGGTGGAGCCATGGGTGATGGGGTTTAGGAAGGGGAGAGATCTAAACAGGATACAATGCCATAGGGTCCACTCTCCAAAGCAGCCATTTTCTCCAGCTGAACTGATCTCTGCTGTCTAAAGTTCAGCTGTAACAACAGAGGAGTTCCAGATACCACTGGTATTGAGGTGTCAGAATGAGAAAATCTGGCTTTGAGGGGATAGAAAGAAACAGCAGGAGAGGACAAGTTTGGGACCAAATTTATTTATTTATTTACTTCATTTACACCCCCCTCCTTTCTCCTCAGTGTGAGAAGGAAGTGTCTTATTAATTCTCCATTTTATCCTCACAACAACCCTGTAAAATAGGTTAAGCCCAAGATCACCCTGTAAACTTCCAGATTAGAGCAGAGATTCGAACCTGAGTGTCCCACATCGTATTCTGATACGGTAACCACCAATACTCCCTTCTATGCTGTGGAGTTTTGTGAGTAAAAATTCTGCTCCGTAAACTACTGGGATTAAGGTTGTGAGCTACTGCATAAATTTGTTTGCTCTGAGGCCATTTTTCCTGAGCTAAGAAAAAAATGTGTGAGCCAGGGGTTAAAAAACTGTGAGCAACTTACACCAGCTCAGCTTAGAGGGAACACTGGTAACCACTACACCACACTGGGTTTCTTGTTTCTTACTAATGTATTTATTTCCAAGGGAGTTGCACACTGAAATTTCCCTTGCAAGTTGCTTTAATGCATCATCAACAAGCTCTCAGGGATGTCCAAGATTCTCCCCTTCTGCATTTTATTCACTCAGCAAACCTGTGAGGTAGGCTAGGCTGAAAAGATTCACCCAGTCAGATTAATGACTGAATGGATGTCTTTAGCACATCCTAGTTTGAATCCAGCACTTTGATCACTACCCTGTCTATATGTAGCTTATATTTTAAAAATAAGAACATGAGGCCTGTTGGATCAGACCAATGGCCCATCTAGTCCAGCATCCTGTCTCACAAAGTGATCAGCCAGTTCCTCTAGTCAGCCAGCAACAGGGCATAGGAGGCCAAGGCCTTCACCTCAGGCCTGTAGCTACAGGGGGCCCAGGCCTCTCCATTCAACGCTCCCTTCCACCTGTACGGCCCCTCCATTGGAGGGCCTCCAATCTGCAGGGGGAGGAAGCCTTCCTTGGAACAGAAAACCCCCTGCTACTTGGATCCTCAGAGGCCAGCGGCAGTGGGACCTTGGAATCTGAGGGGCGAGCAGTTCCTTCTGGGATGGTGGGAAAGAGGCTTTGCTTTTGCCTGGCCAGAGAGACCAGCAGGGAGGGGCTTCAGATCAACACCTGGGGGTGGGAGAAGCCTACTTGCAGCCAGATCACCCTGGAAGGTTTACTGAGTTAGACAAATGGGGGTGGGGGGCTGTTGCATTACTTGAGAAGCAGAAAAAGTGTTTAGGGACAAACTGGGTAGCCCCCTGGCCCCTCCATACAAAAAATGCTGCCGTGGCCCTCGGCTATGGCCCTGCTTCCCGATGTTGTCTCCTGGCTCTGGGGTTCAGAGGCATAGTGCCTCTGAATGTTCCTCTCAGTCACCATGACTAGCAGCAGCCACTGATAGACCTATCCTCCATGAATCTAATTGCTGTTTATTCCTGTGCCCATATCTACGTCCTCAGTCAGCAGATTCCACATTTTAATCACTCTCTGTGTAAAGTAGTATTTCCTTTTGTCTGTCCTGAACCTACTGCCTATCAGTTTCATTGGATGTCCTCAAGTTCTAGTATTTTGGGAGAGAGAAAAAAAGTCCTCTGGGTCAACTGTCTCCACACCATGCATAACTTTATAAACCTCTATCATGTCCCCCCCCCCTTAGTTGTCTCCAGGGCTTTGTTTGTAGAAAAAGCCCAGCAAGAACCCATTTGTATATTAGGCCACACCCCCTGATTCCACCATTGTTTCACACAGGGCTTTTCCTACAAAAAGCCCAGCAGGAACTCATTTGCATATTAGGCCACACCCCCCTGATGCCAAGCCAGCCAGAACTGCATTCCTGTGCGTTCCTGATCAAAAAAAGCCCTGGTTGTCTCTTTTCTAAACTGAAAAGTCCCAGACTCTTCAGCCTTTCTTCATAGGGAAGGTGCACCAACCCCCTAATCATCTTGGTTGCCCTCCTCTATACTTTTTCCAGCTCTGCAACCTAAATCTAAAAAATGATTCCACAAATAGGGGGGAAATACCCTGGCTGTGGTTTCCTTTTCCTTTATAAACATCCCTTCACATCAATGCATTTTTATTAACTTTTATTTACTTCATTTATACTCTGCCTTTCTCCCTGTTTAGGCCCCAAAGCATCTTACCTAATTCCCCTCTGCTCCATTTTCTCCTCACAACAACCCTGTGAGGTAGGTTAGGCTGAAAGAGTATGACTGGCCCAAGGTGACCCAGCAAGCTTCCACGTAACTAGTGGGGATTCAAACCTGGGTCTTCCAGATCCCAGTTGAAGTCTTAACCATGACCAGGGGTCGTTTTGTAGAAAAATAGGTGGTGGAGCTCATCCAGGGATTGTTATGCAGCTGCACCTACTATTCAATGGACAAGGTGGGAAGGAGGAGGTGGAACTGTCAGAAAGGATCAGGAGCTGCACTTCTGTGAGCTCCTGCTGAATCTGAGGCCTGACCACGACACAACTTTCATATACACAAAAGAAAATATATCCAAATAAAAGGCTTTTCCTGCATAAGCCAGCACACACATACCAGTATTAAGCAAATAAAAAGGTATTTTAAAATGCTATACATTTTAACTGGGTGTTCTAGTTGTTATTAGTTTTTTAAACAACTGTTATCCTCCCCAAACCCTTTGGAAAGGGTACTTTGGAAACCAAACCTCTTCCCTTTCTCGCAGAACACTCAATCCTGCAGACTAGATTTGATTTACCATTACATTCCTATGCAGAGTTACTCCTTGTTACACCCAAAGGCAAGAGCAACTCTACATAAGATTGCATTGGTTGTTCCTCTGCGTTTGGTTACTAATCACTCTGTAACTCCTGCAGAGAAAACAACGAAAGCATGTGCGTCGGTAGTCACAGGGTCCAAGAAATACCTGTTTCCAATGCCAGGAAACACAGGGAAGACAAAAGTCAACAGGAAAGTCAAGAAGGGTGTGTGTGTGTTTTAAGTGCCATCAAATCAAAAACCTGAAGGCAGCAGGAAAAGAGGAAGACCCAACCTGAGATGGATAGTCTCAATCCAGGAAGCCCCCAAACCTCAGGTTGTAAGACCTGAGCAAGGCTGTTAACGAGAGAACATTTGAGAGGACATTAATCCATATGCTCGCCATAATTTGGAATGAACTTGACAGCCACTAAACACACACAATGCTGGGACTCATGAATTAAGCAGGCACTCTAATCCAAGTTAAGCACCACTGATTTGAAACTGAAAGGGTGAGACTGTAGCCCTGTGCACAAGTTAGTGAACGCACACACAATCCAGCCCCGCGCACTACAATGCATATCCAATCTATGTAGTGTACACTTGATAGGACTTTGTATGTGCAATCAGTAATCCTCATGTTACAGTCAATGCACCTACAGCTGAACATGTGATACAAACCTCACATTTGTCCACATACTTGTCCTTGGTTTCATTCACACAGCAAATGCAGCTTGGCTGTTTCTTTTAAACAGATGTACATACATACAGGCTAGATGTACATGTGTTCACTCTTAACATGTGAATGGGGCTTCTGTGTATACTGTACACATAATTTTTCTTTGTATATGAATTGTCACGACAGTCCACACATGTTCAGATGAACGTGTGACTGAAACCCTTGGCACTGGTGGCCAGTTTCATTTGTAAGTAAATGCGCCGTGATTCTTTATCATAATCAGATGTACATGCATTCACTACATGCAGAAGATGCACGTACATTCTTTGTAACTTGTGAATATATCTTGTGTAATCCTGGGCAAAGTGACTCCAGTCTAAGTCAACTGATTTAATTCTATGCTATTCTGTGCTTTCAGGTGACAAGGGAGCAATCCAACAGGTGCAGCTTCTGACATAGTGTCATTCTAATGGCAACCAATGATTCCTCTAGTTCCCCCCCTGAGCTCAGTTCACATCCTGAGCAGAATATAACTGCTGTAGTCTTTAAATGGGCAATGGTCAGATTGCTGTCCCTGTTAAGCCCGTTTACCGTAAAATTTCATTCTTTTTTGTCGTCTGCAATATTCAAAATTAAGATTATTGTCCCTTTTATCCCTATTATTATTAATTATCAATTGGTGTTACAACTCGATTTATCTATATTGTTTTATCTTTACATATGGGCAAACTGTATACTCATTCCTTTCTGAAAACTACTGTTATGCCATTAAAAGTTATTGGAATTGGATTGGTCAGATTGCTGCTGAGCGGGGCTTCTGTGTTAATAAGATGCTGCGCTGAGGCTCACAGAGGGAACATTGGGCAACCCTAAAACCCAGTGCGGTGTAGTGGTTAAAGTGTCAGACTAGGAGGAACTGGAAAATCCAGGTTCAAATACACTCTTGGGCTTGCCTAGTGACCTTGGGCCAGTCACACGCTATCAGCCTAACTCCCCTCACAAGTCGGCTTGCAATCTCAGCAGGGTATAATGCCACAGAGTCCACCCTCCAAAAGCAGCCATTTGATGCAGGGGAACTGATCTCGTTCATCTGGAAATGGCTTGTAATAGCGGGAGATCTCCGGTTCCCGCCTGGAGGTTGGCAAGTTAACTCACAGGGTTGTTGTGAGGCTAAATGGGGGAGAGAGGAGAATGACGCAAGCCGATCTGGGTTCCCACTGGGCCGAAAAGCAAGACAGAAATAAAAAGAAACAGTGCTTCTGAGCATTTGCAGAGCGCCGCAGGCCCGCAGCCAGCCACAAAGGCCACCTCCAGTGCAAAGTCGTCCTCGGCTGAGCTCCCTTTTTCGCCAAGGAAATACGTGACCTCCTTTCTGCACCGCCAAGGGCCTGAGAGAGCAACCGGCATCCCATAAGCGACTGTGCCTGCCCGGGGAGGGGGTCTTCCGTCCCCCCTCGCCCGCGCCCTGCTGCAGTGGGGAGCCAGGCTCCGGCCCCGCCTCGCCTCCCTCCTCCTCGCCCCGCCTCCCGTCCATGTGCGGCTCTGGCGCTGATGTCATCTCTCCGGCTGCCTGAAAATGTGTGTCAGTGGGGCATGCCTTTGATTCTGTCACATGCAGGCTACACATGAGCCAGCCGCGAAGGCATGCCAGATCCCAACTCCCCCGCTCCATCCTGGCTAGAAAACAGGAGCGGCTAAGCCCTGGAGTCGAATAAGGAAAACAGGCAGCACTCCTCACCCACGACCCACCTATATACATTTATGCAGATGCAGACCTATTATACCTACCATCCAGGGCTGGGCATTTCCAGCTATTAGCAAGTCAGGCTCGGACGGACGGCGGGCGAACCCGCACGTGGGATTCACAGCCGACAGCTTTCCTGGAACCTCGACTCATTTGCAACCGCGGCGGCAAAGGAAGCACACACAATCTGCGAGAGAGAGAGAAGGAAAAGCAGGGAAAGCCGCAGAGGTTTCCCTCCGCGGTCTCTGGGGGCCGGGTTCTTATTCTGTTGGCTGCCTGCCTTGGGGAGTCCGGAACCCGCGCAAACCCTTTCACCCAAACTCTGGGGCGCGACGCCTTGCTTTGCAGCCAGGTGCAGCTTGACCACGGAAGAGGGCCTCCGGAAGAAACATGGATAACAATTCTGGTAAGCCGCCCAACCAAGCTGGTTGTTTTGTAAAGTGTCTCTCTTTTTGTAAAGGGCTGACTTTACTCTTAGGAGCCATCAGAGGCAACGGGGGAAGAAGTTTGGATGAGAGATGCGGGTGTGTGTGTGTTATAGTTTGCAAAAACCCCCACCACAAACAAAATCCATTTGCAGGAATCTGGGGTGTCTCTTATTTGTGTTCGCCCTCCTTGCGTCCTTTGCTGCCGTCCCTCATCCAATAGACCCTGGGATGCCGCGCTGGGTCTCCCTCCAGATCGCAACCCCAGAAGGCGCGCAGAAATCTGGGGCTTTGCTTCATTTCGTTTTGCCAAAACGGAAGAGGGGAGGGGGAAAAGAATTCCAGCTTTGCGTTTTTGTGGAATGTCTGGGGTTTCCCTGAAGCTGAACCGCTTGGATCGTGCACGTATTTTATACGGAAGCTTTGATACTGACGGGGGGGGGGGGGGGGAGAAGAGAAAATAGAAATATGGTTTCTCTTGCCACTGGACTGATGTTTATTTTTTTTTTAGTGGAGTCACGGTCAGCCTGAAATCTGTCCGCTGCATTCTAAGAAAGACAAGATGATTGACACAGTCTTGGTATAGTTAAAAGGAGGCTGCAAATCTCTCTCCGAAATCTGGCATGATTTTTGCAAGGGTGCGGGCTAGGGGATAGAATGGTATACAATCGCCGGGTTGTTATGGAGCTGGGTCACACAACTAGTTTTTTACAAAATATTGGCTTGGAATCACATGGGTCTATCTGGATTTCTCCAGCCAAGTAAACAAACAGCCGAAAATCTGATTTATGGTTCTGAAAACCTGCTGTGTGTGTTCCTCTTTTTTCAATCCAAGGTGGGGAAAATACTGCAGACCGTTTCATTTACTGCACGGTTCTGGGAGGGGTGGGGGAATCAGGTCCCTTGAGGCTTACATTTTGAAGGATGCTGTTTGGGAGGGTGGAGGGGAACAAATGAGGGCTCACCCCTGGCCTCCAGTGGGGGATGGTGGGATAAGGTTGCCAAATCTAGGATGGGAAACTGCTGGCGATTTGGGGGTGAAATCTGGGGAGGACAGGGACCTCAGTGGGGTACAGTGCCATAGAATCCACCCTCCAGAGCACCCATTTTCTCCAAGGGAACTGCTCTCTGTAGTTTGGAGATGATTTGTAATTCCAGGTCCCACCTGGAGGCTGGCATCCCTATCAGCAAACCCACCTATTGAGGACAGTCGCTTTTACAGTTCAGCATTGGGAAGGAGTCCCTGAAAGAGGAAGAACTGCTTTCAAGAACTGCTGGGGAGGAACATCAAACCAGAGAACAACCTTTTTTTGGTATCTGGGGATGTTCTATATACTGAATCAGACAATTGGTTCTCTAGAGGCTTTTGCCAACTTGAGGTGCCTTAAAGCCCTGGTTCCCAGCCTTTTTGGCATGGTGACCCACAAGTCCAAATTTACTTGGGTATGGTGAGCTCCCTAGGTTTTTGGGCGGCCTAGGCAAACCTACCACTTTGGCACCCATCTAGTTCAGCAATCCATTTTCTACAGTGGTCAACCAGATGTTTTTGAGAAGCCAACAAGCATCACACAAAGGGTGCAGCTGCCCTCACATTGAACCCTGAGCAAGTGGCATTCTGACATATGTAGCCTTTGCATACGGACGTTACATTCCAGCTTTTGGCCACCCTCTCCTTCTCCATTACTACCTCTAACCCACCCTCCCCTCAGATTCTCACTCACTCCAGTGACTATCAGGACACTTTGGACTTGATCAACATGACATGGAAGATACTGTTTCCAGGGTCAGATCTTGGTTTCCAAGATGCACAAAAAAGCCATGGTAAGGGCAGGGTCAGCCTTTAGGAAGGGCTACCCTGTAACCCACTTGCAGAGGCTTCGTGACCCACTTTTAGGTCCTGACCCATAAGTTGGGTACACTGCCTTAAGGGAAGATGTTAAGGATACAACTGGAGGTGGGGAGAGTTCTGCATGGAAACCTTTTGCTTTTCTACTTCATCCTTAGGCCTGTTTGTATTGCATTGGTGCGTCACGTAAGTGCAGAATTCCGGTATCTGGGAAGTCTCTCATAAGTTTCTAGTCCTCAGTGCAATGAACATAGGTTTGGTAGTGTGGTGAAATCTCAGAAACCAGAGCAGCAGCTGAAGTTCCAGGTCTTGGGCGTCAGGGCGTCAGTGTCTTTGCTCAGTCTTCTGGTTAGCAAAAGCAAAACCAATTATGCAAAACCAGACAGGGTGCTAATTTGTTTCATTTGTATAATTTATGTAACTTATGAAATTTTTGCGGTTGCTGTTATGCAAGTTGCACGTTTTCTTAGCGAAGACTTTGAGTTGCCTTATCTTGGAGAATACATTATTATTATTTCTTTGACTATTAATGATGATAATAAAAATGTTGACTAATGTGGGTTATGCATGCAAATAGCTCTTTGTCGGTGCAGATTATCCTATGGCCTTTTTGTTTGGGGTTTCTCTTGTCTGAAACAATCCTCTGGCATATGAAAGAGAACTCAGGGCTTTTCTTGTTGAAAAAGCCCAGCAGGAACCCATTTGCATATTAGGCCACAGCCCCTGATGTCACCATTGTTTCACACAGGGCTTTTTGTAGGTAAAGCCCAGCAGGAACTCATTTGCATATTAGGCCACACCCCCTGGTGCCAAGCCAGCCGGAACTGCATTCCTATGCCTTACTGCTAAAAAAAAAAAAGCCCTGAGAGAACATATTTACTTACTTCATATATGCCCCACCTTTCTCCCCTATGGGGACCAAGGTGGCTTACATAATTCTCTTTTCCATCTGATCTTCAAAACAACAATCTTGTGAGGTAGGCTAGGCTGGGAGTGCATGACTGGCTCAAGATCACCCACCAAGCTTCCATGGCAGAACAGGGATTTGAACCAGGCAGAGCCAGGGATTCAGACCTGATTCTCCCAAGCTCTAGCTTGACATTCTAACTCAGGGGTATCAAACTCCTTTGTTATGAGGGCTGGATCTGACATAAATGAGACTTTGTCGGGCTGGGCCATGTGTGTACCTATTTAAAATTAGGTAGCAGAGATACAAACTTTATAAAGGACACAGACAAACACAATTAAATATATATGTATTAAAACCTTAAAATAAAACATGCTTAAAACATTAGCACCCATTGGTGCTTTCTTTGTATTTCTGCCATGGGATCCAGGGAACTGGGCAAAGGAAGCTCTGGCTCCTTCCTTCCTTCCCCAGGGGACCAGGAGGGGGAGGAGCTTCAGCAAATAGAAGGAAGAAACACTTGGCTCAGTAGCTCTGTTGTGTGATTGAGAGAGCCTGTCAAAGCAACCTCTGCCACCCTCCTTCCTCCCCAAGGGAGGAGCTTCAGCCAATGGAGAAAATAGAGGTTTTGCTCTGTCTCTCCTGTGCTGTTGAGCAAGCTTGGCAAAGCAAGCTGTGATGCAGAAAGGAACAAGAGAGAAGGAGAAGGAAGCAGGTGACAGCCAGTTGCTTGAGGGCCTGATTCGGCCCCCGGGCTGCATGATTGACACCCTTGCTCTATTACACCACACTGGCTTATCTAAAGATTCTTTGGTTCTTCTGTCATGGTGGGGACACTTTGGCCCTGACTGCTCTTGCATTACAGGGCTGAAAAGCCTTGGGCGGCCTTATGTTCTTTTCTCTTCCTCTCCCCCCGTGATCTTTTAGGAGATTTTGGGGTACAGTGTAGAAGAAGCACTTCCTGTAGCCACCCCCAAGACTCCCTGAAGGCCACAAGAGCTAATGTGGGGAGCTAACGTGAGACTTCAACCAGAGAGACCCACGTTCCAGCCTGTCAAGAAACTGGGTAGCCTTTTATGAGTCACTCTTCCTC
Source organism: Heteronotia binoei (assembly GCF_032191835.1). Classification (NCBI taxonomy): domain Eukaryota; kingdom Metazoa; phylum Chordata; class Lepidosauria; order Squamata; family Gekkonidae; genus Heteronotia; species Heteronotia binoei. The sequence goes on from NC_083235.1 coordinate 27,460,073, forward strand.
ATCTCAGCCTACCTCACAGGGTTCTCATGAGGATCATGTGAAATAATCTGCCACTATATAGCCAGTATTGCTGTAGTGCTCAGAAGGAATGTAGGACTAGGGTCTGGGAGCCCCAGGTTCGAATCCCTGCTCTGCTTGTTTGGTGACCTTGTGCCAGTCTCTTACTCTCAGCCTAACCTACTTCACAGGGGAGTTGTTGTGGGGATAAGATGGAGGGAGAATAGTGTTATGAACCATTTTGTGTCCCCTTTGGGGAAAACAGTGGGGCACAAAGAATTGCAGTCTATGCTACTGGGTATAGGTTGCTGCAAGGTGGATCCTGCTGAGTAGATTTGCATCATTTAACGTGTCATGCTAATGCTTATGCTTTGCTTCAGTTATGTTTTTATATTTTTTTTGGTTGCTTCTACAACCCTAATCCCATTTCACTGCTACTAAACATCCTGTTGCATCAATTGTATTTACTCACTCTGTGTGATCCATCTTGAGTCCCAGCGAAAAAGGGGGACTACAAATAAATAAATAAATAAAATATCTAAATTTTTAAAAATACACGATGCTAACCTGAATAGAGGAGCAAGCAAATTGGGGTGAGTGACACTTTATCACTGTTAGAGGACCTTTTGCAATGGGGACGCCGGCGTCAAAAGGTGCCGACGTGCAGGAGTTTGAAAGAGGTGTGCAAGGCCGTGCGGTGTCATCACACCAGGTGAGGCCGAAAACTTCACTTTGCTGTGATCTCACCCTGTTGATTTTGAGAAGGAGATGCCAGGCTTTCTTAAGAGAGGTAGCGCAGTGTTCCGAGGTGTGCTGCGTTCTAGTATCACACTGCCCTCTTGAAGTCCTCCCAAGGAGGTTACTGTGGTAATGCATAACTGTGGGTTGACATCACTTTCTGATACTTGGCTGCCGCATCTTTCAATATTGCATGAACACCCTGCTCGTGTTTAGGGTTGATGAAGAGCATTTAATATCAAGTGCCTACAGTGGTGTGCATATGAGATGCAACGACACCCTTGGGGACTTAGGGATTCTCACTTAGCTGGATCCACTGGGGTGCTGTACCTTCTCTTCCTTGGGCAGGAAACAAGGCTCTTTCATCTTTGCTGTGACTTTCTGGATTCGTGAGAGCCCTTCGGTTCCCGGAGAACTAGGTTGGGTCTGCAAGCATATTTTGCCATGCAAATTGCCCTCCTCCTGAGCAGCCGGATTCCATAATAAAGTTGGCACCAATGTAGCATTAAAGGCTTGGCAGTTCTAGGGCGCACCGATTCAGGCATATCTGGGGCACCGCATACAAAGTTAGAGAGAGAGAGAGAGAGAGGGAACATGAAAGCTGCCCTCGTTTCACACAACTTGACTCTTACTGGTTGACTAAGAGCCAGTAAAAATGGGTAGGGCCAGCAGGGGGGCATTAAACTTGCCTGGGAGGGGGCCTCTGGCAGCTTGCGGGTCACCTGTTGCGCATCCCTGCTCGAAGGCATTCAAGGTAGCCTGTGAGACTTTGGCTGCTGCCTTCTGCCGACCCCCGTGTGCCAGCATCCATCTCTCTAATCCGTCTGATGGGAGTGACAATCCAGTAAGGTCTCTCGCTTGGATGATCTCGGAGACGGCCGCGCGTGACCTCTCCTCGCATGGTGCTAACCTGACTGTGCATTCTCCTTCTTGCACATCGCAGCCCTGAACAACTGCACGTGCCTCTCTGGTTTCTTCCAGTCAGTTACACTCGGAGAAGATGGTTGCTGATTCAGAGGCTGCTGGGATGCAGACGCGCATTCAGCAGCCAGGTTGGCTACTTCAAATACTGGTAGGGCTGCCAATCCCCAGGTGGGGGCAGGGGATCCCCCAGTTTGGAAGCCCTCCCCCCACTTCAGAGTCATCAGAAAGTGGGGGGGAGGGAAATGTCCATTAGGCACTCCATTATTCCCTATGGAGACAGATTCCCATAGGGTATAATGAAAAATTGATCTCTGGGGGGGCTGTCTTTTGAGGTAGATGCACCAAAGTTTCAGCATGGCATCTGGTGCCTCTCCTCAAAGTACTCCCCACGTTTCAAAAAGATTGGACCAAGGGGTCCAATTCTATGAGCCCCAAAAGAAGATGCCCCTATCCTTCATTATTCCAAATGGAGGGAAGGAATTTAAAAGGAGCATGGTCCCTTTAAATGTGATGGCCAGAACCCCCTTTGGAGTTCAATGGTACTTGTCACAACCTTGTCCCTGGCTCCACCCCCAAAGTCTCCTGGCTGCATCCCCAGAGTCCCCAGATATTTCTTGAATTGCACTTGGCAACTCTAAATACCGGTAGGGTGGGATGGGAATACTGTGCTTGCCAAATAGCCCTAGGTAGGCTTTGTTAATATGGTTAAGAGCAGGGCTTTTTTTGTAGAAGGAACTCCTTTGCATATTAGGCCACACACCCCTGATGTAGCCAATCCTCCTGGAGCTTACAGTAGGCCTTGTACTAGGAGCCCTGAAAGCTCCTGGCGGATTGGCTACATCAAGGGGGTGTGGCCTAATATGCAAAGGAGTTCCTGCTACAAAAAAAGCCCTGGCTAAGAATTCCCTTCAAGACAGCAGGATTTACCTCGACCAGGTTTCGAGCAGTTCAGGGCGTATTGCTGAATTCTGCTCTGCCCTGGCTGACTAAGTTGGGGCATGACTGTCTCACTGCTTTTTTTTGGTATTGCGACTTAACCGAGCCACTGGAGAAAGAAAAGATGCTCCTCCTGAAATCTCCTCTTCCACATCTTTAGTGTTAAATGTATCTTTGCTCTCCTTAGACTAGCGCTTTTTTTTACAGCAGCTGGAGAACTTGTCGTTCCAGCGGAAACCATTTTGTGAAAACTGTCTACAGAGGCAGCTAGGGAAGATTTATGAATGTCCTTCATGTCCTGTTTTTTTCCCCAGTGAAGACACAGAGTAATTTACAGCATTCTTTCCTCCTCCGCTCTGACTTCACAACAACCCTTTGAGGTAGGCTAGCCTCAGAGTGCATAACTGGTCTTGGGTTGCCCAGTAAACTTCCATGGTGGAGCAGGGATTTGAACCTGGATCCCAAATGTTAGCCTGACACTCTAGCCCAGGGCTTTTTTTGAACAGGAATGCACAAGAATGAACTTCCGGCTAGTTTGGTGTCAGGGTGTGTGGCCTAATGTGCAAATGAATTCCTGCTGGGCTTTTTCTACAAAAAGAGCCCTGCTCTAACCACTATACCATGCTGGCTTTCATTTACTTATCAAGATGGAATTTTCCCACATGCAGTAGACTTGGATCAGTCATGCTCACAGTGGCTTTCAGCACTCCCACTTGATAGCTCAGGAAGTACCCAGAGTCCTAAATGGGTGTTTTTAGTTCAGGCTGGCACTTAGGTTTGATTGCACAAGTAGATAGTTTTGTTATTTTGGGAGGCTTCTTTCTCTAATTAACAACTATGCGATAGAAATTCTTTCCTTCTCTGCTGGGCATGCAGAGAGGGGCAGAACTCATACGCTCCCTACACGTGTGTACTAGCAACAGGCCCTTTGAAAGAAAGCATCAGTAAATGGTCATTATGTAGAGGTTGATGTGACCTACATCCCTGACCCACCTGAGGGTCCTCGCCAGGCTGAAGGCCCTGTCACAGCAGAGAAGGAAGGAGGGCAGCCAATAAGATGCTGGAGAGACTGTGTAGGAGTAGCTGCTACCTCCACATTTTCTGTACTTCAGCTAGATGTTTAAAAGGCAACGTTTCAGCGCCTGTGGCAAGAAGAGACATCTTTTGATTCTTTTTTAAAAGCAAAGGCTAGCCTTTGACAGTAATGCTGAATGCAGCAGGTATTGTTGCTTTTAACCATTTCTTGCATCTGCATGTTGGGAAAAAGTCACCTTTTTTGCTCTGGCGTGTTACGTAGCTCTTCTGTTGGTTACAGAGCCAGTATGGCATAGTGGTTAGATTGTCAGCCTAGGCCTGTGAAAGCCCAGATTCAAATTCCTGCTTGTCATGAAAGCTCACTGGATGACCTCAGGTCAATCACGCACACACATCTGTCAAGGTCAGTATTGCCTGCACAGACTGGCAGCCACCCTCCAGGGTGTCAGGCCAAGGCCTTTTACATCACCTGTTGCCTGGTCCTTTTAACTTGAGATACCAAGGATTGAACCTGAGACTGTCTGCATGCCAAGCAGATGCTCTACCACTGAGCCACAACCCAGTCTACAAACACACTCTCTCAGCCTAACCTACCCAACAGTGTTGTTATGATAAAAATGTAGCAGAAGACAATGGTGAACTTCACCTCGAGGTCCTTGAACTTCACCTTGAGCTCCTTGGAGGAAGGATGGGATACCAGTGTACTGAATAATAAAAGTACAGAGCTTCAGGACATACAATTGTGAAAATCCTAACTGGCATACATAAGAACATAAGAGAGGCCATGTTGGATCTGACCAATGGCCTATTCAGTCCAAAACTCTGTGTCACATAGTGGCCAAAACCCAGGTACCACCCAGATGCCAGGAGACCCCCACTATTGTCCCCCAAACACCAAGAATACAGATCATCACTTCCCCAGAGAGAATGTACCATCAGTACCTTGTGGCTAATAGCCACTGATGGACCTCTGCTCCACATGCTTCTCCAGTCCCCTCTTGAAGCTGTGCTGATATATTTGTTTTTAAATCAGAGGTGAGGTGGATGCATAAAAGGAGGCAAGACTTCTGCTTATCAAAAGAAATGAAAGTTTACTAGTATAAAACATAAGGGAAAGGTACTTGGGATAAACGAAAATAGCACAATGCATTCTACATTACTTATTACATCCTTACAGCTACATGGCTACTTCTAAGAATGGTGGTTCTTGACTTTCTTCTTCCCACCAAGCACGGGGACTGGATATTAGCCTGTTAAACTCGCTTACAAGACCAAAGCATTCTTACACAAGAGGTGTTAACTAACCAATACAGAGGTTAGATGTCAAACAATTTCCTTTTGGATTTTCCCCAGCTTACTTCAGCCACTTCAGATATAAGCTACAATACATCATATTATATTCTTGTAGCCGCCATTCCTTCTTGTGGCAGTGAATTCCACATGCTAATTACTCTTTGGATAAAAAAGTACTTCCTTTTATCTGTTCTAAGCTTACTGCTCATTAATTTCATTGAGTGTCCACAAGTTCTTGTTTGGTCAGAAGGGGAGAAAAGTACTTCTTTCTCTACCTTCTGTATTCTATGCATAATGTAGTAAACATGCACAGGGACACTCTTGTCCTTACTCATCTACACCGTGGGTTCTGTTTTGGGTAGCTTTTTGCACTCAGAGTGATCACGTAGAATCTTGATGAAGTCAACATCAACCCAGTGTTTTGATGAGCAACATGAGGCAGTTGTTATCACCACAGGAGAACTGACCACCTGTTCTCTTGGTAGGGAAAAAAGCGGACAATAACTAAGCATGTAAAATGGGATTTCCTGCTTTACAGTTGGGATTAAGAGATGCAAACAAAATGTTGGGCAGGAGACAGCAATAGAGATTCTTGGCACCCTGGGAAGCAACTAGATTGAACTTCTGATTGGCCTTCTGTTTAGAGGGGCTGTGGCTCAGTGGTAGAGTATCTGTTTGGCACACAGGTGGTCCCACGTTCAAACCTTGGCATCTCCAGTTAAAACAGGGGCGGGGAACGTCTGTCCCAAGGGCCGTTTATGGCCCTCGAGACCACTTGGTCTGGCCCTTGGAGATTACTGGGCTGAGCCACACGGCAGCCTCCCTGGGGCCCAGCTGGCCAGTGAGGATCATGAGGTGCAGCCACACTGTGTTGCCATTTCTTCCCTCCATTTGTTTATTTCCCTTTATTCTCCTTTCTTCCCCCCTTTCTTTATTTTCCTTTATTACCCAGCTACTACCAGTTTAATTTGCACTTGATTATTCCAGATTTTATATACAGTTGATATATTTATTAATATTTATTAATATTTATTGATAACCATGGTTTTATCTGTTTTTATCTGTTTTAAATGCTGATCCCTTTATATGTTTAAATACTGTAATTTTGTTGGATCTATCACTGGAAGCCGCCCTGAGCCACTTGTGGGAAGGGCGGGATATAAATCCCAAATAAATAAATAAATAAATAAATAAATAAATAAATGGTATGACCTAATATGCTAATGAATGTGTGACCTAATATGCTAATATTAGGGGATGTGGTCTAATATGCTAATGAGTTCCTGCTGTTAGAAAAAGCCCTGAACCTAGGCATTTGCCTAGGGCTATGCGTTGGGGGTGTGTGTGTGCCAAATTAGGCTCTCCCCACATGACTTCAAATAGAAAAACAATTATTTGCATTAATTTTGCCGGCCTGAATCGTTCTCCCTCGACAAAGCAGTTTTTTAAGCTGATAATTTTATATGGCTGGTGAATGATGTTATAAATATCCAAATGGCCCTTGGCAGAAAAACGTTCCCCACCCCTGAGTTAAAAGGACCGTAGGAAGTGATGTGCAAGACTTCAGCCTGAGACCCTGGAGAGCTGTTGCTAGTTTTAGCAGATGATGCTGACCTTGGTGGACCAGTGGCGTAATTCAGTATAAGGCAGTGTCAGGTGATCTTACAGGGCAAACGAAATCAAGCTGGACATGAGGCTGTGGCTTAGTGGTAGAGCATCTGCTTTGTATGTTCAGGGCCCTCGGTTCGATCCCCGGCATCTCCAGTTAATAAAGGATCAGGGAGAAGGGGTTGTGAAAGACTTTGACTTGAGATCCTAGAGAGGTGCTGCTAGTGAGGTCAGATAATGCTGATCTTGGTCAGATAATGCAGATAACTGGACTTGGCTCAGGATAAAGCACCTTCAAGTGTATGAGTGTCAGCAAGGCCGGTGCTAGGCTTTCTGGCGCCCTAGACAAATCACCCAGTAGTGCCCCCCCCCAATTATTAAAAAATATAGGGAAAATGAAGAGCGTCAAACTTGAAACTTTTCACATTTTTAATTTACTGATTTTTAATTTTAATTTTTTTATAAAAAAATTGTGAGAATAAGTGCTTGCTGGCCACACCAGGAAAGAGAGTGGCAGGATAGGATGAGGTGGGAGGCCAAATCACACATTGGGGAGAGTGAGGTAGCTTGGCTTTGTTGAGGGCAGCTTGGTGATGGGAGAAGACAAGGTGACAGTGGTCAGGAGCCAGAGTAATGCGTCTGGGAGGGGGACCCGGTGGTGCCCCCTAGGCCAGATGGCGCCTTAGGCGACTGCCTACTTAGCCTACTCCCATGAACCGGCCCCGAGTGTCAGCACAGGAACAAAGTGAGCCACAGGAACAAGAGTCAAATCATTTGTTGATCTCTGGGGTTGGCAATTTCAGATCTGTATGCATCTTTTCCTGTGAGGTGACAGTAGAAAAGAGTAAGAGTCCAGTGGCCCATTAAAGACTAATGACATTTGTGGTAGGGTATGAATTTTTGTGAGTCACTTCTCACTTATGTGAGATGACAGAGAGAGCTGGCAAAAAATGTGAGCAATCCATGGGAATTTCTCCTTTCCCTCAGCCCTTGATGACAAATTCGACCACTTTTTTAAACCCACAAAAATGGCGGTTGTCCACAGGCCAGACTCTCTACAGGAGCCCAAATGCTGGCTGCAGTTTTGCATAGTTCTGGAATGGTCCTTCAGTAGGAGAAATTCACATGACTTTCACAATAATTTTAGTCCGTTCCCTGATTGCCCTGCCTAATTTAAAGCAGTATCTGTGCTGAAATATTGTCTATCATTTCACTCCTAAGGTACAGGAAATGTTTTTTTAATTGAATGGGTTTCACAAATTAATATTAACCTTTCTTTGGGTTTTGTTATATAGTGTTCTAGCCGATAGCTTTAATTGCATCCTGAGAAGCAGCATGGTACAGTGGTTAGAATGTCAGACCATTGGGGGCTGTGATTACATCCACTAAATAATGCACTTTCAATCCATTTTTCAATGCACTTTTCAACTGGATTTTGCCAGTTCAGACAGTGAAATTCAGTTGGAAAGTGCACTGAAAGTGGATTGGAAGTGCATTATTTGGTGGGTGTGTGATCGCAGCTGGGGGTTCAAATCCCCACCCTGCTGTGGAAACTGGCTGGGAAACTTTGGCCATCTGTGAACTTAGCTTGCCTTGCAAAGTTGTGGGGAAGGGAAAATAGGGGAAGAGAAAACTATGCCCAGCACTTGGAGTGTCTTATAAGAAAAACAGGGTAAACGTGTATGGTAATATAGTGATATAAATAATCCAACAGCAATAAGATCTCCTTACTCAGAGTTTGCCATGACCTGGATGGCCCAGGCTAGCCTGATCTCATCAGACCTTAGAAGCTAAGCAGGGTCAGTGCTTGGATGGGGGGACCACCAATGAAGTCCATGGGTCACCATGCAGAGCCGGGCAATGGCAAACCACCTCTATTCACCTCTTGCCTTGGAAACACCTTGCGGGGTCACCATAAGTTGGCCGTGACTTGACAGCACATTACACAAGTGCACTCTGAGTTTATTACAGAGCTTAACTACCTAAGGTATGTGTGGGAGATTTGAGTTGTGTAACAAGATGTACTTTTGGCTACTGTCCAGTGCAGTGATCCCTGGATAATATCGAGTTTGGCAACTGAGTAATGAAATGTTGCCACGCTTAGATATGAGCCCGCTGAGAGTGTCCATAATAAAAAAGGCACAGTTGTCGTTTGTGCAAGTATAACACAGCATCCCAGTGATTTGATTTCCCTTTCCCAAACCAGGTGGGCCATTCCAGCCAACCTAGCACAGCATCCACCTTTAAGAGCCATGAAGATTTTCAGTGTCTTTGTCAAAAACGTCAATGGACATCTGATAAGGTTGGGAGGGATAACAGACAGGCTGTTAGCCAGTTTGGGGGAAATTTCTCCTAAGGCAGAATCAGGTATTGACCCTGGAATTTGGCTAGCTCAGAGCTCACCAAGTTACTTCCAGCAGTTCTGCTCCCGAGCAACCCATTGCAGGAGCCAAGCTAACCAAAGTGGCTGGTTTAAACCAACCTTTAAATTCCATCAACAGGCAGGTCCTAAGCTTTTCCATGAAGGAAAGTAGGGAGTAGTTTCCCAGTAATCGAAGCAGTTTCAGTGCAGTTGAATAGGTCCTTGGTGTGGACTCCTGGCCATGAGGCCTGTGGTTTCAATGAACTATTTCCCGCATCCCCCCTACTCTACCCTGCACTCTTGCTTTTTGTCTATGATCTGTTATTTGCCGAGTCACTTTTCTTTTTATACCAATGAGGGAAAAGTTAGGAAAAACGATTAAATGGGGCACAGAAATGGGGCTACCCACAAACCATAGTTACTCCCTTCCTCCACCCAGCAGTGGATAGACCCTATCAGTCTTATCGAGAAAACTGTTGCATCAAGGATTTTGCAGCATGCATATAACTTCCCTTGCCATCCACCATGGCTTCCCTGTTCCCTTCAAAGGGATGCATGGAACTCCATTGAAAGGCATGGAGGGCCTCACTTGAATATTACTGTGGAACGTGGATAGACCCTATCAATCTTATCCAGAAAACTTGCATCAAGGGTTCCCCCCTGCATGTACCAGGGCTCTTCCGCTCCCTTCAAAGGGATGCACTTGTGCATGGAACTCCATTGAAAGGTATGGAGGATCCCATTTGACTATTACCATGGAGAGTCTGGTTTGTGCACTTTTACTAGTGTTTGAATACCTAGCT